>NW_020837956.1:15416435-15466440 GCF_003676395.1 Aethalodelphis obliquidens | reverse complement strand
CAATGAAGCAAAGGCCTGAGGAGTGCACCAGAGGGAGGGAGAGCAGAGTGTATCATTGTGAAGTTCTGATGGGGGTATTTGGTTTCTAATGATAGCGATGATTCCCTATGGTATGTAGGTACAAAGAATCAGAATCAAAACAAAACCTCATGAGTCCTCCTATCTAGAAAAAAAAATCTAATTTTGATTAAATTTATATGCACTACAAATTAACTCTGAGAAAAGATAGGTTTGAAATTTTGTATATTTTCTTTTTCACAGAGACACATTTAAACCTGAGAAAGGGCAGACATGAGCGGTCCACAATCTATTGGGCATAGACTACATTGAGTCTTCCTCATGCCTTTCTTCCAGATGGCTGAAGGGTTTCCTCAAAGGTTGGCTTATCCTGAAGTCTACTCTTAAGCTCTGGCTAGTCCCATTCCACTTTTAGTATTCTCCCTCTGTTATTCTTCGTTCCATCACAGTCTCAGTCCCACATTTATCTGTCCATCCCCAGAATACCTGCAACTTCGCTTTGGGTGACCAAATCATCCCACTTTGCCAGGGACTGTCACAGTTTTAGCCCTGAATGTCTCACATCTCAGGAATGAGTCCTTTCTAAGTCGTTCTGGAAATTTACATCTTTCTCCTCCAAGCCCAACCAAGGGACTACCTTACTTCATATTCATTCCCTCAACAGTTTCCTTCATCTAAAAAAAAAAAAAAAATCACTGCCCAATCTCTTCCCAAACACACACACGAGTTTAAAAATATATTGAGAATGAATGCCAAGGTTTTGCTTCATTGAGATTTGGCCTAAATGCCACTCTCCTCTTTGCCCTTTTGATATAAGCTAGAACTTTACTGGAAAGATTTGCTTCAATCTGCTTGGTGTCTGTGTCTTGCATCTCTGTGTTCCCAGGTCAGCGTTGTGCTTAGTAGGTGTTACACTTTATTTGGCTCATCTTACCAAGTTTTTCACACTCTCAGATAACATCCACTTGCTGGCTCAGGCTTGCCTTGGATACTGAGCCAAACTAGGAGTGAAAGTACATATTTCAATAATGCCTCTCCACTTGATTTCCATGTAATGGAACATGGAATTAAGTCACACTTCATATTGTGGAATATACTGGTCCAATGATAATTGCTCACCTTTTGTATGTGATCTGCTTTTTCCTCCTTTAGAAGATTTTAAAAGATATTTTCTTTGTCCCTACTATTCTGAAATTTCACAGCTATGTCCTTTGGTGTGGGTATTTTCCCATTCATTGTGCTGGACACTCAGTGGGTCTTTTCATTCTGAAACACCATGTCCGTTGATACCTTTTTATACCAGTTTCCTATTCATTTACACATTCTGTAATATCTCTATGCTTTAGAATAGTTTATTGTTGCTATACTCTTTGCATTATATATGACATCCTGTTCTTTTTAATGGATGCAACATTTTCCCTTATTAAGATGACCATAAAATATAATGCATTTATTTAATGTTCATTTTCATCTTTCTAAGTATCAAAAAACTTTATTAGACTATACCTCACAATGCCCTTAATTGTTTTAGTTATAAATTATCAACTGTACAAGTTAAAACATAAAAGATTCACTTTATGAATGTTGAGACTATGGCAACATATAATTAAATGAAATTTATTGAAGTTGTTCAAAGCACTGTGGAAAATCTTCTTTCTGGCCTCTGATTGTCCAGCTTCGGAGTACTGGTAAAAACAGAAAGCAAACCTAATATATTATATGTTTTGTATCTGCCAAATCATAGATCATCCTGAAAGAGCCAAACTTTTTTTTCCCCAGTCCATGGAAGTCAGTTGAAGAACTGACATGCTTTAATCCTAATCAGTGTTTGAATGAAAATACAGAGGAAAAAAAAAAAAAAAACTCCATATAGGAAAACTTTTTAAAATAATAAAAGAATAAAGAGTGATCTTAATCAATTAGAAATAAGCCAAAAGCCAAATGAATTTTAACTAAAATAAGTCCTTGGGGATAAAACCAAATTAAAAAGTTCTTAATGGCACAAAATTTCTTAGACATGGACAGGAAAACAATAATGAGTTATCATTTGAATTAATAACAAAATATCTTCTCTATTAACAAAAATATACCACACTATGACTGAATGACATGAGAAGTCACTTCTACATCAATGTTCAAGCTGAGAGTAATAGTATAGAACAATTAGTCCAAATCTTATTTTTATAGAGAGGCAACTGAGATCAAATGAAAGAAGGAACTCACTCAGCTCCTCACAAATAGTTAATGGCCCATGCAACAAGTATGTTGTTGTTCCACAATCAAAATCTTTAGCCTTTTTATTCCTACAAACTCCAACGTTTTTTTCACTACGGTAATTGGTCCTATAATTGAATATTTAATTCATCTACAGTTAAACTCTCTAGGTGAGAAATAATTGACAAATTCTAGTTATGGCCCATATAATTTAATCTTCAAAACAATACAGTTTCAAAAAGAGAAAAGAAGATTCTAGATCTATATGTTTCAAATAAAACATCACTTAAAGTAGAACACGAGGTAGTACAGAAATGAACAATAGAAACAAGAATTTTAAAAAAAAGAAAGCCAAATATTTGTGGGATAATTAGAGGAATTAGAGTTGTAAGATCTAGAGAAGAGAATATTAAGGGGTGGCTTTCTACGGTTAAAAGACAGATCTAGCCTATTATTCACCATCTTCATTGAGATAAAATATAGTTAGAGCAAGGAACAGATGCAACCAAGAAGCAGTTCTTGAGTACAGAGTGACTAATGGCCCAGCACCTAGTGAGTGAAATAAGAGGGTATGGTAGATGAATCCCTAGAGTTTGGGGGTAAAGACACTAACAGTTATCATCCTACGCTTACTTGAAATTTGTTGGCCAGAGATCTAGGAGCTAAACCAAGTGACCGATTTGATATGTTAATACCACAAGGCAAGCTGCCTCTCCCAGTGAGAAAAATAGCATGTTCAATTCTTCCAAGTTAAAGGCTTACTGTAATGATTAAGCACACAGACTTAGGGGTCAGAGTGCCTGGGTTCAAATCTCAAGCTTCACCACTAAATATGTAAATTTAAACAAATTACTTTAAGGTGACTTGGGGTTTCTCATATGTAAAAGGAAGAGATTTTGGTACCCATTTTTTTAACAATTGTTAAGATAATACTTAGGAAATAGCAAATTAATATTATCTTCCAAATATCTGAACTCATGTCATCTGACAGATTCCAATATTATTCTTTAAATAATTATTGAAAATATCAAGATAAAAATACAGATTTTAAAATTATCTATTAAGGGTATCACCAGGTTAAGTTAAGGGAGAAAAATGTAGCTAAAGTTATTTAACAGCTTTGAATACATCTGAATGTCACATCAATTGGGCAGTGGTTAATACTTTGACTAAATTCTAATCAAGAGGCTATTAAGTTAGTGAAATTTTGAAATCTCATAATTGGCATTTGTTTGCTCTGAGTAATGTTGTACTCTATTCACATGAACATTGGAGAGGCAGTTTTCCAGTCATTTTTATTAGAAAACATGAGGCAAGACCATACCCCTCTAAGCATAAAGTTCTACAAATACTCATAGCGTAAAATCTCAAAGTATAACTTGTTTCCAAATAGCTGAGTCTGTTGGCTGCCAAATGAACTTTCAGTTGAAACAATGGAAAAAGCACAAAGAACATAGAATTTAGACACAAAAAAGAGAACATCCAGCAAAATGACTTGGTAGCTAAACTCACAGTAATGAAATGCGAAAGTCTTAAATTTATTTATGGCAAGCATCTCAGTCAAGACTTCAATCAGTAAGTATGGTGAAAAGACTATAGAGCAAGAAAAACAGAGAGCAGAGTCTCAGCTAATAAGATATCCCAGTCAGTTCTGTGATAATGAGATATATGTGTTTCTGAAAATCACTTCATTCAGAGAAATTCTGCAATAAAAACCATAGGTCTGAGGACACCTTCAAGATGGCGGAGGAGTAAGATGTGGAGATCACCTTCCTCGCCACAAATACATCAGAAATACATCTAAATGTGGAACAACTCCTGTAGAACACCTACTGAATGCTCGCAGAAGACCGCAGACTTCCCAAAAGGCAAGAAACTCCCCACGTATCTGGGTAGGGCAAAAGAAAAAAAGAGACAAAAGAATAGGGACGGGACCTTGCACCTCTGGGAGGGAGCTGTGAAGGAGCAAAAGTTTCCACACACTAGGAAGCCCCTGCACTGGCGGAGATGGAGGGTGACGGTGGGGGGAAGCTTCAGAGGGCAGCAGTAGGGATGAAGAAGGCAAAGCAGAGAGATCCCTGCACAGAGGATTGGTGCCGACCAGCACTCACCAGCCTGAGAAGCTTCTCTGCTCACAGGCCAGGACAGGTAAGGGCTGGGAGCTGAGGCTCCGGCTTCAGAGGTCAGATCCAAAGGAGAGAAAGGGAAAAATTCTCCCAGAAGCCTCAGGAGCAGCGGATTAAATCTCCACAAACAACTTGATGTACCTTGAATCTCTAGAATACCTGAATAGACAACAAATCATCCCAAACGTGAGGCAGTGGACACAGGGAGCAACTGTGGACTTGGGGTTTGCTTTCTGCATCTAATTCATATCTGGTTTTATATTTATCTTAGTTTAGTATTTAGAGTTTATTATCATTGATAGACTTGTTAATTGATTTGGTTGCTCTCTTCCTTTTTTTTTATATATATTGTTTTTTCCTTTTTCTCTTTTTGTGAGTGTGTATGTGTATGCTTCTTCGTGTGATTTTGTCTGTATAGCTTTGCTTTTACCATTTGTCCTAGAGTTATGACTGTCCATTTTTTTTGTTTTTATCATTGGTGTATGTTTTTTGGTTTGGTTGCTCTCTTCTTTCTTTCTTTTTAGTTATTAATATTTCATTTTTAATAATTTTTTATTTTGATAACTTTTATTTTATTTTTTCTTTCTTTCTATCATTTTCTACCTTCTCTTCTGAGCCGTGTGGCTGACAGGGTCTTGGTGCTCCGGCTGGGTGTCAGGCCTGTGCCTCTGAGGAGGGAGAGCCGAGTTTAGGACACTGGTCCACCAGAGACCTCCTGGCACCACATAATATCAAGCTGCGAAAATCTCTCAGAGATCTCCATCTCAATGTTAAGACCCACCTCCACCCAACGACCAGCAAGGTACAGTGCTGGCCACCCTATGCCAAACAACTAGCAAGACAGGAACACAACCCCACAAATTAGCAGAGAGGCTGCCTAAAATCATTATAAGGTCACAGACATCCCAAAACACACCACCAGATGCGGTCCTGCCCAGATGAAAGACAAGATCCAGCCTCTTCCACCACAACATAGGCACCATTCCCCTCCACCAGGAAGCCTACACAACCCACTGAAACAACCTTAGCCGCTGGGGGCAAACACGAAAAACAAGGGGAACCATGAACCTGCATCTTGCGAAAAGGAGACCCCCAAAACAGTAAGTTAAGCAAAATAAGAAGACAGAGAAACACACAGCAGATGAAGGAGTAAGGCAAAAACCCATCAGACCAAACAAATGAAGAGGAAATAGGCAGTCTACCTGAAAAAGACTTCAGAGTAATGATAGTAAAGATGATCCAAAACCTTGGAAATAGAATGGAGAAAATACAAGAAATGTTTAACAAGGACCTAGAAGAACTAAAGAGCAAACAAACAATGATGAAAAACAAAATAAATGAAATTAAAATTCTCTACAAGGAATGAATAGCAGAATAACTGAGGCAGAACGGATAAGTGACCTGGAAGATAAAAGAGTGGAGATAACTACCGCAGAGCAGAATAAAGAAAAAAGAATGAAAATAAATGAGGACAGTCTCAGAGACCTCTGGGACAACATTAAATGCACCAACATTCGAATTATAGGGGTCCCAGAAGAAGAAAAGAAAAACAAAGGGATTGAGAAAATATATGAAGAAATTATAGTTGACAACTTCACTAATTTGGGATAGGAAATAGTTAATCAAGTCCAGGAAACACAGAGAGTCCCATACAAGATAAATCCAAGGAGAAACACACCAAGACACATATTAATCAAACTATCAAAAATTAAACACAAAGAACAAATATTAAAAGCAGCAAGGGAAAAACAACAAGTAACATACAAGAGAATCCCGATAAGGTTAACAGCTGAACTTTCAGGAGAAATTCTGCAAGCCAGAAGGGAGTGGCAGGATATATTTAAAGTGATGAAGGGGAAAAACCGACAACCAAGATTACTCTATCCAGCAAGGATCTCATTCAGATTTGACAGGGAAATTAAAACCTTTACAGAAGAGCAAAAGCTAAGAGAGGGCTTCCCTGGTGGCACAGTGGTTGAGAGTCCACCTGCCACTGCAGGAGACACGGGTTTGTGCCCTGGTCCGGGAAGATCCCACATGCCATGGAGCGGCTGGGCCCTTGAGCCATGGCAGCTGAGCCTGCACATCCAGAGCCTGTGCTCTGCAATGGGAGAGGCCACAACAGTGAGAGGCCCGCATACCAAAAAAAAAAAAAAAAGCTAAGAGAATTCAGCACCACCAAACCAGCTTTAAAACAAATGCTAAAGGAACTTCTCTAGGCAGGAAACACAATAGAAGGAAAAGACCTACAATAACAAACCCAAAACAATTAAGAAAAGGTAATAGGAACATAGATATCGATAATTACCTTAAATGTAAATGGATTAAATGCTACAACAAAAAGACATAGACTGGCTGAATGGATACAAAAACAAGGCCCACATATATATGCTGTTTACAAGAGACACACTTCAGACGTAAGGACACATACAGGCTGAAAATGAGGGGATGGAAAAAGATATTCCATGCAAATGGAAATCAAAAGAAGGCTGGAGTTGCAATCCTCATATCAGACAAAATAGACTTTAAAACAAAGACTATTACAAGAGACAAAGAAGGACACTACATAATGATCAAGGGATCAATCCAAGAAGAAGATATAACAATTGTAAATATGCACCCAACATAGGAGCACCTCAATACATAAGGCAAATACTAACAGCCATAAAAGGGGAAATTGACAGTAACAAAATCATAGTAGGGGGCTTTAATGCCCCACTTTCACCAATGGACAGATCATCCAAAATGAAAATAAATAAGGAAACATTAGCTTTAAAAGATACATTAAACAAGATGGATGTAATTGATATTTATAGGACATTCCATCCAAAAACAACAGAAGACACTTTCTTCTCAAGTGCTCATGGAACAATCTCCAGGATAGGTCATATCTTGGGTCACAAATCAAGCCTTGGTAAATTTAAGAAAACTGAAACCATATCAAGTATCTTTTCTGACCACAATGCTAAGAGACTAGATATCAGTTACAGGAAAATATCTGTAAAAAATACAAACACATGGAGGCTAAATAATACACTACTTAATAACCAAGAGATCACTGAAGACATCAAAAAATACCTGGAGAAAAATGACAATGAAAACACTATGACCCAAAACATATGGGATGCAGCAAAAGCAGTTCTAAGAGGGAAGTTTATAGCAATACATTCCTACCACAAGAAACAAGAAACATCTCAAATAAACAACCTAACCTTACACCTAAAGCAATTAGAGAAAGGAGAACAAAAAACCCCAAAGTTAGCAGAAGGAAAGAAATCATAAAGATCAGATCAGAAATAAATGATAAAGAAATGAAGGAAACGATAGCAAAGATCAATAAAACTAAAAGCTGGTTCTTTGCAAAGATAAACAAAATTGATAAATCATAAGCCAGACTTATCAAGAAAAAAAGCAAGAAGATTCAAATCAATAGAATTAGAAATGAAAAAGAAGTAACAACAAACACTGCAGAAATACAAAGGATCATGAGAGATTACTATAAGCAACTATATGCCAATAAAATGGACAACCTGGAAGAAATGAACAAATTCTTAGAAATGCACAACCTTCTGAGACTGAACCAGGAAGAAACAGAAAATATAAACAGACCAATCACAAGCACTGAAATTGAAACTGTGATTAAAAATTTTCCAACAAACAAAACCACAGGACCAGATGGCTTCACAGTTGAATCTCATCAAACATTTACAGAAGAGCTAACACCTTTCCTTCTCAAACTCTTCCAAAATATAGCACCAGGAGGAACACTCCCAAACTCATTCTACGAGGCCACCATCACCCTGATACCAAAACCAGACAAAGATGCCACAAAGAAAGAAAACTACAGGCCAATAGCACTGACAAACATAGATGCAAAAATCGCAACAAAATACTAGCAAACAGAATCCAACAGCACATTAAAAGGATCATACACCTTTTAATGATCAAGGGGGGTTTATCCCAGGAATGCAAGGATTCTTCAATATATGCAAATAAATCAATGTGAAACCCCATATTAACAAATTAAAGGGGAAAAATCATATGATCATCTCAATAGATGCAGAGAAAGCTTTTGACAAAATTCATCACCCATTTATGATAAAAACCCTGCAGAAAGCAGGCATAGAGAGAATTTTCCTCAATATAATAAAGGCCATATATGACAAACCCACACCCAACATCGTCCTCAATGGTGAAAAACTGAAACCATTTCCACTAAGATCAGGAATAAGACAAGGTTACCCTTTCTCAAGACTATTATTCAACATAGTTTTGAAAGTTTTAGCCACAGCAATCAGAGAAGAAGAAGAAATAAAAAGAATCCAAATCGGAAAAGAAGAAGTAAAGCTGTCACTGTTTGCAGATGACATGATACTATACATAGAGAATCCTAAAAAGCTACCAGAAAACTACTAGCGTGAATCAATGAATTTGGTAAAGTAGCAGGATATAAAATTAATGCACTAATTAATACACTAATGATGAAAAATCTGAAAGTGAAATTAAGGAAATATTCCCAATTACCACTGCAACAAAAAGAATAAAATATCTAGGAATAAACCTACCTAAGGAGACAAAAGACCTGTATGCAGAAAATTATAAGACACTGATGAAAGAAATTAAACATGATACAAATAGATGGAGAGATATATCATGTTTCTGGGATTGGAAGAATCAACACTGTGAAAATGACTCTACTACCTAAAGCAATCTACAGATTCAATGCAATCCCTATCAAACTACCAGTGGCATTTTTCACAGAACTAGAACAAAAAATTTCACAATTTGTAGAGAAACACAAAAGACCCCGAATAGCCAAAGCAATCTTGAGAAAGAAAAACGGAGCTGAAGTAATCAGGCTCCCTGACTTCAGACTACTCTACAAAGCTACAGTAATCAAGACAGTATGGTACTGGCACAAAAACAGAAATATAGATCAATGGAACAGGATAGAAAGCCCAGAGATAAACTCACGCACATATGGTCAACTTATCATTGATAAAGGAGGCAAGAATATACAGTGGAGAAAAGACAGCCTCTTCAATAAGCGGTGCTGGGAAAACTGGACAGCTACATGTAAAAGAATGAAATTAGAACACTCCCTAACACCATACACAAAAATAAACTCAAAATGGATTAAAGACCTAAATGTAAGGCCTGACACTATAAAACTCTTAGAGGAAAACACAGGCAGAACACTCTGTGACATAAATCACAGCAAGACCCTTTTGACCCACCTCCTAGAGAAATGGAAATAAAAACAAAAATAAACAAATGGGACCTAATGAAACTTCAAAGCTTTTGCACAGCAAAGGAAAACATAAACAAGACGAAAAGACAACCCTCAGAATGGGATAAGATATTTGCAAATGAAGCAACTGACAGAGGATTAATCTCCAAAATTTACAAGCAGCTCATGCAGCTCAATATCAAAAAAACAAACAACCCAATCCAAAAATGGGCAGAAGCCCTAAATAGACATTTCTCCAAAGAAGATATACAGATTGCCAACAAACACATGAAAGGATGCTCAACATCACTAATCATTAGAGAAATGCAAATCAAAACTACAATGAGGTATCACCTCACACCAGTCAGAATGGCCATCATCAAAAAATCTACAAACAAGAAATGCTGGAGAGGGTGTGGAGGAAAGCGAACCCTCTTGCACTGTTGGTAGCAATGTAAATTGATACATCCACTATGGAGAACAGCATGGAGGTTCCTTTAAAAACTAAAAATAGAACTACCATACGACCCAGCAATCCCACTACTGGGCATATACCCTGAGAAAACCATAATTCAAAAAGAGTCATGTACCAATATGTTCATTGCAGCTCTATTTACAATAGCCAGGACATGGAAGCAACCTAAGTGCCAATCAACAGATGAATGGATAAAGAAGATGTGGCACATATATACAATGGAATATTACTCAGCATAAAAGGAAACGAAATTGAGTTATTTGTAATGAGATGGACAGACCTAGAGTCTGTCATACAGAGTGAAGTAAGTCAGAAAGAGAAAAACAAATACCATATGCTAACACATATATATGGAATCTAAAAATAAAGAAAAAAAATAGTCATGAAGAACTTAGGGGCAAGACCGGAATAAAGACACAGACCTACTAGAGAATGGACTTGAGGATATGGGGAGGGGGAAGGGTAAGCTGGGACAAAGTGAGAGAGTGGCATGGACATATATACACTACCAAATGTAAAATAGATAGCCAGTGGGAAGCAGACGCATAGCACAGGGAGATCAGCTCGGTGCTTTGTGACCACCTAGAGGGGAGGGATAGGGAGGGTGGGAGGGAGGGAGATGAAAGAGGGAAGAGATATGGGGCAATATGTATATATCTAACTGATTCACTTTGTTATAAAGCAGAAACTAACACACCATTTTAAAGCAATTATACTCCAATAAAGATGTTAAGAAAAAAAAAAAGATGAACCTAGGGGCAGGACAGGAATAAAAACGGAGACATAGAGAATGGACTTATGGACACAGGGCGGGGGAAGGGTAAGCTGGGATGAAGTGAGAGAGTGGCATGGACATATATACACTACCAAATGTAAAACAGTTAGCTAGTGGGAAGCAGCCACATAGCATGGGGAGATCAGCTCGGTGCTTTGTGACCAACTAGAGGGGTGGAATAGGGAGGGTGGAACGGAGACGCAAGAGGGGAGGAGATATGGGGATATATATTTATGTATAGCTGATACACTTTGTTATGAAGCAGAAACTAATACACCATTGTAAAGCAATTATACTCCAATAAAGATGTTAAAATAAATAAATAAATAAACCAAAGGTCTTATGCAATAAAAAAAAGAAAAACAATGAGGCTAGAGGCACACTACTCGAAAACTTCCTCAGTGAAACAATGAAAAAAGAAAGATAAGAATCTAATGAATTTGGTAGAACCGTTTTACACATGTTACATAGTTACACATGTTAAAATATATAAATAAAAAGGGTATTTTACTTTGAAAAGGACCTGACTTGTGTACAGGGGCAACAGAGAGGTTGCAGCTTGTGTATTATTGTGAAGAGGTAGGAGGAGGATTAAGAGAAATTGTAGTACAAGATTCAGTTGGGTGTGGTGGAGCTTCTCTTTTTTGTCCCTTCCTTCATCCTAATGCCTGGAATATGGCTATCCTGGCCAACATTCTAGATTGGATTAGAGTCTGGGTCCCTGAAGAGCAAATCTCTGGGTGGCCTCCCTGTGGACTTTTACATGACCAATAAAAAGCTTATTTTTTTAAAGTCACAATTATTTTTGTTCTCTTACTTGCAATTAAGGTCAATCCTAACTGATACAGACTTCCTAGATAAATCCTATTTCTATTTTTCTCACTTTTAATACATTTTCATCCTTTTTACCACATTCTATAAGAATCACATGAGGTGGGGGACAGAAATGGAGTGATGTGGGTCAAAGAGCACAAATTTTCAGTTGTAAGAAGAATAAGTTCAGAGGATCTAGTGTACAGCATGGTAACTATAGTTAATAATACAGTATTGTATACTTGAAACTTGCTGAGAATAAATCTTAAGTAGTCATATGCACACAAGAACATAGTAAGGAAAAAGAGTTACTTATGTAAGGTGATGGACATGTTAATTATCTGGATTTTGATAATCATTCTACAATCATACATATACAATTGTATATGTATATCAAATCATTACATTGTATACTTTCAATATATACAATTGTATTTATCAGTTACTACTTAATAAAGTTAAAGAATCACTTGGATCAATCTTCCAATGCATTATGTAATTTAATTTTAGCTGTATCCTTTCTCCTATTTAATCCCTCTGTTTCCTTTTTAATTTCATTAGCATGTTTTTTTAATTTCCAAGACTTCAAATTTTCTTTTTCACTGAAGTCTGTTATTTTATTCTCTCACAGAGAATACTAAGTATGCTTAAATTTTCTTCTTTTCCTATGTTGAACTTTTTGTCTATGATTATTTCTTAATTTTGTTGAATTTATTTCTCTTAGGTTTCCTTACATGCCTGGTAGCTCTTACTGAATGTTCCAATGTCTAAAATATCATCTCAGAAACATTAAAAAACCCAGGCTGTGAAAAAATGTTCTGATTTAGGAGTCCTATCTCCAGAGGCTATGCAGTGGGGCACAAGGCAGAACTTGTGGCTGGTTTAGCATTTTGTAAGTGCATGAGAATATTTTGTCTGCCCGGGAAGGGGAGGCTCCGGTTCTTCATGGTAAGCATAAGTTATCTGGAAACTTTCTCCATACCAACTCCATAACTCTTATAATCTCTTGTGAGAATGTCTAAATTAGAATGCCTTATTCATGCCCCCACCCCACCCTGAGGCCAAAATTAGGAAAGCATGGGAAAGATTAATGAATGGACATTTGTCCTTTGTTTTGCTTCACCTAGCATCTGAACTCCTATGTTAGACGTTTCCATTCAATGAGTCTTGCTGAGGCAAAGAATGCATCCCTCTATAAAATCTGAGACTGTAGGGATCTGATTTTCTAGTTATCTGACATAAGCTCTGCCAATCAAAATGCATCTGTGCCGGATCTGATGCTCTAAAAGCAAAAACCTGTGCCCATGCCTGAGTGTCATAGAACAGAAGTGGCTCAATGGCAAATCATTGTGATTTCACCTGAATGAAGGACGAGAAATTCCATAATAAGACCACATCTGTGGCTTGGATTTGGTTGTTGCTCCTGGCAGCCCAGCCTTCAGTCTAATTCTCCAGCCTTCCTGCAGTTCTTGAGCCACCCAAGCCCTTATCTGCTTCACCCAGAGTAGGCATTTTTTGCTTACAGTTAAGAACCTGATTAATACAACTGGCATGACTATGTCACAGCCCTTTAATTACCAAGCAAACCTCATATGGCCTCCCTCTCTAAAACCTACTACCTCTAGGGGAAAAAAAAAAGTAGTTTGGAAAGCACCTCTCCTTCCCCAGTAGCACTTTTCATCAACCTTTCATTTCATCATCAGCCTGATATCACATGTTCTATTTCTTAAAAAAAAAAAAAATGCATCACTGTTCTGATTTTTTGATGGTTCTTGCCCAGCTTTCTAAATTCCTTTCTACCCCATTTTCTTTTCTGTATGTTTCAGTGAGATTTGAGCTGGTAGGAAAAGTAAATCATGTATTTAGGAAGCCATATTGAACTGAAAGTTTATTTCCTACATTTTCTTCTTGCTTCATTTTTAAGATAATGATTGCTATATGTGTATTTTAAATATACATATGTATGTTTATATATCTGTGTGTGTGTTTGTGTGATCTATAGGTCATTTGAAGAGTTTCTAACTTAATGATGATGTTAGGAAACAAGCAGGGTCCTCAGTAACACATCTTATTGCACACATCTGCAAACCTTTATCATCTTTATGGATGTAGTCAGGTTGCCTTCTACTTGTATTCATTGTCAATCATCAAAGTAAATATTCCATCTCAACTTATGCCACAAAGCTCCTCATCTGCTTTCAACTGAAATAATCTACATGTGTTTATTTTCTCTTTGTTTGTGGGTTCGCCTAAATACCTGTTTGAGATGAAATCATGAAGTTTATTATGGTGTCTGTTTACTATAGTAAAATTGATCTTTCCTGATTATCAGGCCCACCAATAAAATCATTACCTAGCTTTATTCAACACTGTGGTCCATTTAATTTGGAATCATGTGCTATGAAAAAGCTTGAATAAAATGAATGAGTTGTAAACTGGACCCTACTTTGAATGTAGTTAAGTCCATTTTAAGTGGATTTACTTAAAGCTAGTAAAAAGAATCTATACTTGCTAATGTAAAGTTGTCAACACATAGCAGATGCCCAATCATAACTCTTGTGTGATTGATGTTCTCCCTCTCCCGTCCCCCACACACAAAAAAACCCCTCTAATTTACCTTTTTTTTTTTTTAATGTTCAGTGCTTGTACTGGGTTTTCATAAGATAGGGCACACCTGCATATATTTATAACAGCTGAATTTTCCAGCTGCCTCAACATCACATTCCCTAACGTTGCCCTAAAAGCATTCTCTGTTTCTGTTTCCTTTACCTTTGCTGATTTTCTTCTGGTGAACTAACATTTCTCAGGCACTTCTTTCAATTTATTTTAAACTTCTGACTCTACTCTCTGAATTTTCCTGTTTCTCTTTAAACTCAAGTCAGGCTGTCAACACCACTTACTGAATGCCTGCTGTGAAAAGATACAAAAGGAATCAAGGCAACATTTTCTTTCCTTGAAGAATGTAAAAATCTACTGGGTGAGGCAGAACATACATTCCCATTAAAAGTGTCAAAGTATCCTAAAATAGCCTGAAATAAGCATGTATTAATTTAGCATAACCCTTATGTGAATTCTGAAAGAATGCAATCTTATTTAGTACTAAGCAAGATTGATTAAGAAATTCCTTCAGGATCTGAACTTTGAGTCTCAAGCCTTTAAGACATCATGCCTCCTTTTATAAGAAATATTGTATGATAGCCCTCACTGTCCTGAAATAAAATTAATAGATGATAAACTCTTCCAATACACATAATTTTAGAGAAATTTATACAATGCCTTATCTGCAACATAAGGGAGGATAGAGCAAAAATAATTTATAATCAAATATATATTTCAAAATATAAAATCAAGCACATGTACACTAGCAGACAAAATGAGATAGAGTCAGATGCTGGTCCTATATGTGACAACTACAAATGTGTCAGTGACTTGAAAATCAGGAGAGACATGGCTGTTTGAAGAGTGGTTTTCCACAGTGGTGACCAACTCTTGGTCAAATTCCAAAGGAAAATAAATCTTCCCTTGGTTTATATTGTGGGTTACACTCATGTAAAAATTTAGTGTGTCTTAGAACTGTACAAAAACACTTGTTTCCTCTATGTAAAAGAGTTAAATTCCGGTCTCAAATAATTAGAAACAGGCTTTTCATTTACATGAATTAGCAGTGGCTAGTCAAATATGGTGAGGATTAGGGACAATTCTTCATTGTGCAAGACTGTCCTCACCCTGAAGGATGTCTAATATCTTCCTGCTCACTACCCTGTCCAATCATGTGACAACTCAAAGTTTCTCCTCATATTTGCCAAAGCATCCCCTGGGGACGGCACTACTTCCATTGAGTATAACTAGAAGTAGAAAGAGGACAGATCTTCATTGAGAAATGGGCCAAGCATTTCAGTGCCTTCTCTGTTCCATCCCACTGGTTCTTAAACCTTATTGGTGCCAAAACCATATGGAGAAACTTCTGATTTATCTAGTTAACACACTTAACACACACTTAGGTAGTGCTTACTATGCCTAAACTGTTATAAACACTCTCCAAATGTTATCTCATTTTATCTACTTAACAACCATTTAAGGTAGGCACTATTACTACAGATTACAGATTAGGAAACTGGGGGGGGGGGGGGGCATCAAGAGCTAAGTGATTTACCCAGGTCACACAGTTAAGAAATATAGAAGCCAAGATTCAAATATATTGATGTTTTTGGTTTCAGGGTAACTGGTAAGCACTATGCTATACAATAGACATAATCCCATCCTTGATGATTTTTATTCAGTACATCTGGGATAATGACCGAGAAATCTGTCTGTATTTGAATAAGACTTTCACACATAGTGAGAAAGGCACTGACTGGCATTTGGAAACCACAGCACTATACCACCGCTCAATTGGGAGTGACAGGAAAAAGCCTTATCTGGTCAGAGTCAAATATTTGTGTCAGAGTATAATGAGAAAACAAGGAAGAACAGTAAGTTGAGGACTATTCATGTGGAACCTTGGGAGCCAAGCTAAGGTACATCACTTTTATAAAATGGTCAGTAGGGAGCTATGTATTGTTCAATAGAATGAAATATATTAAAAACACAGCATCGGAGGAAGAGTATAAATAGCATTAATAAGCATAATAATGTTGTAAGTATAACACATTCAGCAACACATAAAGATAATAAATCTGAAGCTGGAGAAAGCACATTAGTTTATACACACTATGTGAAAAAAGTGACAGTATCATCTAACTAGCTGTTGAATACCTTTCAATTATGAGCCTTACAAACCAGTTAGATAATTGTGGGTCACAGATGGATAGGCACTGGGAGTTAACTGAAAGTTAGAAGGTAACTTTGAGAGCATTAAGCCTGGAGGCCACGAACCCAAACACCTATAGGATCAGGCAGACAATGAAGCAGAACAGTTCTAGCACAACAGGGAGTAGTGGGGAGGGTGTCAAACTAGAATGTGCATGGAGGACATCAGTCACTCTGTTGCGGGCAATTACTCATATAATTATGCTAATCCGATATTGGCAGATGCTCTCTTTTAAAGAGAGGCAAGATATTCAGATTTTTAATCAAATAATTCACATTTTACCATGTTATGCTCAAAGATATTTTGAAAGTTTTATCAATTAATTTGTTGAAATGTGGATAGAGTGTAACTTTTCACCTCTCCTAGATTTTATAATGTAACCAAAATGACTGATAGTGCCTTTAAAAACATAGGGACTTTAAAGTATTGCTGGATGCTCTTTTACTAATTTCTCACCTATGCCAGGTTCAAAAAAAAAAACTGGTTGTTCCACCTACGGTGACCCCTGCACTTGTAATGACTGGTAATAAAGTACATGATCTAGGAGTCATAGTTTAGGTCCAGAGCCATGGTTCCCATTTATTAGACACACTACATTCACCAAACCACTTAAGCTTCTGTGCCTACTCTGTAAATTGGAGATTATTTCCTAATCCATATTTCTCAAGAGGTTGCTA
Source organism: Aethalodelphis obliquidens (assembly GCF_003676395.1). NCBI lineage: Eukaryota > Metazoa > Chordata > Mammalia > Artiodactyla > Delphinidae > Aethalodelphis > Aethalodelphis obliquidens. Next base: position 15,449,302 of record NW_020837956.1, on the reverse strand, counting down.
TAAAAACCAGATGAAATAAATAATGTATATTAAACCTACTGAACCCTGCACAAAGGCAGTACAGTAAGAATATCACTGAACTAGAAATTAGGGGATCTAGTCAATTAGTAGTGGTTTTCTAAACTTGATCTGAGAAGGATGATCTAGAGCAATGACCTTTAATAGAAATGCCATGTAAGCCACATATGTAGCTTTAAATTGTCTAGAGTCCACACTGAAAAAGGAACAAATAAAATTAATTTTAATATAATTTATTTAACCCAATGTATCTAAACTATTACCATGTCAACATATAATCAATATGAAATTATTATTGAGATAGTTTACCTATATCTTCACACCAATCTTAATGTGTATTTTACACTTACAGCATGTTTCAATTTGGATTAGTCACATTTCAAGTGCTTGATGGTCACAGGTGGTAGTGGCTACCGTAGTGGACAGCACAGATCTAGATAATGACTAAGGTCGCCTTCAACTCTCAACGTTGTTACCTGTCTCATTATTATAAAGCTCATTATGCCTCATTCTTTTTAAATGGCTTAAGCATAAACCTACATCATGATGAATTAAATAGTCTTTAACATTTTTTTTAATTAGTTTAAAAAGTTTATCTAAGCCACTCTTCTCTAGTTCCATAGTAAGAGAAGATACTAAGAATTACAGTATATAAACAACATCCTTTGGTATATTTAAAACTGACACAGTCAAAGGTAAAATTTTATTAAACAGAAAACTTATTCAGCCCTTTCATTGTATAGAAGGGGCACACACAATTTCACTCATGTGAGCAGCTTGCCCTATTTGTTATCAAATCAACTGAATGCCAGACATATAACTGAATTTTGAAATCATCAATCTGCTCTAGGAGATATCCACCATTGCACCTGCACAAATAATTTGTTTGGTGCAGATAAATCTATCAATATGGTGATGAAGAAAGATGCGTGGAAAAACTTTCCAATTTTTTTTCAGGTATACTGAACTACTGCCTTCCTTTTTGAACATCTTAGGGAATTTCTTATAATATATGGTGAGATCTCATCAGATTCCTTAGATAACAGAACCTTAACCCTAAATGCAGGCAGGTAGTTAGTCATTAATTCAACACTTCAGCTTTCAGCCAGGAAAGTAAGATGGAACTTCCTAATGCCTAGAAGATATGATTCCAGAGATTTGCCCTTGGCCTTCTTTAGGGGAAATTCTTAAATCTATAAGCATTATATCTGAGTTACTAACAATGCTCTAAATTTAACATGTCACACACAGAATGCTGCAGGACCACAGCATTAGCACCAATACAAAGGGCACTATTTACATTTTATTCCACTGAGCCCACTGCCAAGAGGTGCATAGCTGGGTGTTTGCAACTTGGCAGCCTTAATGGGCTGTGTTTCTCCTAAGAATAAACGTGTCTCAACTTACAATTAATCAACATAAGTTATTCAGTTTAGCCATCACCTACACATATTTTCTTCTGTAAATTCTCTAAGTACACATTTATAACCACTTGTTTTGCATTTCCTATTTCTCCATCTGAGAGTCCTCTTTCATTATTTAGCAAAAAAGCTCCCACTCATCATCTTCTACAGGTTATTCAAATAATAAAGCATCTTCTTTCTTTTCCCTGCAGATGCTGTTTGAAATATAAATATCAGAAAAAAATAGCTGCAGATAAATTATCCATAAAATGACACTTCTTAGCTAATCACATATTTGCAAATTTTATTATACTGTTTCTATTACAAGTAAATGAAGCAATCTTGTAGAAATTTATTATGTGTGTTCTACCAAAGAAAACATAAACTTCACTTTAATTATCACTATTATTAGCATTATTAAAGTCCATATCATTTAATTATATAAATTACATATGTTTTCTTTGTATATTTACCATAAAGCATGGTTCAAAGTTGAGTGTGTGTATAGTCTACCATTAGTCTAAAAAACCATAATTAATTTGAAGTTGAAAACCTCACCCAAAGTTATATAAGAAAACAATAGCAACATTAAGGATCGAGATTGGATCTAAAATGTCCATTAAGAAAGCCTCACTTCATAGAATGTGAAAATTCTTTAATAAAGGCTATGTATGTGTACAGGAGAGTGAGGGAGAAGACACAGAACAAAAAAGATCCCCTACCTCATTCTTTTGCTATAAATCTCCACTTGCCCATGTTGAATTCAGAACTGAGCCCAGTTCTATACTAACATCTCTTTTCCATCATTATTGCTCTTGAGTAAAATATGCTTTACTGCTTTAACTACTACCCAGTTCCGGATTTTTTTTTTTTTGACACAAGGAGAAAAATTAAATGCATGTTATAAAGAGAAAGGAATCAATCTGAAAAGGTTACATACTATACAATTCCAACTATATGATGTTCTGGAAAAGGCAAAACCATGGAGACATTGAAAAGATCATTGGTTGCCAGGGGCTGAGGGATGGGATGGATGAATAGACAAAACACAGTGGAATTTTAGGGCAGAGAAATTATTTCTGATGATACAACAATGGCAGACACACGTCATAATACATTTGCCAAAACCCGTGGAATGCACAACACCAAGAGTAAACCCTAAGGTAAATAATGGAGTTTGGGTGAAAATGATGTAATGTATGCTCAACAATAGTAACAGATGTACCACTCTGGGGCCAGATGTTATCTTTTTTTTTTGGCATCCCTTCACTTTCAACCTATGTGCGTCCTTAAAGCTAAAGTGAGTCTGACATCACCAAAAGCTGCTTTTTTAGTGAGCTTCTGACTGCAGGATCAGCTTTTATGATGTAGAAAAAAGTTGGGCAATAAGAGTAAAATCAGGTAAAGTCATTTTCTTGCATATTTTTCAGGGAAGAATTTGGGATAAAGAAAGTAGGACATATAGTAGCTGAGCATTAATTCTCTGTTTTAGATGGCTTACACTGACATATAAAAAGCCCATAATAAAGTATTTTTTAATATTAAATATAGTTTAATTTTAAGGTCTTTCATTTCAGTCAAAAATCCATAAACGTAGATTAGTTTGGACTGTATGACAGAGGAGACAATAAAACGTGTTCTCAAATACATGCCAATACATTTTCTTGAAACAAAACCTCAGCAAATGAGAATTTCCATACTGTGCATGGGAATAACTAAAACCTTTATTAGATATGGTTTCCAATAACAATGTGAAAATTGGAATTATCAATTCAAAGAGCAGTGAAGTTTGAAATTTAAAAAAGTAGACTAGCTATTAGGTAGGGGATAAAAGGTAAAGGAAGACAAAAATGTTTAATACTATTCAGTTTTGAAAAAGTTTTGTTCCTTTCAGATTTCTCAGAAGCCTCATATATGTAGTCTCTAAATAAAGAAAATTTTGCATTGTGTGTCATATAATAAAAATAAATTTAAGGATGTACTCCAATTTTATATTATATTTAGACATAAAGATATGAATTATATACATATGTTAGCTTCTAATACACCTTCTTCATCCTCTGGGTTGCATGCTTCCCATTCTGGAAACAACTGGCTTATTCTATCACGTATCCTCTCTCTACCCTCTTAATAATAATTAAATGAATTATTCCCATAAGTATTTAAATATACTCAAGACTCTCTTACCATTTAAGAAATGAGACCAAATTCCTTGATCCAAATAGTCCCCTCCAGCTACAATAAGTTTTTTTTCTCTCTTGAGTTATCTAATTTCACTGTGCCCGTTTCCTTATCTCCCATCCACTCTTTATTCCAATCTGTTCACCATATCAAAACCACTCTCATCAAATTAATGACTTTCAAATTGTTCAACTCAATGAAATTTTTGATTCAAATAACACTTGATCTCTATGCAGCATTTGATATTCTTAAGAATTCTTCTCTTATTCTTTCAATGATCTCTTTATTTGGCTTCTAATATATTTCATTCTCCAGGTTTGCCTTCTATCCCTCTGGTTACTATGGTTCAGACTTCTTTGCAAATTCATCATTCTCTAACTGAACTGTACACATGGGAGCTCCCTAAGGTCTAGTTCAATGGCTTCCAAATTTATATCTCTAACTAAGACCCTCCTCTGAGACTAGATACTCATATTAAGCATCCTACCCATCTTTTGCTCTTGGGTATCTTAATAATACCTCAAACCTAACATCACTGAGGCCAAATACAAAACCTTCAGTATAAACTAAAATCTGCTTGTCTTTTAGTGTTCCATAGCTCACTAAATGAGACTATTGGTCATCTGACTGAGCAAGTCTGGATAGAAGAGTCATCTTTGAATCGTCCCTAAATTTCTCTTGAATTCATTCATTTGCTCCTCTCTATACCCATTCCATATGCTCTAGTCCCACCTAACCTACTATATAAGCATCTTTACTGATGTCCCACCATTTGCTTGGCCCATGCCACCATGTCTCAGAGATTTTTTACCCTGAAGCTAAAGCAAACCTAATAACTTCAATGTAACCTGATTATATTCCTGCTTAAAATCCTTCAGTGGTTCCCCATCACACCTAGAATAATGACCAGACTCCTCAGTGAAATCTCTAGTCCCTGTTTGTGCTGGGAAGACAATCTTTCAGCTTCATGCTACATTCTTTGCCCCTAATATTCTGTTTTTTAGTAATTCTGTCCTTTTATTTCCTAGACATCACCATACAACCACCAGGCACAGAGCCTTTTCACATGCTGTTCCCTGTACCTGGAGTGACAAGTCTTCCTCATTCCAACCCACATATTGCTTTCTGAACTCCAATTCATCCTCTAGACCTTAGCTCAATAATCTCTTTCTTGGAGAAAGTTCTTTGATCCCTGAGTCTACAGGAGGTTCCTTGGTTGTACACCTTTATGAGATTGTTTCTTTCCTTTAGAAAATTTATCAAAATTTCTTATTATGTATTTGTTTTATGATCATATTTTTAATTGCTGACTTCCTCAGTCTACTGTAAGTTCCAGGAATGCATTTCTGTTTCTACTCACCACTGTATCTCCAACGTTCAGCTCATAATAAGGTTCTTATTTGCTTTTAAACTGTAATATGTAAATTTGTAGAACATGAGTAAATGATATGTGAAAGAACACAAATTGACGCTACGTAAAATTACATGCCAACACACCATCTTATGCAACACTACATAATGTTTTATTGTTTAGAAACACTTGCTAAGCAAAAACAAGTTCAGAAAGGTAAAGGTAAACCTATAACTCATAAAGCTGAAGTTAATAATAGCTTTGGACCAAATAAGCACTTTCCTTTATTCCTAGGAGTGCAGATTACTTCTATTGCACCTATAACCTAAGTTATAAAAAATTTTTAAATTGCACAAAGACAATGAAAACCTAGCCAACAACAACAAAAAAACTGTCTAATTTAAATTCTAGTAGGGATTTAGCTTAACTCACAGAGTTTTCCTTTACCACTATAAATATGGGAAAGTCATTCTACCCAGAATTTACCACTGGGTCCAGAAAATTTTTTACAAGAGCTATCAAATATATGTTTTGAGTAAGTTTTCTTTCAGGCTCTGTTAGAAAAGAGCCTCCCAAAACAGTGGTGGGCTAAAACTCTTTCTCTTACTTTGGTTTAATTAGAATCTCACAATTGCCCACCCTCCACACTTCCAGAGGTAACCTTTGCCAAAAGCAGGTGCTCTAAGTTAGTGTTAAATGTTAAAGATGGACCCTCGAGTCCCTTAGCTTTGAATACAGAATAAAAATAAGTGCCACTGGTTAAACAATAATTTGATTGTTAACCAATGAATGATTTGATATATATTTTTTAACACTGTCTGTAGTTTACACAACAATCACTGATAAAGAGTTCAGTGTACAGGTGAGAGATTCTCCAAACATAGGGAACTCTACCTGTGGTCATACAGCAGAAATACAGCCAGATGGATAGATAGAATATGAGTTTAAAATGGATTCAAATGTCAACAGCTAATAAAAATAGACAATATGAATATCAGACTAGAGAAGAAATGAGGATCAACATTGGCGAAGGCCCAAACCAAGCAGATAACAAAAGAATAGCACTGTGAATCCTAAATGAGGTAGACCCTACAACTGCCCCCCTTCCTAGTGACAGCATTATACAGCCCCACAGATTGCACTGAGCCTTTAGCATCTCTCTGTGGGCACATTTACTTTCTTGTTCCATTGTCATTCTGGGCCATTTGACTTGCCTTGGCCAATGAAATATGAGCAGAAGAGACATTTGCCTATTCTAAGCATAGGCTTTACCAACCACTGCATTCTTTTGCTGGCACTCTTGCTCTTTTCTCTGCCACGAGATGGATAGGTCAAGATTATAGGCTGCTTCTTCAGCCTGGATTTTGGAATGAAGGCAACAGGACCACACTAATCTGTGACCAACATAGCCACAGTAGTCTACAAGCACCATTAATAAGAAATTCACCTCTGCTCTGAATCAGTGAGATGTAGAAATTGTTACTGTAGCCTTACCTAGTAGTGAATGCAAATGATACATTAAGCATCCACCAGTATTACTTTTTGGTGTGTCATCTGGAATCTTCACCACATCAGGATTGGAATCTTAAGAAAGTCAGGTAAGGATGGAAGAGTATTTGCCATGGACAAGATTTTGTGCCAAAGGCCAAAGGAAAGATGACAGTTTTTGCATCGAAGGACCTTAGCTTCTATTAGAGAGAAATTTTATGAGGTCACTAGACTGTAAATGCAGACTGCTCTAAGTAAAGGGGGAAAAAAATGCCAGGGGACCTTAAGACTCACTCTTTCCAGAAAGAAATTATCAGAAGATATTTCATAGGAAAATTAGAATTTACTTTGAACTTTGAAGAAGGGTAGGATCACCTCCTATAAGTAAATAGGAGGAATATTCACATTTCTGTAAGTGTAAGCACATAAGCAAATGTACATTAGGAGGAAAGCATAGGTAAAAATGTGTAGGAGTGAAGCTTTCAAATAAGAGAGGACATTAATACTGGGAAAAAAAGGTCACACCATATTGTGTAGAGCCTTGAATGCCAATCTATAGAGTGCCAACATTGAGTCTTACCAATAAATTCTTATAGACACCTGGAAACGACATCAAAAAGTGATGGTTGTAGCCCCTACAATACCTCTAGACAGAAGTCTGAATAGAATGGTCAGATTTCACTTTCCTTGTCTAGAGCCACTACCCAGAAAGGAGAAACTTAGCTTAGGAAACTCATACACAGCATGGTATTGCAAGAAATCTATTGTGTATTTCTTTAGGCAATCAGCTAATGCTTCTTCAGAATCACAAAACTCCACTCTCCAGTGTAGTTCTCTTTGGTAACCTGCTGTTTTAAATGCCCAGGAAGGAGATGTAGCAATATGAAACCATTATATACAGCACCTAGACTAGATGTGACTATATATGTTTTTAAATGGAGAATTTTAAGTAATATTTGGCAAAAATATATACTTTTTTATGAGTTACTTTAAGTTGTAATTTCATAAGGCAATTATTTGATTTAGTAAGCCTTTCTCTATTGCAATTATCTTACCTTCTCTCTGGAAAATAAATTAGAAGAAAAAAAAGATTGTAAAAGTGCAACTTTATGGATGAGGTTTCAAACTCAAAGAGTATTGTTATTAAATATTATGGTTACAATTTCTAATGCTAAAAGTGTTTTCCTCAATGGAATGCTCAATGAGTGTTAAAACAATATTGCAATGCTAATTTAAGCTGAATACTTCTTGCATTATTTTTATTTGAGGTCACAGCTTTAATACTTCATTAACATTCTAATAATATTTACATGTGTACATTATAAAAACCACTATAAGGGCTTGAGTTACTATGAATTTTCATGCATCTCTTATTTAGAAAATCTCCAGACTGACGCTAAAATGTTAGCTCAGAAATAACTGATTTGAAGGCATTTCCTAGATGAGAGTGCTTGGAGGACTGATTCAAAACCATTTTATAATCAAGCAAATCTGTATCTACATATGCAGTATTAAATGAAGAATAAAACAATTTTCCAAATAATTCAGGCAAAATTTCATTTGAGATGTGTTGTTTGTTAGTTTGGTTTGCTGGTTGGTTGGTTAATTTTTGTGCTAAAATAACATTTAGCCTGAATTCCGCCAAAGGTACTAATCTATAGTCATCATTTTGCATTAGATATGTAGACACAGTACCTATGCTAATTATATTTGTGCGTAGAACAGGAAAACTTACAAATATAATCTCAGTAATTTTCAGGAGGCTTTTATCATTATACCTGTATTACAATGCCAAACAAAATATTTTGTCCAGATAAATACAGTATTTACAAAGGACCAATTTCTTAGGAAATTCAATTCACAAATAGTTATTGAAGCTGTACCATGGAAAAGGCACTACACTCGGAACTATAACCAGAAAGAATCTAGAAGCATTTAATATCTATTTAAGGGGCAAAGCCTTAGCACCTCAAGCCAAGTTAAAATTAACATTTTTCAAGCTAAATCCAAGACTGATCAAATCACTCATGTATTTAAATCCCTTCAGTGAAATTCTGCTGTTCTTGTCCCCTGCCTCTCTCTTCACTTTCACGTATAGCCACTCCAGGGGCTGGAGAATCTGTAGATTTTGAAAATTTTTCTACATACACAATCATACATCACCCCCTAATATTAAGATTTATATTTCTTCCATCTCAATCGTTATTCATTTTATTTCTTTTGTCTTCCTGCATTGCCTTATTTTAAAATTATAATATGTAAACAAAACATTCAGAAAATCCAAAAAGACAAATAACTTAACAAATGGCCAGCATCTGGAAGCTCCAAAGTTCTTCTTCTGGATAATATTGCCCTTCCTATCCTCAGTGGTAATAATGCTACTGAATATTCTGCAATTCACTTATTTGCCTTCCCTTATGGTTTTACTATCAAATTGTTCATCTCAAAACACTGTGGTTTACTAAATGGGAAAAGAATTTGAAAAAGAATAGATATATGTATATGTATAACTGAATCACTTGGCTGTACACCTGAAACTAACACAACATTGCAAATCAACTACAAAATCCAATATAAAATTAAAATTAAAAAAATAAACATAAAAAAACACCGTGGTTTAATTTGTTAATTTGTTAAATGGAATCAAATAGTTATTTTATACCCGGCTCTTTCATTCAACATTATGATAATTATTCATTTTTTTGCATGTATCTGTATATATTGAAGTCTAATATTTTTGGATGAATATACAACAGTTTGTCTACCCATTCTAATGTTGATGGAAATTTGAGTGTTTCCAATTTGGAGCTCTAGTGAACAGTCTTGCTATGAACAATCTTCTACATTTTTCCTGGGTGACTTATGTGCATATAGGAGTGGAATTGCCAAATCACATAATATGAATGTTTTAAGCATCTTCCAGATAGTGTCCAGCTGCATTCCAAAGTAGTTATTATCATTTCATATTTCCACCATCGATTTATGAAAGTTTTTGTTGCTCCACGTCTTTACCTATACTTGATGTTTTCAAATTTAAAAAAAATTGCCAATCTAGTAGTCATAGAGTGCTATTTAGGTTTTTTGTTTTTACTTTACATTTTTAATTCTTCTTTCACAATAATTATACATTTATTTTGCTGCAATATTGGAAGTACGGGATGATAGCATGCAGCCTTCACTTTTCTGACCACCAAGGAAATGCTTTTCAGGTTTCTCTGATAAGTATGATGATTGCTCTAAGTTTTCTTAAATCAGTTCTCTCATTTCCCTAGTTCATGAATTTCTAGCATAACTAGATATTAAATTATAGCAAATGCTTGCTCTGCATCTAATGGGATAATCATATGATTTTTCTTCTTTGTTCAGCTAATGTGGTGAATTACATTACTTCATATGTTAATATAAAACCAACACTGTAACCTGAAATGAATTTAACTTAATTGTGAAATATTATTCTTTTTAACTATAGGCAGATTTTAATTACTAATATTTTATTTAGGATTTTAATATCTATGTCCACGAATGAGATTTACCTATAATTTTTCTTTTTCGTAAATTTTCTAGGTCTTAAAACCAAGATCATACTGCCTTCAAAATATGATTGAGAAATTTCTGTCCTTTTTATGCTGAAAAAATTTGTATAAGAATTGGAATTATTTCTTCCTAAAATATTTGGTAGAATTTGCTGGTGCCTGTGTGTGTGTATGTGTGTGTGAAGAATTTTAAATCAAGGTTTCTTTAAAATATATGATTCATAATATTTATTTCTCATTGTGTCAAAGTTAAGTTGCATTTTTCTTGGAATGTGTCCATTTCATCTAAATATTAATACATATTAGCATTAAGTTTTCATAACATCCTTATGTTTTCTTTGAAATTTCTTTAACATTTCTAATAATATCCTTTTTTTAAATCTCAGTTATACAAATGCATTATATGTGATAAGTTGTGCTGTTTTATTTACTGTTATCTTCCTCTTATTTTCTCTGAATTTATTTTGTTATTACTTTCTATTTTTTCAGATATTTCACTTGTGTTTCTTGTAACACCACACAGCTTGAGTTTTATGTTTCTGAATCCAGTTCAACCATATTTGTCTTTTATAGAGAGCATTTAGGCTATTTACATGTTACATAATTACTAGTATATTTGAGCTCATACCTACCACCTTACCATCTGGCTTCTTTATGTAATGATTGTACTATGTTCATTTTTCTCTCTTTTCTTGCATTTACTTAGCAGAAATGACTAGTGTGTCAGTCAGAGTTCAATTAGAGAAACAATACCACTAGGAATGGTGATGATAAAGATGGATTTAAAGGTATTTATTGCACGAATTTGACCTTATGCAATTATGGGAGGTGGTTAAGCAGTCTCTGTAAGGCTGTCATTTTCACATCTGATGCTAGAGCTGAAAATACATAGGATAGGCAATTGGGAAGAAAATATGGAAGTAGAGGAGAGCAAGAACAAGCTGAAATCCAGAAGAATGAGGTGGAGTCCACAGTACAGAATGAAACCCGGGTCAGTTTTTGTTGTCTTTAACCTTGATAGTATGGGTGTGCTGTAGAAGCCAAGGACCTTCGTCCTATTGCTAAACACACATTTCCCTGGCTCAGGAGTCAGAGAAGCTAAAGAAGGATCCAAGGAAAGAAGGAGTAGTTTCAGGTTTGGCCACTGACTCAAGTCAATAGGTAAGGGAAAACATGTATTTTCTACATGTTATAGAGTTACATGCTACAGAGTGGCTTTTCTATAGCATTCTGTAGCAGTGGCCTTTCTGTAGCTATATAACTACATAGCTACAGAAAGGCTGCTGCTTCACTCCCGACTTCCAAATCCTCCACAAGACTTCTCTTGTAGACCACTCTAACCAGAAATTTACAGAATAGAAATTCTGGGAAATGTAGTTTAGCCTAGCAAAGTTGACGTTTTGCAAAGCCACCACAACTAGTGTGTACTAGTCCATGTTTTCCATAATCTGGAAGTTATACACACTTTGGTTTTCTGCACTTTGGCTGTATGCATCTAAATGTAAATTTCCTTTAAATTATCCCATTGGATAATTGTTGGTCTTATTAATCAGTTTTAGAAAATTGTCAATATAATTATCTCATCATATGTTTCTTTCTCCTAATTTTTCTTTCTCCATTATTCTGGAACTCTAACTGATGAATGAATTTTGGACATTCTTATTTTATCATTTATATTGATTACTCTCTCAACTATATTTGTGTCTTTCCAACTCTCCATTTCATTCTGAATTTCTTCTGTCCTATCATCCTATTCACTAATTCTCTCTTCAATTGTATCTTATCTGCCATAAGGGTCATCTGTTAGATTTTAATATGCTATATTTTTCAGTGATATAAGTTCTAGTTGAATTCTTTTCAAATCTGCAATATCATATTTAGTGGTCTCCAGTGTTTTGCAGAAACTTTTTACATTTAGGTTTTATTTTTAAGAATATAATGAACATAGTGCTGTTATATTCTGTTGGATAATTTCCATGTTTTTGCCCTTATAAGTTTGTTTCCATGGGTGATTATTTCTGCTGACATTTAGTTTATATTTTATTGCCTCCTGTGCCTCATAAACTTTAATTGCTTTCTGGATAATTTATTCAATAAGCCTTTTTTAGAAATAATTTGAGAGCTAGGGTTTTATTAGCTTGTGTCAGAAATAATTTTATTTAATTTTTTAAATCTTTCTTCCAAGTTCCTGGGAAGCTAATGTCCAAGGCATCAGGATTTTGGGTGACACCTAGATGATCAGGATACTATTCCTATCCCCACTCTACAGTGTAGCATTTTAGGATCCCTGCCCAGAATAGGGGCCATTTAACACAAGGTTTCAATCTTTGGAGGGGACTGAATTTTGATCTTTTCCCTTCGGTTCTAGGAATTTACCTCAAAGTTCTACTTGTCTGATAACAACTTTCCTAGAATTGGCAGACAAAGAGAGGGAACAACAGACAATTCTCTGACAGCTTTGCTCCTGGTGGACAGAGAACTTTGATTCCTGTCTTTTAGTTATCTCTCATGGATACCTAGCTCTGATCTGTTTTAGAAAAATGTTTCTGGGTAGGAACAGCTCTGGTTTAACTCATTGGCTATTATCTTCCTTTTTTTCTTGGTCTGGTAATATCTTACTATCTTATAGATTTTTGATCAGTTCTTTTAGTCATCATTACTGCAATAACTAGTCCAAATCATCTAGTTAGCCATTTCTGGAAGTCAAAGTCTCTCAGGATGCTTTTCTTTCACTACCTAGAAGTCAACATTTTTCCCTAGGATCTTCAAAAATATTTCAACAGCATGAAAAGTTTCCACCCATCTTTAGTATCTTTGAATCTCAAATTGGGGCCTCAGATATATTCTCAGGCTCTTTAAATTCTCTCTTAAATATTAAAAAAAATTAATAATAAAAACTAACTATATAATTGTTTAAGGTCATTGACTCTTACTAGCATGTAAGTCATAATAATAAAGTACTGATAATAATTAACATTTATTTAGTGCTTACTTTGTGCTAGATACTCTTCTCAGCAATTTCTATTTGTGAGACTCAAAGGGTTTAAGTAATATGCCCTAGGTCAGTAGTTAGAAACTGATGGAACCTGGTTGAAAATATAAACAATCTGGCTGAAGATTTCCTCCTATAAACCATCACACAAAAAAGTCCTTGGAAACAGTGAGAGTGGTATCTCATTTACCACTCACCTCCACTAACACAGTGACTTACACACAGTAAGTGGTCAATAAATATTTGTTGGATGATTGCATGAATGAATTCAATAATTCTCACATGTATTATAAACATGATAATTTCTATAACAATAAAAAGATAGATTATCTCAGGTTGGATTGTCAGAGAATGCTTTACGAAACAGATTCTGAATTAAGTCCAGAAGCCTGAATCAAGCCATAATCTTGCTAATTATGATTCAAATAGGAAAATAAAAATAATAGCAAAACCAAAGAGGCATAAAAGAACAAATATATTCAAGACTTGCTTGTAAATATGTTTGGATGGAGTAAAATTTGCGGGAGTCATAATATATATCTCAATATTAATAGTAATTAGCATTTTGAACAAGGGTTCTAGACTAAGTAGTTTATATAATTACTTCATTAATATTATAAATATAATGTTTGTTGTTCTGTTTCTGATGTTGCAACAAACACATATCCAAATGTACTCTGTGTCAGGTACTGGGTTTGTTCCCAGGAACACAAAGAAGAAATGGAAACAGAATGTGCAAACAACTTGCACACAATATGATGTGCGCTATTCATTTAAGAAGTAGGCATAGGATGTCTGAGAAAGCTTTCTAAGAAGGTCATACCTAAGAAAATTTGACGGGTGTAAAATTTAGCCTGAAAAATATGGGAAGATAAGTCCATTCCCAGCTAGAGAGATAGCACAGGGAGAACAGAAATATGAAACAGCCTGGTGTACAGGGAACTAGTTCTCAAAGGTAATGACAGAAGAGGTGTCCAGAGCTGGAACACGGATATCTTGTCACGCACATCATGACAAGATACTTTATTTTTATTCTATAAGGTAGCTGGAGTCATTGAAATATTCTACCCAGGGCTCTGGCATGGGTAGCTGTCAGCATTTTAGTTCATGACTTGAAATTTGTCCTTGATGTGTTCTCATTAAGAATTTTCTACATGCTCTGTGTGTGGCCATCCCACTTCCATTAACCACACAGATTTCAATTTTGGAGTCCAGGTATTTTTAAATTTAGAATTGCTTCTCTTTTCACAGATGCTGCTCAGAAATGATTTAATTTACAGTAATCCGAAGTGAATGTGATTGCAGAGGGATCCATAACGGGATAAACCACTCCAAGATATACTTCATTAAGGAATGAAAAGTACTGAAGGAGAAAATCCTGATATAAAAATAAGACATTAAAAAAAACTGTATGAAAAAATTACAAGGAAGGAATTTAGGGTTAGCAATGTAGATGTGAAAAAAACTTCCTACTCTATCACTGTCAAATGTTTTATTTGTGTCAGATATTTTCAAGTTCAGACTAACAAAGCCATAGCCAGTGAAGCAAGTGGCTTCAGAATCAACTTCTCAATAAGGTTCCCAAGGAACTCTGAAGAAATTCATAAAACATTATCACTAGAGTCAGGGTGAAGCAGCAATAGCTGCAGATTCAAGGGCAACTGTAAACAGAAAACCTCTCCCCAATCATTTCTCCATGGAATGTGTGCCCACAACTGCTCTCATAAGCATGAATTGTAAACAGGCAGGAGGATACAGATAAAGAGAATAAAAAGCTGGTCACAGAGTAAGTGACTGTATGATTCGTGGACCAGTACCCTCGTGTTTGAACACTATCTATTTCCACTTTAATGAATGTGGAATATACTTAACATGCTTACTTGTTCATATAACTGAGTGAAGTTCATTCTCTTGACAGTAATTCCATTATCACCTGTCTTCCCTCCCCAAATGTTTATATCAATTTTTTTTTATAAAATACACATTCAAGTTAAAACTTTGATTATAAAACATTGGCTTGTATGCTTTGATTCATTTATATAAAATGTGCCAGATAAACCCTTTAGGAAAAAAGTATCCCTCAAAGGGCACAGATTTTATTCAGCTTGGTATTACCTAGAGCTCAAAGCAGCTTTCTAAAAACACCGAACATGGAATATTTTAAATAAAAGATGTTTGCTTTGCAACTGCATAGATACTAAAAATTCTAGTTAATGTTGTTTGAATTTGACAGCATAATTTTATCAATTGCATTACCTTTCCATCAACCCAATATGTAATCAGAGAAATGGGGCTTAAAAGAGGAAAATAAAGAGGGAAAGCCCCACATTTAAAGATTTGAAATCCCTATTAATCAATCTCATAAAATAAATTCGAAAGCAACTAAAACCTCATGCAAAAACAATAGCAAATTTTAAAATATTCAGCCATGGAACTTCAAGGCCAATTCAATGTGTAAGGTTAAAAAAAATTCTATTCCATATGTTACTGGATAAGTTAACAGAGGGCTTCTCACACTAAGGCTATGTTTCTGGTAGACAGTCTTAACTAAGCTCAGTAACTTCTGCCTTTTGGGGGTTCTCTGTCATTGCTTCATGAATTGTGTGAGGGTTTTACCGAAAATAACCAGCCTGTCTCTCTTCGGTGCCATGGACAGTAGCTGTCTGCATCAATACTGTATGCCTAAAATTAACCTCAGTGCCTGTTACTCGAGCATTTCTGCTTCTATGCTTTGTGCCCAACCAACTCCTGTTAACCATGAAGGTGCTACTTGATGTCCTGCCATCAGACATGCTTCCAACAAAACCAGTCCACCAGAGGGGAGCTGGCCAAGAATTAAGTTTACATGTAGCAACTTATTGAAAGTACAAGTCATTACAAAATAAAACCCAACAAAACAGGGAGATGATCAAATCAAAAGAGAAATACTAGAAGCATTTGGCACCACCAAATTATAATATACTCCTCCTGGTCAATTTAAAGCAAACCATAAAAGGCAACAGAATCTAAAGAGGAAGTATTACTACTAAGTGGTTCAACCAATTTGCAGATGTAGGAAAAGGTGCTTTCAAGATGCAACTTTAAAAGATGGAAGGTATTACTGCAAAATCTAACACAAACGGACTGGATTTTGTCCCTAGAGAGACTGAAGTTGAGGAGAGTCACAGTGTAAACCACAAATGAAGAATGTGGAAAATTGTCACCATCGATTTCAGTGGCTTTGGAAGGAATTTGGCAGCCTGTGCAGGAAGACCAAGTATTACCAAGTAATACCAAATGATAGATTTAGCCCTGTTGTCAACTGCTGAGCTGATGGATACAAATCACTCCCTTTAAACTCCAAGTTGTGGAAATAGGATGCATCGAGCTGTAAGGGGATCAAATGGATGAAAGTCAGATACCAACAGATCAGAAGTAGTCTGATCCAATGTAGTCTGGATCAATTTTCTTAAATTGGTTACAGTAAGAAAATTAATGTTCTCACTGAATTCTAAGAACTGGATTCTCTTACCCAGCAGTTTTATAATAATGCTGGAAGGGAAGGTGATGTGGTTGATGTTTCAGGTGGGGGACATTCCTAGCATCACTTCCAATCACACCAGGTGGGCGGACCTATTTCAACTCTGCATAAACCTCTGAGTGAGAACAGAGTGTGAGACATGGAAGCTGGGACCATTCACTAGTCATGTGACCCTGAGACAGCCACTTCATCTCTCTGAAGTTTGTTTTCTTTATAAGGGATGTGAAGATTTCAGGAAAAAAAATTCTACTTCACAACGTTGTCTGAGGGTTAAACGAATTAATTCTCTGGAAATGCACTGAAGTACACGTTTAAGGAGAGCTAATAAAGGACAATCAACTAATCTTTTCCATCCCAAAATTGATTTGAAAAGTCCAAAATGAAAACAAAAATTTTATTTAAAAATTTTATCAGAGCTAGAAAATGGGAAGATATTTGTCATTAAGATAAAAATTTGAAAGAATTTCTTTAAGGTAAAGGTAAGATCAGATTATGAAAAGCAATAACAGCTGGCAAATCAACAGAAGTGAAATATGTGATGAAGGGACCCACATGGGTAATAAGTGTACAGGACTTTCCAACAGAGCCCTGAAAGTACTACTCTAAACCCAGCATAAGCCAATTGAGAAGGAACACCTTTAGGGACATGTGGAAAACTAGCAAATTGAACAAATGGAAGCATTTCAGAAACTATATCTCAGCACTCAGATATATATAACAGGCTGTGGCACTCATTGCCACTCCTCCAACTAGGGGCCAGCCCACAAGGTAAGTCATGAGATTTAATACTGCAGGCTCATAAAAAACACAACCATGTCAGTTAAAGAGTGATGAAATGACACTTCCTTGAATGGAGGAGAACTAAGGCAAAATAACAGCCTCTCTGATGGCTCTTTCCATTCTTCCCTTGAACTTAAGAATTTTTGATGACTCTTAGGCATCCCCACTTTCCATCTGGGGGTAGTGAGTGAGGATAGACCATAGGTCAGTTGGCAGAAAGAAAATTCCTTGAACAAAGTTGGGAACTGCAAGCCTAAATACGGATACATATATAAAAACTTTGTAACAAAGTAAATTTTCTTGCCAAAAAAGTGCCTTCTCCAATATCCTATTTCCCACTCTCTAGCACTAAGGATAATATAGGGGGAAAAAATAGACATAAATCCTCACCTTCATATGCTCACATTCTAAAATCAGATATTTTCTTTTCTACTTGAAACCTGCTCCTCCATTTTTATATTACCAGAGAAAGAAGGGCTGCATCTAAAAATTAAAATTATTGAATCTATCAAAAAGAAAAACCAAAGATGAGGAAAAAATTCTTTTCAGATGAAAAAACAGGACAATTTAATTAAAAATTGAGTTGAGGCAGTAAAAACAGATTGGATAACTGCAGCAAACCAAGTATTTGATTTAGACACAGGGATTATCAAATTTTGTCTCCAAGATAATAAATATTTTAGACTGTGTATTCAACATACAGTCTCTGTTTCTCCATATTCATACCATTATTTCTTAGTAACACTTTAAAAGTGTAAAAACCATTTTTATCTCATGGGCCCTACAGAAACAGTTCATGGGTCATGAATCTGCCAATCCCTGATTTAGAAGATCAGCTTATTTCTTTAATGACATGTCAGAAAAATACTAAGATTAAGATAATTTAGTGGAGAATAGATGCAGGAAATTTCCCAAAAGTGACAGATCAAACAGAAGGAAGGTTTTACCATAATTAGATAAATATCAAAGGAGTATTTTTCTGAAATGAAGGCTTAAATCTTCAGATTAAAGGAGCCCAGAATGATAGATGAAAAATGAATGTAGAGAGAATTATTCATATATGTATTTTAGTACAGATTTTGAATTCCAAGAAAAAATATTTTTAATCCTTCAAACGTTCAGGCAGAAGAAGAAAAAGTTTACATACAAAATCAGAATAAAAATTATGTTCACATCAGAGTTCTCTTCCGTTTATTAATCATCAGAGGATAGTGGAGCAATGTCTACAGTTGCCAAGTTATGACATTCAGGTGCCAGAGCAACAGAAAGGGTTTCCAATGTCCAGTGACTCAATAGTACACCAGCTATTTATCCTTCCTGCATAAAAATATCTGAAAATGTACTCAGTATGATAGAGAAATACATTCTTTAAAAAGTAGTTCAAGAGGAAGAGTAAGGCTAAAATATGGTGACAAAACTTCTGAAAAGGGCTTCCCTGGTGGCGCAGTGGTTGGGAGTCCGCCTGCCAGTGCAGGGGACGCGGGTTCGTGCCCTGGTCCGGGAGGATCCCACGTGCTGCGGAGCGGCTGGGCCCATGAGCCATGGTCTCTGAGCCTGCATGTCTGGAGCCTGTGCTCCGCAATGGGAGAGGCCGCAGTGGTGAGAGGCCCGTGTACCACAAAAAAAACTTCTGAGAAGACACTGAGAAGTGTAAGTTTAGGGGGAAAAATTATATTGTTTGAAATAGAAAAATGATTAGAAATAAACAGAAAATAAAATAGAAATAAATAGAAAAGTTAAAAGGCTAGAGTAACAAAGGTAAACAATTAGGAAATACTTTAGGTTCACATTCTGGCTTAAATACAAAACAACTTTTGTCAAATTTAAAGAGAATATTGGATCTCCAGTTTCTAAGTACAGTAGAGGATTGGCTCAAGCCACTTCCTCTGCATCTCCTGACACACCAGACTGGGACTTTTATAGCTATTTTTTAGTGCACCTATAGTTACCATATTTCTGTGGGAAATATCCCAGAAATACTCCCCAGCTTGTAGGGACCAGCTTCAGCAGGGGCACGCACTACCCGACTTCATCCACTTACTCATATAAGATACATAGTGTGCCAGGCACTTTCTAGCACTAGGGAGAAACAGGGAAAAAAACAGACACAAATTCCTGCCCTCATGATGCCTATATTCTAAAATAAGCTTACTATCTTATCTGAAATCACTCCCCATCTTATATTGCCAGGAAAAGAAAGGCTGAATGAAAAACTATTGCACCAACCAGCTTTAATGTTTTTACCTTTTGTCTTTTTTTTCTAGTTTCCTTTCTTCTCCTTTCTTTTCTTTTTTATACTCTTCTTTTATTTTCTTTATTCCTAATTTTGTTTCTTAAAATGTGATGTGAGATCTGTAAGCAACCCTGTTTGCTGCTGAGGATCAGCAGTGATTGTGGAAAGAGGCAATCTATCAACTAAGGATGAGAAGTGTGGAGTCAGGACACCTGGCTTTGAACTCTGGCTTCATCACTTAGAGCTACTAGTCATGAGAGCTCAGACAAATTCCTAACTTCTTGGTGCTTCAGTTTTTTTGTCTATGTAATAAAGTGAACAATAAGATTTACCTTGGGAAGTTGTAGTAAGGATTAAATAATATATGAAAAGGTTGATGAAAAGGTTGATGAAAGGTGATGAAAAGGTTGTTAAGTGTCAGGCTTAAACTGTAAAATGTGCCCGACAATCCCTACACTCACATTTAATCCTTATAGCCAATAAGGAATAAATGATGTATCCTTTAAGGTATAGCAGTACTAATAATGGTAATGAAAATAATGGCTGTTCACTAAATCTTTATTTCCTTTTTTTAAATGGAAATAGTAAAAGTAACCCCCCCACACAAAGTTGTGAAAATATAAACATGAAAAGAACACATATAAAGTATTACAAGTCAATCCATAGCTCGAACTCAGTAATTCTGACTTCAACACTTTTCCGTTCTGCTTGTGCCACTTCCTTAGAAAAAGTATCTGAATCTCTATTCATCCAAATAAGCCAATCCAATGTAATTCCCTTGCAATAATACAAAGGCTTTCAGCACACTGAGCTGAGTGTCATTTTGTCACTCTTCTTATGACAAAAGGCTTTTTTAAAAAATTTGTTTATTTTATTTATTTTTGGCTGCATTGGGTCGTTGTTGCTGCACGCGGGCTTTCTCTAGTTGTGGCTAGCGGGGGCTACTCTTCATTGTGGTGCGCGGGCTTCTCATTGTGTTGGCTTCTCTTGTTGCTGAGCACGGGCTCTAGGTGTGCAAGCTTTAGTAGAGGCCGCGCATGGGCTCACTAGTTGTGGCTCACAGGCTCTAAAGCGCAGGCTCAATAGTTGTGGCGCACGGGCATGTGGGATCTTCCTGGACCAGGGCTCAAATCCATGTCCCCTGAATTGGCAGGCAGATTCTTAACCACTGCACCACCAGGGAAGCCCAACAACAGGCTTTTATAAAAAGAAAAGTGCAGTTTAGAAAATGGCATTATGACATTATTGGATATAAAAATAAAGCAGAATGAGTCCTTTGAGGAGAACCCACTGACCTCAGAGACAAGCTTCATATGCTGCTCTCAGAGAAAAGCAATCCTCATGAAAAGGGTAAGATGGATCATCTAAGAAGAACCTCACACTTGATAGATGTTGAGTTACCAGCTCAGGGGCAGAGAGAGAGAGAGAGAGAGCACAAGTTTATGAACAGGGTCATGAAGATGAGCGACACCATCAGAAGGGTAACTGGCCTGAAAACACCCTCCGCTGTTTTAATGCTAATTGTAGCAATAGTAAGCATTTGTAAAATGCTCACTCTGTGAGGGGTACTGTGCTGATTGCTTTACATGCTTTGTCACATTCAGTTCTCACATTAGTAAGGTTGGTTCTATTGTTACTCTGATTCACTAGATGAGGATAGTAAAACTCAGGGAGTTCAGGAAATTTGTCCAAGATTATGAAACTAATAAGTAGAATTCCTAAGACCTGGAAAATAAATTCTTAAGAAACAAGTTACTAAATTGAATTAAACAAAATTAACCATTTTCTTACTTAATTAAAATGATCATTCTTCAAGGAAGAAAGTATATTCTGCCACTGATTTTAACAAAGATAATTTATCAATTTAATTATTTGCTTATAATTATGCATGGATGCATTTACCCAATGTTTCCAAGAGGCCTATTAAGTACAAATCACTTTGCTTGGCACTGTAGGAAGTTGGGTTTTATAATACTCAAAAAGTATAAGTTTACA
Organism: Aethalodelphis obliquidens; assembly: GCF_003676395.1. Taxonomy (NCBI): domain Eukaryota; kingdom Metazoa; phylum Chordata; class Mammalia; order Artiodactyla; family Delphinidae; genus Aethalodelphis; species Aethalodelphis obliquidens. The sequence continues at coordinate 15,427,808 of NW_020837956.1, read as the reverse complement.
ATAGAAGATGCTCCTAATAATTCCAGAAGCTGCATTATGTACACCAAGAGTCAGTACTGGCCACCATGATGGGATCTAGAAGCACTTGGTATAGACTGGTTAACCCTGCCTCAATGCCCCACCACAAGATAAAACAGCCTCATGCTCTCTCTTTGCTTTTACTGAGTCATATTAGGATATCCGTTTTCTAATTCTGTGCCATGATATTTGAAAATATGCACAGAAGTTTAAGAAAATGTTGTTACCTACTAGAGGGTGATTTTGCAGGATGTAAAGATTAAGGGAGGAAAAGAAAACTGGGTTAGGATTGAGCAGAGGGAAAGTGGAGCTGAAATGCCATCCCCAAAAAATCCCAGCCAATACCATGGTAAGCTCCAGTGCTGGGATGGTCTACTTCCATGGACCCAGGTTGCTCTTGGAAGGACCTTGGGTGAAATTTTTCTTTCTCACCCAATCCTCCAAAGGAAATTCTTGAAGAGGGATGATAACTAACAGCCATCTTCTGAGTCCTCAGGAGCTGGTGGAATGAATTCTTAGTTCATAAATGGGATTCAAGGCAATATACAATAACGACCACAACAATTCACACCTTGTGCCCCTGGGATACATTTTTTAAAATATGTTATGGGCTTCTCTTCCTGGGGGAGATGTAGAAGGGGAAAATTAGTGGGATGAACTGCAGCCTCTGTCACTATTGGTCCTGGAGCTACAGCTAATATCATTGCTTCTCTTTTCCATCTAGATTCCCCTCACCCTCATCTCACACTAAGGCTGATCTCACTGAGTTATCTGGCAGTGTGACCTGGACCCACATCCCTATGGGTCCAAGTCCTGGTTCATTATTCTTTCCTCAGGACAGGTTTGTTGCATTTGTTCTTTTACTATCAGAATTAGTCCAAGTAGTATACCAAGAGATCCCAACTGATCACTTGGGTGATAAAGGTAATCCTCCCTAAAGCCATTCAGTAACAGCGGCCTTATCTCCCCATGACGATTAGGGTCAGTTACTCCAGCATGGTGACTCTAGTCTTGCCTGCCGCTCCCTTAAGAGTAGAAACCCAATGTGCCAACGCAGCAACCATAGCTTATGGTTGAATTGAACTCTTGCTGTGCCCCCTGGCAGAACTCTTTGCCTTTCTGGGAACCTTCACTTATGTACACTCACAGCCTAGAATTTCAGGATGAGAAGTATAAATTCCTTAACTGGGTCACTGGGAGTGATGGTAACTGATATCTGTGAATCTATGTATTCTGCCTATCATTCTATCTAAAAGTCTTTTAAAATACTTAGGAATAAATTTAACCAAGGAGAGAAAATATCTCTACACTGAAAATTGTAAGACAATGGCAAAAGAAATTGAAGAAGACACAAATAAATGAAAACATATTCTGCATTCATGAATCAGAAGAATTAATATTGTTAAAGTGTCCATACTACCCAAAGCCACGTATAGATTCAGTGCAATTTTATCAAAATTCCAATGACATTTTTCACAGAAATAGATAAAAGAATCCTAAAATTTGGATGGAATCACAAAATAACCCAATAGCTAATGCAATCTTGAGAAAGAAATTAAACAAAGAAATTAAAAAATCACCACACTTCCTGATTTCAAACTATACTACATAGCTATAGTAATCAAAACAGTATAGTACTGGCATAAAAATAGACACATAGTGGGCTTCCCTGGTGGCGCAGTGGTTGAGAGTCCGCCTGCCAATGCAGGGGACACAGGTTCATGCCCCGGTCCAGGAAGATCCCATATGCCACAGAGCGGCTGGGCCTGTGAGCCATGGCCGCTGAGTCTGTGTGTCCGGAGCCTGTGCTCCGCAACAGGAGAGGCCACAACAGTGAGAGGCCCGCATACTGCAAAAAAAAAAAAAAAAAAAGACACATAGACAAATGGGACAAATTTGAGAGCCCAGAAATAAACCCGCACATATACATTCAAGTGATCTTTGACAAGGATGCCAATAATACACAATGGAGCAAGAACAGTCTCTTCAATAAATGCTGTTACAAAAACTGGATATTCACATGCAAAAGAATGAAAATGGACCCCTAATTTACACCACTTACAAAAATTAACTTGAAATGGATTAAATACTTAAGTGTAAGATCCAAAACTATAAAACTCCTTGAAGAAAGCATAGGGGAAAACTTGTTTTACATTAGTCTTGGTGACTTTTCTTTGGATATAAACCAAAAGCAAAAATGTTTAAACAAGTGGGACTACATCAAACTAAAAAGTTTCTGCACAGTAAATGAAAAGGTAACCTACTTAATGGGAGAAAATAGTTGCAAACTATATATCTGATAAGGGATTAATACCCAAAATATACAAGGAACAAGTAATATGATTAAGAAATAGGCAGAGAACATGAATAGACACCTTCCAAAGAATACATATGAATGGACAACAGGTACATGAAAAGATGACTAACATCACTAATCATTAGGGAAATGAAGATCAAAAACACTGAGATAGAATTTCATACTTGTTAGGATGGCTATTACCAAAAAGACAAGGGACAACAAGTGCTGGCAAGGATGTGGAGGAAAAATAACACTGGTGCACTGTTGTTGAGAATGTTAAATGGTACACCTATCATGGAAAACAGTATGGAGGTTCCTCAAAAAATTGAAAAAAGAACTACCGTATGATCTAGCAATCCCACTTCTGGGTATGTATCCAAAGGAAATGAAATCACTATCTCAAAAAGGTATCTGTACCACCATATTCATTGCAGCATTATTCACAATACAAGACATTGAAACAACCAAAGTGACCATCAACAGGTAAATGGATAAAGAAAATGCAGAAGAAATGTAATATATGTATATAAAATTCAGCCATAAATATGAAGGAAATCTGCCACTTGCAACAACACAGATGGACCTTGAAGGCATTATGCTTAGTGAAATAAGTCAGACAGTGAAAGACAAATACTGTATGATCTCACTTATATGTGGAATCTAAAAAGGCCAACCTCATAGAAACAGATAATAGAATAGTAGTTGCCAGGGGCCAGGGGGTGGGGGAAATGGAGAGATGGTGGTCAAAAGGTACTCTCTATTGTGTATTAACATGTGATATGATGATCTTCAAACTCTGTGCCCACTCCTAGGTGTCCATTCACATGCCTCTAACCCAGACTTTCTTGTCCTCAATCTTCTAATATTTCTTCTTACAGGATCTTGATCATGGTAATCATTGCATTATATTCTAACCTTGGACAATTTTCTTTCCACACAAAGCTAATGACAGATGCATCAACAAAAGCTCTGCTCATCTGAGGATTTCTCCTCACCGCTCTCATTTGAGTTTATACCTGAGAGAGGCTTTAGTGAGCCCTACCAAACATTTTTGGTTTGCACTCCCAAACTAGCCCATTTGTGAACCATGTTCAGACTTTTCTCTGTCTCTGTGAGACTGAGGTCAAGGATCATTCATATGGCACTAGGAGATGAGGGTGACACACTGGTGGAACTGTGGTAAGTAACATGGACCTCTGGATATCTGCTCATGGAACTTGCTTCTTCATACTCATACTTGATCTCTGCCCACTCAACATTATGACTTAGTGGGTCTAAGAATACCAAGTTTATGATAAATTATGACTGCATGGTTACTTGGTATCCCATGATCAGTTGGTCTGTCTCTATTGGGAAGCAGGAACATACCAGGACTGTTTTTCAAAAGGTATATAACATTACACAGTATATGACATGGTCTTGCTCCAAAACCCTAGGGGTCTGTGTAGTGGTTTGCCCACTGAGGCAAGCCATAAACTCCACATGGCATCTTTTCCCCAAAATGATCCAACTGATTGCCTCTATTTGTTTAGATGTCTAATCATCTCCACTTCTATTAGTGATCCCAGTTCTATTCAATATAATGGCATTCCCTACTTTCAGCCCTGATCCAGAGAACAACTTAATGATGATGCTGCCCCTCTCACCAGCACATTCCTATTACTCTGGTAAACGGCACAGTCTCAAGTACCTCATATGGACCATTTGGTGGATTTTCTTGGCATAATTATTACATGCATTCTATAATACCCATTTATCTGAGCCTTTTCATTCTTCATTATATTATCCTCTATGGAATATCTGACATTTCTGCCTCACTTAGTGTAGGTCAATGCATTTTCCATGTATTTAGGAGCCATACTAGCAACTCGTTCACCCGGTTTTCTTATACCTTCATATCCTTTTGTGAAAGTCCGCAAACTGTAAGAGTGATAACAAAAGTAATCATGATTGATCAGAAACTTTACCTACAATCCAGGATGGAAGGAGTAAATGGAGATAAAAAACACTGAGGTTACTATGTGACAACTATTATAAAAGATACATTAACACAAGGGGTAAAAGAGTTCATTAGTTCAAATAATTGGTTTGCCAAATTTCTATTATAACATTTCTGTCTGGTTTTTCCCTCAATTGAAGACAACACGTTTAACAACTTTAACTTACTCTTAGAAATTACTCACAAGTTTTTAATAACATAGTTAATGCCCATTGAGACCCTGTCTAACTTATTTTATTGTCAACATGGACAATTTTTCATTGTCACTTTTCTAAAAATAAAATGGTCTCTATGGGTGTGAGAATATGTCTTAGGGATAATCTATCACTCTAGCAGGCTAAATTTTGCTCTGCTATTTTTCTTTCAAATTTTATGCTCACCAAGAAAGAATAATTCCAGTTTACCTGTTAAAGATCAATTCTGATTTATTCAAAGAATAAAAAGCCATTGTTTCTTTTTATGTTTGCTTATTATCATCAGAATAGTTCAATTATTGTGTAATTATTCTAGTGTGGTAAGTAAACAAAACAAAGAAAAAAATACACAGAGGTTTCAATGAAAACAAAGATTTGCTTTATAAATGAATATATACATATATAATTTTAACCTAAAGAAAACTTCTATGAGTCAATGCATGACTACAACTTAGTTTATGGCATGGTTAGGGTTAACACTAATATATACATGCTGTGGATTTGTAGATTTCCAATATTCACTGTTTGCAGTATGAAAGGGTAGTTCTTCGTGGGAATATAAATTGGTGCAGCCACTATGAAGAACAGTATGGAGGTTCCTTAAAAAACTAAAAAAAGAGCTACCATATGATCCAGTAATCCCACTCCTGTGCATATACCCAGAAAAGACAAAAACTCTAACTCAAAAAGATACATATGCCTCAATGTTCATAGCAGCACTGTTTACAGTAGCCAAAACATGCAAGCAACCTAAATGTCCATCAATAGATGAACGGATAAAGAAGATGTGGTATATCTATGTGTGTGTGTGTAGAAAATAATATATATATATTATATATATATAATGGAATATTACTAAATCATAAAAAAGAATGAAATTATGCCATTTGCAGCAAATGGATAGACCTAGAGATTATCATACTAAGTGAAGTGAGTCAGAGAAAGAAAGACAAATATCATGATATCACTTATATGTGGAATCTAAAACAAAATGATGCAGATGAACTTATTTACAAAACAGGAACAGACTCATAGACACAGAAAACAAACTAATGGTTTCAAAAGGGGAAAGGGGGGAGGGATAAATTAGGAGTTTGGAATTAACAGATACACATTACTATATAAAATAGATAAACAACAAGGACCTACTGTATACACAAGGAACTATATTCCATATCTTGTAATAGCCTATAATGGAAAAGAATCTGAAAAAAATGTATCTGAATCACTTTGCCGTATACCTGAAACTAACACAACATTGTAAATCAACTATACTTCAATTAATTAATTAATTAATTTATATGGTAATTCAGAGGATTTTAAATCGAACCAATTTTTAAAAGGAACACTGTTGGAGGACTTGTACCATATGATTTCTATACTTAAGATACACTACAGCTACAGTGTGGTATTCATATAATGCCAGGAAAAAAAATTGATAGAACAGAATAGAGAGCCTGGAAATAGACCAACAGATATGGTCATTTGATTTTTAATGAAACTGGCAAATTAGCTGAATGTGGAAAGGAAAGTCTTTTCAACAAATTGTGCTGGAACAACTGAATATCAATATGAAAAAAAAGTAAACCAAGAGCCCTCTCTCACTCCATATGCAGAAAGAACAATTTGAGATAGATCATAGACCTAAATTTAAAACTCAGAACCATAAAGCTTCCCAAAGGAAACATAGAAAACTACCTTTGTAACCTCAAAGTAGGCAAAGATTTCTTGAACAGGCCACAATAAACATAAACCATAATACTTTAAAAAAAAAGATAAATTGCACATTATCAAAATTTAACATTTTGGCTCCATTAAGAATATGAATAGATAAGCCACTGTCCGGGGAAAATAAATTATAGCACATATATCTAACAAGGAACTTGTATCCAGAATACATGTACACAGAAGCACAGATACACACAGACATACACACACAAAAACATAAACAAAAATTCTACTCAATATAAAAAAAGCAAGATATATAAATGGCAAATAAATGCTTGAAAAATGGACAACCTCATTAGTTATCAGAAAAATTCAAATTAATATCACAACGAGATATCACTTTTACCTACTACAATGATTATAAGTTTTTTTAAATACTGACAAAAATGGGTAGTTCTTATTCTGCTTTGAATAAAGATATCAAATTCTTATTAAAATTTTTGACCCTATAGGCCATAAATGCTCTTAATTTTGAAACTGAAGTAAATTGACTTTTTCAAACACAAGACTCCATTGTTGCGGGGTTTTGTTTTGGTTTGGTTTTGGTTTTGTTTAGTTTTATTCTCAAGGCTTTTAAAAACCAGTTTCAGGAAGTTAAGTGGTTAGCTACTGTTTGCTTCCAGAACCCATCACCCTGTTAGAAATGGTAACCATCCACCCAAACCACCCCTTCTCCATTCCTTTTTCCCTCAGATCCCTTGTGATTTTCTCCATGAATAGGCTCTGATAGATTTAAATAAATCACAGGAACCAGTCCCCTTGGCCAAAATGATCTGTTCAAGAATGGATAGGTAACCCAGAGGGCTAATTAGATACACAGGTATGTTTGCTCAGGCTGCCAGAAATCTTTTTTTTTCCTCCTCTACAACTCAGCCCAACTGCATCCATCTCACAATGTCAAATGGAACCAACCTAAAAATGCCAGCAACTCACTGAGGAAAGCAGAGACAACAGACTCAAAGAATCTGATCCTAATAACTTTATTTAAGCATCTGAATTAAGCCATGTTGGAAGGAAGCTCGTCTTAATCCTACACTGTCAGTTACATGACCCAATAAATTTCCCTTTCTGTTTAGGCTGGCTCTGTTAAATTTCTTTGGCCCAGAGCCAACTGAATACTAACTAGAACCTGAGAGAAATCTGTCATTGATCCAATGAACAACTGTTGTAGAATTAGATCTTCATTACAAATAGACAAATGGGAAATTCCAAACACCATGTTATTCTTTCTATCTTTTCTGGAATGTTTATGTATCGCCAGTACCTCTTCACCAGGAATGAAGTGAATAAAAATATGTACAAAGCAAGTTAATTGGGGGAATCATTAGGGAAAATATATTTAGTCTTCAAAAGTGAAATTACCTTGTTAAATTCACCAAAATCCAGGTTCTAGTTCTCATTCTTGGATATCTAGAAAATGAAATAAAATGTATCAGTATATGCCAAAATAATCAGTCTTTCAATGAGCGTCAACATCAAACAAATTCACACAAGGCTAATATATGAAATCTAATACCAATTTTGTAATGAATAACTCCATTCATCTAATTTCCAGATGGCCAAGTTCTCTGCTCAGGGCATCTCTTTCCCAATATTAACACAACTGTAATGCCAAGATAGTACTCTTTTTTTTTTTGAGAGCATGGAATGAAGCTAAGGGATGGCATAATCTTCAAAGGTTCTCAGCCAAAGACAGTAATTCCTCCTGAAAGTATTTAAACTGAACAGCGACTGGCAGTGTTCGTGGGGTATTACTGGGGCTTAGTGACCAGGACTTAGCATGCTGTTCATTGAGAAACACTTAGGTCTGTCCTGAATGAAATACAAATAAATATCTGGTCAGTAGTGAGGCCTGTCAGAATGCACAAATCCCAAGATCAGTGTCCTTTTTTCCTTATAATGCTGGCCCGAGAGACAAGGACAATCTACAAAGAATGAAGAACCCTAGCACACAGCTTGTGGTCTGTGAATATCATTTTATATTAACAGAAACTAGAGGTCCTAAGAGAAATGGCTGATTTCATATCTGGTGCAGGAAATGAACAAGATTAATCTTGACTATCTTTTGCCAGAGAGCAAGAAAACTATCAAAGACTAATGAGCCCATGCCAAAGGGACAGAGGAGTCAAACTAAACGGGCTTCCACTGGCCTAGGATAGAGTAAATGAATGACCAAAAAAAAAAAAGTAAAAAGTAATTACAATGGATTGCAACACATCAAATATATAAGAACCTATAAATTCATGATGATTTTTAAAAAGTAAATGTCATTGTTTACTATAATGGACCAACTCAATATTCTGCAAATTAACAAATAAAAGAAAAATATCAAATATTTATCCTGATTTTCCTCTAAAACTTTATTTCAGGGTTACCAAATATTTGATAAGGGTAAGTTCTTTTCCACCGAATGCCTGACAAAAGTAGAGGAGAAGTGATAAAATTTAAAACATCACCATTTTGCAATTCCAATTTTATTAATAATGGATCTAAGCAATATTCATCAGAGGATTCAAAAACCTAATGGTGCCGTAGAAAATAAGCAGCACCACCTATGTATATTTTGAACTAAAATACTGAAGTTAAATCAAATCAAGTCTTAAGAAAAAATTCATTTATAAAAAAATAGGAAGGTAGAGAGTGATTTTTAAAAGTCCTCTCAGGAAAAGATAATCAGCCAAATTCACAATGTGGGGCATTCTACAGGACAAATGACCTGGTTTCGGTAAAAAACAGATAAATTAAAAAATCAGAAACAGAGAGAGAAAAGGAAAAAGACTATTACTGAATAAAAGAGAATTAAAAGGCTTAACAGTCAAATGTGATGTGAGGCTCTTGTTTGCATCTTGCTTTGAACAAACCCATTGTTAGATAATTTTCAGACAGGGAAACTTGAATATGGCTTGTGTATTAATATTAAGAAACAGTTGCTAACTTTTTCAGGAGTAATAATGTCATGATGGGTACATAAAAATTCATTGTCAATTAGTGAATCATACTGAATGATTTAGGAGGGAACTAACTGTTGGGTCACAATTTGGGGAGTTTCCTGTGTGAAATATAAAACTGGACCTGGTACACAGAAATATAAAACTGGACCTGGAAAAGAAGAGACAAAAGAAAGAGACAGGCCACTCCAGATTTGTAGGTGGTGATTTTAATAAGCAAGGGAATGTACATACGAGGCTTGTCTTGGGCGACCTCAAGATGAGTAGATCTACACACCCACCTCCCAGAATCTTAAGTTTATATAGAAGCCTTAACTGGTTTAGTCACGTATTTAGTCCTCCTAGTGTAGGCGTGGTGGGCAGAACATACACTCCAAGGTCAAGGCAGGGCATGAGGAGGCTCCAATTGAGCCTCCTGCTCGCCAGTCAATGCGTGGTCATGTCTTCTCAATGACCTCCTCCAACAATATCATGATGGCTAGCATGCTCTAAAATACTCCAGAAAAATTAGAAATGTGTAAACGGGGAATAGAAGGATTAGAACTGGCAAAATGTTGATCATTATTGACATCAGTTTATTATCTTACTCTCTATACTTTTGTGTATGTCATTCTTCATAAAATATTTTTTAAAAGAAGAAACTACTAGAGACACATAGCCACAGTTATTTCTCTGAGTTCTATTTCGATAAATAATTTCATTAGGTAGGTTTATACTGATTAAGCTCTTCATGGCAGTGTAATTTTTTTTTTTTTTTTTTTTTTTGCGGTACGTGGGCCTCTCACTGTTGTGGCCTCTCCCGTTGCGGAGCACAGGCTCTGGACGCGCAGGCTCAGCGGCCATGGCTCACGGGCCCAGCCGCTCCGCGGCATGTGGGATCTTCCCAGACCGGGGCACGAACCCGCGTCCCCTGCATCGGCAGGCGGACTCCCAACCACTGCGCCACCAGGGAAGTCCCAGTGTAATTCTTTCAGCTGCTCAGGACAAGAACCTAGAGATCGTCCTTGACTCCGTTTATTCTTTCATGCCCCACATCAACTCCATCCACAAATCTTGGCTCTACTCCTCCTCCCACGCACTGCATCTGTCTTTGTCACTGGCAAAGCCCATTAACAATTCCCAGGAAATAAAAATAGAATCTGGGTAATAAAATAAAGTCTAACCTTTTTATTCTTCCTTTGTGCTTATTCTTGTTTCACTTGCCCACAGGGGGCCGCATGCTGAAGCCTGGCACCCGTTAGTTCAGACCAGAGTTCCTAGTGAGAAATGGCTGCCCCAGCCTTTCAGCTCCATGGGTGGTGTGCAGAAGCGCTGCACACGACACCTTAGTTCAAGACGGCAGCCATGGGCCGTGTGCATAAGTGCCACCCACGCAAGACACCTCACTTCTTCATGGCAGCAGCGGGCTGTGCGCAGAGACACTGTACCCAGTACTGCAATCTGGAGCCTGAGCAGTGCGGCTGCGCGGGACTCTAAGAACCCGCCCCTTTCCGGCTGCAGAGATCCCCGTAAAGCAGCCCCACCCATGGCCCTTGGGGAGAGCAGGTACTGTAGAGCCAGAGCTTCTACCTCTCCATTCTTTGATCAAAGAATAAAACTTTCCTTTGCTTCTGAACCGAACTCAGTCTCACTTGATTGCCTTGAAGGGCATCAGGCAGAAGGACACTTGTTGTGGCCCAACTGGAAAGGGTTGGAAACATCTTTTTCCAAGTTACACTATCCTCTCCTCTGAATTATTACAAAAACTTCCTAACTGGCATAGTTGCTTCTATCTTTCTGCTCTTTTGGTTTATTCTCAACAGAGCATCCTGAATGTTTCTATTAAACCTCGGTCAGGTCATTCCTTTGCTTATCACCTCTGCCATGGCACAAACCTACAGCCAATAATCTCATCTCACTCAGATTAAAAGGAAATGTCTTTAATAAGCCTACAGGGTTCTACGTGATCTGGACCACCACTGTCTCTTGTCACTCTCCTCTTCACTCACTTGATTCCAGCCAGACTGTCATCCTCATTATTTCTCAAACATAACAGTACATTACAGTCTCAGGGTCTTTGCATTTGCTGTTCCCTCTACCAGGCATACACTTCTCCCACATATCTGTAGGGCTTGTTCCCTCACTTCTTTTAGGACTTTGTTCAAATGTCACTTTCCCATAATTCCCTTTTTTTTTTTTTTTTTTTTT
>NW_020837956.1:15341642-15416035 GCF_003676395.1 Aethalodelphis obliquidens | reverse complement strand
CCTCTCCCGTTGCGGAACACAGGCTCCAGACGCGCAAGCTCAGCGGCCGTGGCTCACGGGCCCAGGCGCTCCGCGGCATGTGGGATCTTCCCGGACGAGGGCACGAACCTGCGTCCCCTGCATCGGCAGGCGGACTCTCAACCACCACGCCACCAGGGAAGCCCCCCCATAATTCCCTTTTTAAAATTAAATTCTCTATTCCTCTTCAATTTTCTGACAATCATGCAACATATACATATTGAACTTATTTATATATTTCTGTGTCCTTTATTTTCCATGAGAGATTTATGACTCTTATGTTCACTGCTAGATACCCAGCACTCAGAAGAGTGTCTGGCACCTAGTAAGAATTCAAAAATTATTTGCTGAGTAAATAAATTAAGCTACTATTCCAATAGCATTACTGGCCTTAGAGGTTCATTATCCTCCCAAGTGTGTTACCTTGACTAGTTTAAACCATCAGGGGGAAAACTCACTTCTTTCATTATTCACTCAGTCTTTCAAAATACATTTACTGAGTACCTTCTATGAATTAGGAACTGAAAATACAATAATTAATAAGATAAATGTTATGCACTCTCCTATAATCATCTCCCAGCTCTTAGGGAAGGAGGGACACTTCACTGTCAACCTTTGTTTAGTCTATATAGATATTCAATCAGTTATTACAGACTCTAGGGCAAATCTTCATAAAACAGAGTTATAGGGGTACTATGAGATATGGATCCCCTCTGGATTTGGGCAGGCTTTGAGGGAAGTGTGGGGCTGGTTGGGGTCTCAAAGCCAATTGCCTCCAGTCATTAGACTGCTCTTCTGGGCTCTTCCAAGAGCAGCCCAAGAGGAGTGGGGTATGACAGTATTCCACATGGTCTTCTCAGGTGGTGAGCACTCCCAGCACTTACTGTTGTGCCCTAATGCTCTTGTGTGGAGCCCAGGAGTAAATCTGCAACCTGGACAAAAGGGAGGTATTACTGCTAGAGGCACTTAAAGAGAACCACACAGAACAGCAACCCAACCTACAGCCAACTGGGGGAACTCCTCGTGAGTTAGGTCCATGCAGTGGCTAATAGCTGAAGTCTTCATAAAATCCAGGTACTTCTGACTGACTGTGCCTTTCTAGTGATGTCCAGGCTCACAAAGGCCGCTCTAACAATGTATGCACATTCTGCAAATGAGAGCTCCATCATTATTTTTAAATATTTAGATTTGAGATAATTTTTCATTATCATAAAAATTTCAGCATTGCATTTTTCAATGAAAGAAAAGATATACTGGTTATATACTATAAATCTAATTTTAACTGTTATAAATTTTTGAATTGCTATAACAATGGTATAAAATTTATTACATATTTGTGGGAAGAAATTTTCTTGTTGAAAATGACTATCAAAAATTTGAAGACATCATTTAAAGTCTTAATCAGAAATTGTTGGTGGTCATTTCAAGTATAAAATCCAAATAAAACTTATAGTTATGTTCACTGAAACAAGATCAAGTTTCTTATTTGAAATTTCAAGATTTTATATGAATGTTTTCTTCCAATTAAAGATCTAGCATTTTTTCTAACATTTTGCTTTATAAAAAGATGTAATCAGGACTTCCCTGGTGGGCCAGTGATTGAGACTTCACCTTCCAAGGCAGGGGGTATGGGTTCAATCTCTGGTCATGGTGCTAAGATCCCACATGTCTCGCAGCCAAAAAACCAACAAATAAAACAGAAGCAGAGGACCTTCAAGATGGCAGAGGAGTAAGATGTGGAGATCACCTTCCTCCCCACAAGTACATCAGAAATACATCTACATGTGGAACAACTCTTACAGAATACCTACTGAAAGTTGGCAGAAGACCCCAGACTTCCCAAAAAGCCGTGTGGCTGACAGGGTCTTGGTTCTCCAGCCAGCTGTCATGCGTGAGCATCTGAGGTGGGAGAACCGAGTTCAGGACATTGGACCACCAGAGACCGCCGGCCCCACATAATATCAATCGACCACAGCTCTCCAGGAGATCTCCATCTCAAGCTAAGATCCAGCTCCACTAAAAGACCAGTAAGCTACAGTGCTGGACACCCTATGCCAAACAACTAGCAAGACAGGAACACAACCCCACCCATTAGCAGAGAGGCTGCCTAAAATCATACTAAGTTCACAGACACCCTAAAAACACTACCAGATGCAGTCCTGCCAAGCAAAAAGACAAGATCTAGTCTCATCCACCAGGAAGCCTACACAACACACTGAACCAACCTTACCCACTGAGGGCAGAAACAAAAAAACAACGGAAACTACAAACCAGCAGCCTGTGAAAAGGAGACCTCAAACACAGTAAATTAAGCAAAATGAGAAGACAGAGAAATATGCAGCAGATGAAGGAGCAAAGTAAAAACTCATCAGATCAAACAAATGAAAAGGAAATAGGCAGTCTACCTGAAAAAGAATTGAGATTAATGATAGTAAAGATATCCAAAATCTTGGAAATAGAATGGAGAAAATATGAGAAACGATTAATAAGGACCTAGAAGAACTAAAGAGCACACAAACAATGATGAACAACACAATAAATGAAATTAAAAATTCTCTAGAAGGAATCAATAGCAGAATAACTGAGGCAGAAGAATAGATAAGTGACCTGGAAGGTAAAAATAGTGGAAATAACTACCACAGTGCAAAATAAAGAAAAAAGAATGAAAAGAACTGAGGACAGTCTCAGAGACTTCTGGGACAATATTAAACACAACAACATTCGAATTATAGGGGTCCCAGAAGAGGAAGAGAAAAAGAAAGGGACTGAGAAAATATTTGACGAGATTATAGTTGAAAACATCCCTAATATGAGAAAGGAAATAGTCAACCAAGTCCAGGAAGGACAAAGAGTCCCATACAGGATAAATCTAAGGAGAAACATGCCAAGACACATATTAATCGATCTATCAAAAATTGAATACAATGAAAAAATAATAAAAGCAGCAAAGGAAAAGCAACAAATAACATACAAGGGACTCCCCAAACAAATATTATTTGGTGTAAATATTTATGCACTAAACATAGAAGCACCTCAATACACAAGGGAAATGCTAACAGCCATAAAAGGGGAAATCAACAGTAACACAATAATAGCAGGGGATTTAAAACCCAACCTTCATCAATGGACATATCAACCAAAATGAAAATAAATAAGGAAAAACAAGCTTTAAATGATACATGAAACACAATGGATTTAATTGCTATTTACAGGACATTCCATCCAAAAACAACAGAATACACTTTCTTCTCAAGTGCTCATGGAACATTCTCCAGGACAGACCTATTTTGGAGCACAATCAAGCTTTGGTAAATTAAATACAATTGAAATCGTATCAAGTATGTTTTCTGACCACAACTCTATGAGACTAGATATCAATTACAGGAATAAAACTGTAAAAACTACAAACACATGGAGGCTAAACAATACACTACTAAATAACCAAGAGATCACAGAAGAAATCAAAGAGGAAGTCAAAAACTACCTAGAAACAAATGACAGTGAAAACACAACGACCCAAAACCTATGGGATGCAGCAAACAGTTCTAAGAGGGAAGTTTATAGCAATACAATTCCACCTCAACAAACAAGAAATATCTCAAATAAACAACCCAACCTTACACCTAAAGCAATTAGAGAAAGAAGAACAAAAAAACCCCAAAGTTAGCCGAAGGAAAGAAATCATAATGATCAGATCAGAAATAAATAAAAAAGAAAAGAAGGAAATGATAGCAAAGATCAATAAAACTAAAAGCTGGTTCTTTGAGAAGATGAACAAAATTGAAAACCATTAGCCAGACTTATCAAGAAAAAAAGGGAGAGGGGCTTCCCTAGTGGCACAGTGGTTGGGAGTCTGCCTGCCAATGCACGGAACATGGGTTCATGTCTCGGTCCAGGAGGATCCCACATGCCGCGGAGCAGCTGGGCCCGTGAGCCATGGCCACTGAGCCTGTGCTCTGCAACGGGAGAGGCCACAGCAGTGAGAGGCCCGTGTACCGCAAAAAAAAAAAAGAAAGAAAGAAAGAAAAGAAAAAAAGGGAGAAGACTCAAATCAACAGAATTAGAAATGAAAAAGGAAAAGTAACAACTGACCCTGCAGAAATACAGAGGATCATGAGAGATTACTACAAGCAACTATATGCCAATAAAATGGACAAACTGAAAGAAATGGACAAAGTCTTAGAAAAGCACAACTTTCTGGCACTGAACCAGGGAAGAAATACAAAATATAAACAGATCAATCACAAGCACTGAAATTGAAACTCTGACTAAAAATCTTCCAACAAACAAAAGGCCAGGACCAGATGGCTTCACAGGCAAATTTTATCAAACATTTACATAAGACCTAACACCTATCCTTCTCAAACTCTTCCAAAATATAGCAGAGGGAGGAACACTCCCAAACTCATTCTACGAGGGCACCATCACCGTAATACCAAAACCAGACAGAGATGTCACAAAAAGAGAAAACTACAGGCCAATATCACTGATGAATATAGATGCAGAAATCCTCAACAAAATACTAGCAAACAGAATCCAACAGCACATTAAAAGGATCATACACCATGATCAAGTGGGGTTTATCCCAGGGATACAAGGATTCTTCAATATATGCAAATCAATCAATGTGATACACCATATTAACAAATTGAAGGATTAAAACCATATGATAATCTCAAGAGATGCAGAAAAGCTTTCCACAAAATTCAACACCATTTATGATAAAAAAAACTCTCCAGAAAGTAGGCATAGAGGGAACTTACCTCAACATAATAAAAGCCATATATGACAAACCCACAGCCAATATCATTCTCAATGGTGAAAAACTGAAACCATTTCTTCTAAGATCAGGAACAAGACAAGACTGCCCACTCTCACCACCATTATTCAACATAGTTTTGGAAGTTTTAGCCACAGCAATCAGAGAAGAAAAGAAAGAAAAGGAATAAAATCAGAAAAGAAGTAAAACTGTCACTGTTTGCAAATGACATAATACTATACATAGAGAATCCTAAAGATGCTACCAGAAAACTACTAGAGCTAATCAATGAATTTGGTAAAGCAGCAGAATACAAATTAATGCACAGAAATCTCTTGCATTCCTATACACTAATGATGAAAAATCTGAAAGAGAAATCAAGGAAACACTCCCATTTACCACTGCAACAAAAAGAATAAAATACCTGGGAATAAACCTACTTAAGGAGACAAAAGACTTGTTTGCAGAAAACTATAAGACATTGATGAAAAAATTAACGGTAATACAAACAGATGGAGAGATATACCATGTTCTTGGACAGGAAGACTCAACATTGGGAAAATGACTATACTACCCAAAGCAATCTACAGATTCAATGCAATGCAATCCCTATCAAACTATCAATGGCATTTTTCACAGAACTAGAACAAAAAATTTCACGATTTGTATGGAAACACAAAAGATCCTGAATAGCCAAAGCAATCCTGAAAAGAAAAACGGAGCTGGAGGAATCAGGCTCCCTGACTTCACACTATACTACAAAGCTACAGTAATCAAGACCGTATGGTAATGGCACATAAACAGAAATGTAGATCAATGGAACAGGATAGAAAGCCCAGAGATAAATCCTCGCACATATGGTCACCTTATCTTTGATAAGGGAGGTAAGAATATACAGTGGAGAAAAGGCAGCCTCTTTAATAAGTGGTGCTGGGCAAACTGGACAGCTACATGTAAAAGAATGAAATTAGAACACTCCCTAACACCATACACAAAAATAAACTCAAAATGGATTAAAGACCTAAATGTAAGGCCTGACACTATAAAACTCTTAGAGGAAAACACAACCAGAACACTCTATGACATAAATCACAGCAAGACCCTTTTTGACCCACCTCCTAGAGGAATGGAAATAAAAACAAAAATAAACAAATGGGACCTAATGAAACTTCAAAGCTTTTGCACAGCAAAGGAAAACATAAACCAGACCAAAAGACAACCCTCAGAATGGGAGAAAATATTTGGAAATGAAGCCACTGACAAAGGATTGATCTCCAAAATTTACAAGCAGCTCATGCAGCTCAATATCAAAAAAACAAACAACCCAATCCAAAAATGGGCAGAGGCCCTAAATAGACATTTCTCCAAAGAAGATATACAGATTGCCAACAAACACATGAAAGGATGCCCAACATCACTAATCATTAGAGAAATGCAAATCAGAACTACAATGAGGTATCACCTCACACCAGTCAGAATGGCCATCATCAAAAAATCTGCAAACAATAAATACTGGAAAGGGTGTGGAGAAAAGGAAATCCTCCTACACTGTTGGTGGGAATGTAAATTGATACAGCCACTATGGAGAACTGTATGGAGGTTCCTTAAAATCTAAAAATAGAACTAACATACGCCCCAGCAATCCCACTACTGGGCATATACCCTGAGAAAACCATAACTCAAAAAGAGTCATGTACCACAATGTTCACTGCAGTACTATTTAAAAAACCCAGGACATGGAAGCAACCTAAGTGTCCATCGACAGATGAATGGATAAAGAAGATGTGACCCACATATACAATGGATTATTACTAAGCCATAAAAATAAACGAAATTGAGTTATTTTGTTTCGTATTTGAAGTGGATGGACCTAGAACCTGTCATACAGAGTGAAGTAAGTCAGAAAGAAAAAAAATAATAACATATGCTAACACATATATATGGAATCTAAAAAAAAAAAATGGTTGTGAAAATCCTAGTGGCAGGACAGGAATAAAGACACAGACATAGAGAATGGACTTCAGGACATGGGGTTGGCGAAGCGTAAGCTGGGATGATGTGAGAGAGTGGCATGGACATATATACACTACCAAATGTAAAATAGCTAGTGGGAAGCAGCGACATAGCACAGGGAGATCAGCTAGGTGCTTTGTGACCACCTAGAGGGGTAGGATAGGAAGGGTGGGAGGGAGACGCAAGAGGGAGGGCATACGGGGATATAAGTGTACATATAGCTGATTCACTTCGTTATACAGCAGAAACTAGCACAATGATGTAAAGCAATTATACTCCAATAAAGATGTTAAAAACAAAAAACAGAAGCAATATTGCAACAGTTTCAATAAAAGACTTTAAAAATTGTCCACATCAAAAAAATCTTTAAAAAAAAATAAAGATGTAATTATTTTCATCACCATGCCTTACATAGTTACTCCCAAATTTTTTCTGATTTACCCCCAGGAAATATTATCATTTTCTACATGTGCTTTGACATTAAAAAAAAAATGTTGATAAGTACTCCACTTTGGAAACTTGTATGCCATGGATGAATCAGTTGTCCTCTCATATACGAACCTTTTCAGACAGTCGAGATTTCCAAATGGCATTTCAAACCTCATTCTCTCATGGTTGATTCCTGTGCAGACAGACACAAGCACTGGTGACAGGAATAGCCTCCCTGCCCTATCACTCAATTCCTCAGTTCCTCAGAATGAGATCAAAAAGGCTTCATTCTTTTGAAGGAGAAATCATACCACTGTTTTGGAATGTCATTAAAGACAGTATGTGAGTTCACTAAGAGGATGTGTTGATGGTACAGATTTCCAGTCCAAGTTAGAATGACTGCTTCAGGGTCGAAAAAGTGAGCTAAAATTATCCCAATTTACACCAGAATGACATCTGCCACAATTATTATAGTATATAATCTTAAGCCATAGGAAGAGAGTATGGTTAAAATCACCATTGCCATCTTTGATATGCTGAATATCTTTTAGGCTCATTTACCTTTTTTTCTGAAGAACTTAGAACTTTAGCCCCTAAGGGTTACCTTTATTAATAATGGGTTTGACTGTGTAATTATCAAAACAGTGTATAATCAAAGCTGTGGCCTCAGCATGATCAGACAGCTATGCAATTTACTGCCTATGTGATAGCAGCTGTCTTTCCATTTGTGTGTGTTTCTTTTCTATTCAGCAATGGAAGGGCCTAGTGTAACCATAAGTGAGGCTTTATCTGCTGCATATCCATCATCACTCTGGCTTATTCAAAGAAGAGATCTATGCATGGCATAAAAGGATATTTTTCTAAGTATTAAGACAAATGTTAACACTTGGAAAATAATAATTATATTTGGAAAAATTAAAATCATGCAAATGCTGATGATCATGGCTGTGAAAAGTGGAGGCCAGGACTCTGTTTCCATTGCCTTCATAACACCCCCTAATATAAGGTTAGGCTTTATCCCTAGAAAAAAATCTAATAACTGTTTATTGGTTTGAGTGAATAAAAGATATAAAATGTCTTTAATATTCATAGCATTCATCACTGGTACATTAAGAAGAGCACAAGGCTTTATTGATATTGAATCTTTGGTCAGGCATGAGGAACAGGTGTGAACAGTAAGTATGCTATAACTCTATGATCTGATGAAACCTTAGCTAAAAGCCTGTTCTCCCAGACCTATGGTTTCCATGCAAAGCTATATGCTGTGGTTTCATTTTTAAAAATGATTTCCTGCTGCAGAAATTCATTGAGAAGTTGAGTTTTTAGGGAGAATATGTAGCAAACTGTTGAGTGCTTCAGTCTGGAAGCATCATAGATTGTAAACACTATATTTATAATGATGCTGATGCTAGCTCTGTTGTGTCTGGATAGAGGAAGGCACTCTGTTACTCTGTCAAATGCCTCACACACATTCTCATTTAATCCTCGGAATGCTTTTACTATTGTAAC
Source organism: Aethalodelphis obliquidens (assembly GCF_003676395.1). Taxonomy (NCBI): domain Eukaryota; kingdom Metazoa; phylum Chordata; class Mammalia; order Artiodactyla; family Delphinidae; genus Aethalodelphis; species Aethalodelphis obliquidens. The sequence continues at coordinate 15,407,307 of NW_020837956.1, read as the reverse complement.
CCAATCTTACTAATGAGGAAAATAAGGCTTAGCATCTGAACCAAGTATGTCTGACTCCAAATGCCATGCTCTAACCCCTTGGCTCACTGCTTCTTAACAAACACACATTAATGTCCCTACACTTTACACATCAGATCTAGAAAAGATTTCTCATTTCTGTGATAATGAAAAATGACCTCAAATCTAAATTTCAAACCATTTAGGAAAAAAGTATCATTTTTGTTGCTTTATAGACTTGAAGTACTTATTTGTTAAATTATAAAATCATTTTTTTCCCTTTGGAAACCTGCATACTAATATTTAGAGCCAATTTGAAGACAATGAAGATTTGGGTATTCTAATATATATTTGAACAATTATTAAACACTGATCACTGTGATTGTAACCACTATGAGAAAAGAGGATACCCACAGCCAGACAAGTCAAGAATGAGTTTTCCAGGTCATTGGCTCTGCCCAGAACTGCCTTGGTGAATCATGTTTCACACAGCCTCTCAATGCTGAGTTAGCATCTATGTACATCAAAGCTGTGGTCAGAATGGCTAATTCATGCGCTAAGCCCAAATGTCAAGATTTGTTAAACACGTATTCCTTTAGAAAACTACCTAACCGAACCCACTGGAAGAAAAGTGATAGAACAAATTATTTGTCTACGTTCGGATTTAGGTGTTTTAATTTACTGCTGTGAGTAGTAGCCAAACTTTTATTGTTTGGATATGGCAGAGTAATAGTCTACCTGAGGAAAGGATGAAGGTCTATTCCTGAAAGTCTTCAAGAACAGGCATGTAAAGAAATGAGTGAGATTGATAAAGTTTCTAGTAGTATATGATACAGAGGCTAATAAGGGAGCCCTTCAGTCTTCCCTAACCATATTGAATAGGAACGCATTATGAATGAATAAATCAGCAGCTTAATGATATAAAGGCTTTCAATGTATCAACGCTGCTGTTCATTATTAATCTCTCTGCTCCTTTTCCCCACGCTTCTTTTTCCTTCTCTTCACTCTAATGAGGAATGTCTCATGACAAGTGTAATAACCCCCACCACTACCACCGGAACATACACACCTTCTTTTTTTCTTAGAGTGGAATAAGGAGACTTATAGATCCAAAGGCAAAAATCTGCCTCTCACTCTCTTTGTCTCTTTTCTTCACCCCCAGTTCCACTCAACCAACAACAAGAGAGCACATGCTGGACTGCTCACAGTGATGTGCATTTGCTATACCAACAACGTCATTCTTCACACTTTTTATAGTCCCATAAAAATTAGTAGTGTTTGGACAGTCATAACATGACAGCGTGGGAATCCTGCTACCATCTCTCCCAGATTTTACTCACATAAGGAAAGGGGAAAAAAAATGACAAACATTAACTAAAAGGATGCTTATAATATGATAGAGTGTCACTTATATGTACCACAACATATTACTGGGGTTAACATGAGACTCTCATATAAAGTTTATGCAGCTGTCATCTTTGCCTTCCACATCCTTTCCACAGTCAGTGGCTTCTATGTACTCTGGATAGATAACCCCCACATAATTATATTTGAAATGTTCAGAGACACAGAAACTGATATTTGGCTACAATCCTTGATTTTCCTGAGACCTAGAAGCTCAGTGAGAAAAACTCAAATCCTATACCCTTCAGTTAAGCTAAAGCCTTATACAGACATGTCTGATGGAACAAGATAGGCATGCAAGGTCATGGCAGAAAAGAACATAAGGCCCCAAGATAAAATCATTACAAGTTGTAAATGAGTTAGAAAGACAGGACTTCACAAGAGTGCTTGGACATTGGAAAGAACTAGTTAAGTGTTCGCATTTTTTCATAGAACTCTTTCTAAAATAGACTTACATAAAGCTGCTTTTGAAACAATGAATTCACTGATTTTTGAATGGGGTTTTAGTTACTTTGACGCGTTTTTGTTCTGAGAACACCTCCAGGACTCTTCTGAACTTTGGAGCCCATCGATGTTTTTCCGTTTACTTAGTGCTAATATATGGGCATTTATTGGTTAATTAATTAATTGATTTCTACTCTTTATAGGTGTTGGACAAGGAGTTATTTAACTGACCAATCTCTTACTCTACTGAGGAATCCATCTCTCTAATTCTGATCACTCACTGGCTCTCTCAGCCCATATTTAAAGAGGAAAAAATGAAATGACCTGTGTAGTTACATTTGAAACTGTTCTTTCTAGGGGTATGATTTGAAGACATGTGATACAAAGCAAGTAAAGTATTGAGGACATTGTAAGCACATGGAAGTAGGGTATAAAAACACTGGTTGGATTATTATAATATTAGCCTAGCTTTGAGTCAGTTTCTTAAGTTCCCGTTGGATCTTGATGGAGTTTCTCCAGGCATGTAAACTATTCCCTGGGTACAAATTAAATACTCTCAAGGCCACCTTCACTTTCTCAGTCTTCTGTGGAAGGAATTCATTAAATTGGACTTCTCCACTAGACTGAGAGACTGAATGTAGTTTCTTTAAATGCTCTTTAAGTAAAGGAAAGATGACTTTTAAAAAGTGTATTGATTCGGCAACCAAAATCAAAACCATTTCTGAATCTGTTTACAGAAAGAATAAGCAGAGGGCCCTTTGTCTGCTGAATATCTCATTCTGGCTCCAGATTTCTAACCTACAGTCATATAGCTCTGGAGAAGGCAAGCCTGAGTAAAGAATTTTAAGAAGAATTTGATGGCATGGAGCATGATGATGTTTACCTATCCCTATTTTCCTACGTAACACATCCACAATGGAATGGTGCCTGGATAGGGCAGAAAGAAGTTGAAAAATAAGGACACAGAGCAGTTATGAGGAAGTCAGTAAAATACATGGAAACAAGACTATTATGGGTTTCCAAGTTAGTTGCAAATCCACCAATGAATAGGTAGGTCTAGCAAGATATTAAACCCAGGTTAGGAGAGTAGCCATCCTCTAATTACAAATATACCTCTTCTTCAAACAGACTTTAAAAAGAGAAAGAAAAGAGTCATACAAGATCTTGAAAAGAAGGCAAAGACAGTAATTAAAAAAGATGGTAAGCAGAGCTTCACTGTATCTGAAGAAAGGCACTTAGAGGCCACTGGGTGTTGAAACAGGGCTGTGACCAGGGGCCACTGGGTGTTGAAACAGGGCTGTGACCTTCCAACATGAACATGGAAGTAAATTGATGGGGGCAAAAAGGGAAATGTGAACACTGTTGAAGAGAGAGTTGCAAAGAAATCTGAGGACTTTTAGGACCAATAGTAATTACACGTAAAAACTCCTGAGGTTCTGGTCTTGCACCCAACTTCCTTTCAAAGTAACCTTTGAGGACCTGCATATGGGGAATGATACAGGCAGTACTAGCAACTTAGAGTAAGATTAGGCTTGGGACAAATTTTAGGAAAATTTGCTGTAAACTTTAGTAGAAATATAAACAGGCAAAGAAAGCAAAAGAAAGGAAAGGAAAAAGGAAAGGACTGAAAGTTAACATAGGATTGTCTCCTGAGTTAAAGTTCTAAGCCTAGGAAATAAGTGGGGCTTTGGCAAGATAATGCTCAAAATCTAACCAATAAAAGCATCTTACAGTATAAACATCTACTTTGACCCAAGAGGTCTACTTACAGGATTAGTGACTAAGGACACATTTTAAAATGTAGAAAATGTTTTATACACATATATATTTACCAGAGGATTATCTATAATTGTGAAACCCAAACATCCAACCATAGGCAGATACTTAAATGAATGAGATTTTTCTGAAGACTTGAAAATGAGATTTAAACATCCAGGCAATAACATGAAACAATGTTGTTACAATTAAAATGCAGGTTGTAATATATAGATATATATTTTTTAATCGGTATTGTGAAAAATCCTAAGCATAAAAAAAAATTTTAAAGAAAAGTCACAAATAGTCAAAATTCTTGCATTTGGATGTGTAGGATGATGCCAACATCATTCTCCTCTTTCCCTTCCTCTTCTGATTTCTCATCTTCTACTTCATCAATATAATCTCCAAGTTTTATTTAATAAGCTTATATTATTCTTTAAATGATTAAAAACAATAGGGTAGAGGTAAAAGCCCATCTGAGATTTTTCCTACAGGAAATAGTTTAAGATGGTGATTCTCAACTTAAGCATGTGTCAGAATTAGCTAATGTCCAGGATTCTGTAGTTCTGGGGCAGGAGTGAAAATTTCACATTTTTCACATGTTCCCAGATGATACTGATGCTGCTAACACAGGGACAACACTTTGAGAACTACTGTTCTTAGAGAAATGTTAACATTCATTCATTATGAATCTAAAGATTTTACCCATCTATCCAATCACTTCACCAGAAGGCTCTACTCATGTGATACACTGTAGCGAAATTGACTCTACAATAATATGACTGAACATTTTGCCCTTGACTTTTATCCAAGGTCAAATTAAGTATGACACTTTTCTTTTTCTTGGAGAGGGCAATTGAGGCCATTATTTTATGTGTTCCAAGTTGCCTTGTAAAAGGCTCATGTTGAGACAGCCTCATTCATCAGAGGGCAGACAGCAGAAGCAAGAAGAACTACAATCCTGCAGCTTGGGGAACAAAAACCACATTCATAGAAAGATAGACAAGAAGAAAAGGCAGAGGACTATGTACCAGATGAAGGAACAAGAGAACATCCCAGAAAAACAACTAAATGAAGTGGCGATAGGCAACCTTCCAGAAAAAGAATTCAGAATAATGATAGTGAAGATGATCCAGGACCTCGGAAAAAGAATGGAGGCAAAGATTGAAAAGACGCAAGAAATATGTAACAAAGACCTAGAAGAATTAAAGAACAAATAAACAGAGATGAACAATACAATAACTGAAATGAAAAATACACTAGAAGGAATCAATAGCAGAATAACTGAGGCAGAAGAAGGGATAAGTGACCTGGAAGACAGAATGGTGGAATTCACTGCTGCTGAACAGAATAAAGCAAAAAGAATGAAAAAAAATGAAGACAGCTTAAAAGACCTCTGGGACAACATTAAACACAACAACATTCACATTATAGGGGTTCCAGAAGGAGAAGAGAGAGAGAAAGGACCCGAGAAAATATTTGAAGAGATTATAGTCAAAAGTTTCCTTAACATTGGAAAGGAAATAGCCACCCAAGTCCAGGAAGTTCACAGAGTCCCATACAGGATAAACCCAAGGAGAAAAACGCCAAGACACATAATAATCAAATCGGCAAAAATTAAAGACAAAGAAAAATTATTGAAAACAGCAAGGGAAAAATGACAAATAACATACAAGGGAACTCCCATAAGGTTAACAGCTGATTTCTCAGCAGAAACTCTACAAGCCAGAGGGGAGTGGCATGATATACTTAAGGTGATGAAAAAGAAGAACCTACAACGAAGATTACTCTACCCATCAAGGATCTCATTCAGATTTGATGGAGAAATCAAAAGCTTTACAGACAAGCAAAAGCTAAGAGGATTCAGCACCACAAAACCAGCTCTACAACAAATGCTAAAGGAACTTCTCTAAGTAGGAGACACAAGAGAAGGAAAGGACCTACAAAAACAAACCCAAAACAATTAAGAAAATGGTCATAGGAACATAAATATCAATAATTACCTTAAATGTGAATTGATTAAATGCTCCAACCAAAAGACACAGGCTTGCTGAATGGATACAAAAAGAAGACCCATCTATATGCTGTCTACAAGAGACCCACTTCAGACCTAGGGACACATAGAGACCCACTTCAGACCTAGGGACACATGAAAGTGAGGGGATGGAAAAAGATATTCCATGCAAATGGAAATCAAAAGAAAACGAGAGTAGCAATACTCATATCAGATAAAATAGACTTTAAAATAAAGAATGTTCAAGAGACAAGGAAGGACACTACATAATGATCAAGGGATCAATCCAAGAGGAAGTTATAACAATTGTAAATATATATGCATCCAACATAGGAGCACCTCAATACATAAGGCAACTGCTAACAGCTATAAAATAGGAAATCGACAGTAACACAAAAAATAGTGGGGGACTTTAACACCTCACTTACACCAATGGACAGATCATCCAAAATGAAAATAAATAAGGAAACACAAGCTTTAAATGGCACAATGGACCAGATAGATTTAATTGATATTTTTTCCATCCAAAAACAGCAGATTACACTCTCTTCTCAAGTGCACATGGAACATTCTCCAGGATAGATCACATCTTGGGTCACAAATCAAGGCTCAGTAAATTTAAGAAAATTGAAATCATATCAAGCATCTTTTCTGACCACAACGCTATGAGATTAGAAATCAATTACAGGGAAAAAAAAGTAAAAAACACAAACACCTGGAGGCCAAACAACACGTTACTAAATAACCAAGAGATCATTGAAGAAATCAAAGAGGAAATCAAAAAATACCTAGAGACAAATGACAATGAAAACATGACGATCCAAAACCTATGGGATGCAGCAAAAGCAGTTCAGAGGGAAGTTTATAACTATACAAGCCTACCTCAAGAAACAAGAAAAAGCTCAAATAATCTAACCGGGCTTCCCTGGTGGCGCAGTGGTTGAGAGTCCACCTGCCGATGCAGGGGACACGGGTTCGTGCCCCGGTCTGGGAATATCCCACTTGCCGCAGAGTCGCTAGGCTCGTGAGCCATGGCCACAGAGCCTACGCGTCCAGAGCCTGTGCTCCGCAACGGGAGAGGCCACAACAGTGAGAGGCCCACATACTGGAAAAAAAAGAAAAAAAAATCTAACCTTACACCTAAAGGAACTAGAGAAAGAAGAACAAGAAAACCCAAAGTTAGCAGAAGGAAAGAAATCATAAATATCAGAGCAGAAATAAATGAAATAGAAACAAAGAAAACAATAGCAAAGATCAATAAAACTAAAAGCTGGTTCTTTGAGAAGATAAACAAAATTGATAAGCCATTAGCCAGACTCATCAAGAAAAAGTGGGAGAGGACTCAAATCAATAAAATTAGAATGAAAAAGGAGAAGTTACAACAGACACCGCAGAAATACAAAGCATCCTAAGAGACTACTACAAGCAACTGTATGCCAATAAAATGGACAAACTGGAAGAAATGGACAAATTCTTAGAAAGGTATAACCTTCCAAGACTGAACCAGGACGAAATAGAAAATATGAACAGACCAATAACAAGTAATGAATTTGAAACTGTGATTTAAAATCTCCCAACAAACAAAAGTCCAGGACCAGATGGCTTCACAGGTGAATTCTATCAAACATTTAGAGAAGAGCTAATACTCATTCTTCTCAAACTCTTCCAAAAAATTGCAGAGGAAGGAACATTCCCAAACTCATTCTATGAGGCTACCATCACTCTGACACCAAAACCAGACAAAGATACTACAAAAAAAGAAAATTACAGACCAATATCACTAATGAATATAGATGCAAAAAACCTCAACAAAATACTAGCAAACAGAATCCAACAACACATTAAAAGGATCATACACCATGATCAAGTGGGATTTATCCCATGGATGCAAGGATTCTTCAAGATACACAAATCAATCAATGTGAAAAACCGTATTAAAAAATTGAAGAAGGAAAACCATATGATCATCTCAATAGATGCAGAAAAAGCTTTTGACAAAATTTGACACCCATTTATGAGAAAAACTCTCCAGAAAGTGGGCATAGAGGGAACCTACCTCAACATAATAAAGGACATATATGAGAAACCCTCAGCACATATCATTCTCAATGGTGAAAAACTGAAAGCATTTCCTCTAAGATCAGGAACAAGACAAGGATGTCCACTCTCACCACTCTTATTCAACATAATTTTGGAAGTCCTAGCCATGGCAATCAGAGAAGAAAAAGAAATAAAAGGAATACAAATTGGAAAAGCAGAAGTAAAACTGTCACTGTTTGCAGATGACATGACACTATACATAGAGAATCCTAAAGATGCCACCAGAAAACTACTAGAGCTAATCACTGAATTTGGTAGAGTAGCAGGATACAAAATTAATGCACAGAAATCTCTGGCATTCCTATACACTAATGATGAAAAATCTGAAAGTGAAATCAAGAAAACACTCCCATTTACCATTGCAGCAAAAAGAATAAAATACCTAGGAATAAACCTACCTAGGGAGACAAAAGACCTGTATGCAGAAAACTATAAGACACTGATGAAAGAAATTAAAGATGATACCAACAGATGGAGAGATATACCATGTTCTTGGATTGGAAGAATCAATATTGTGAAAATGACTATACTACCCAAAGCAGTCTACAGATTCAATGCAATCCCTATCAAATTACCAATGGCATTTTTTACAGAACTAGAACAAAAAATCTTAAAATTTGTATGGAGACACAAAAGATCCCAAGTAGCCAAAGCAGTCTTGGGGGAAAAAAGCGGAAGTAGAGGAATCAGGCTCCCTGACTTCAGACTATACTACAAATCTACAGTAATCAAGACAATATGGTACTGGCACAAAAACAGAAACATAGATCAATGGAACAAGACAGAAAGCCCAGAGATAAACCCACACACCTATGGTCACCTAATGTATGACAAAGGAGGCAAGGATACACAATGGAGAAAAGACAGTCTCTTCAATAAGTGGTGCTGGGGGCTTCTCTGGTGGCACAGTGGTTGAGAGTCTGCCTGCCAATGCGGGGCACACGGGTTCGAGCCCCGGTCTGGGAGGATCCCACGTGCCACAGAGCAACTGGGCCCGTGGGACACAACTACTGAGCCTGCATGTCTGGAGCCTGTGCTCCACAACAAGAGAGGCCGCGATAGTGAGAGGCCCACGCACCGCAATGAGGAGTGGCCCCCACTCGCCGCAACTAGAGAAAGCCCTTGCACGGAAACGAAGGCCCAACGCAGCCAAGAATAAATAAATAAATTAATTATTTTTAAAAATGTGGTGCTGGGAAAACTGGACAGCTACATGTAAAAGAATGAAATTAGAAGACTCCCTAACACCATACACAAAAATAAATTCAAAATGGATTAGAGACCTAAATGTAAGACAGGACACTATAAAACTCTTAAAGGAAAACATAGAAAGAACGCTCTTTGACATAAATCACAGCAAGATCTTTTTTGATCCACCTCCTAGAGTAATGGAAATAAAAACAAATGGGACCTACTGAAACTTCAAAGCTTTTGCACAGCAAAGGAAACCATAAACAAGCCGAAAAGACAACCCTCAGAATGGGAGAAAATATTTGCAAATGAATTGGTGGACAAAGGATTAATCTCCAAAATATATAAACAGCTCATGCAGCTCAATATTAAAAAAACAAACAACCCTTTGCAAAAATGCGCAGAAGAGCTAAATAGACATTTCTCCAAAGAAGATATACAGATGGCCAAGAAGCACATGAAAAGTTGCTCAACATCACTAATTATTAGAGAAATGCAAATCAAAACTACAATGAGGTATCACCTCACACCAGTTAGAATGGGCATCATCAGAAAATCTACAAACAACAAATGCTGGAGAGGGTGTGGAGAAAAGGGAACCCTCTTGCACTGTTGGTGGGAATGTAAATTGATACAGCCACTATGGAGAACAGTAAGGAAGTTCCTTAAAAAGCTAAAAATAGAATTACCATATGATCCAGCAATCCCACTACTGGGCATATACCCAGAGAAAACCATAATTCAAAAAGACACATGCACCCCAATGTTCACTACAGCACTATTTACAATAGCCAGGTCATGGAAGCAACCTAAGTGTCCACTGACAGACGAATGGATAAATAAGTTGTGGTACATATATACAATGGAATATTACTCAGCCATAAAAAGGAATGAAATTGGGTCATTTGTTGAGACGTGGATGGATCTAGAGACCGTCATACAGAGTGAAGTAAGTCAGAAAGAGAAAAACAAATATCGTATATTAACGCACATACGTGGAACCTAGAAAAATGGTACAGATGAACTGGTTTGCAGGGCAGAAATTGAGACACAAATGTAGAGAAAAACGTATGGACACCAAGGGGGAAAGTGGCAGCGGGGGGGGGTGGGCGTGGTGGTGGGATGAATTGGGAGTTTGGGATTGACATGTGTACACCGATGTATATAAGATGGATGACTAATAAGAACCTGCTATATTAAAAAATAAATTAAATAAAATTCCAAAAAAAACAGTAAAAAAAAAAAGGCTCATGCTGAAAAAGCTTTCACAGAATAGGAAAGAATTTAATCTCACTTTGTTAATTACTTTTAATAGACAATAAGAACTGATTTTAACTTTACATTTATATCTCTGCTTTAGTTTTGAATTTAAGATGGTTTCCAAAAAATATAAGGCATGAGACAGAAAAAAGCTGCAAATAAATAGGTGAGGAAATCAGGACAAACCACCTGCATGACCCGGATGGCATAACCCTAGCCTCCTTACCTTGGGAAGGTGTGCATTTACCATTGCACTAGCTTCCCTCAGGCTTGGTTTTCTGTATTTTTTTCTGTATTAATTTCCTACTCCTTCAGTAGCAACTTTGAGACCTTTCTTGAAGATATATCTTCCTTTCTACCCCAAGTCCCCAAACAGCTACATCAAATTGTAGGAAGATACTTACATTCCTACTCCGCACATAATTAATCTTTGACTAAATATCAACAAATACAAATATTAATTTCACAGTTGAAATTAATATTTAAGGACAAGAATATTTAAGTGTACTGTCTCAAATATAGTTTTAAATATTTGTTTGAATATCTCAACAAAGCCGTGGGAAACAAAAGCTTCGAGAATATGAAAACCTCTCCAATTGGAGATCAAATAAAAGTGCTACAGGATTGTAATGAACTTCACTCAACATCTCACATTTAACCGGCTGAAAATGTTTGTTTTTCCTTTGTAAGCAGCATTCTATTCATCTTTTAGAAATGACGATCCTGTCTTACAATGGAAAACCAGTGTATTGTCCTATTGATGGAACAAAATGTCCTTGGCTCACTTATCCTCTGGGAAAACACTGCTTTTTGGTACCAGCTACTTAGCATATATTAAAGGAGCAGATTCCAGTAATTTCACTTTAGGGCTTAAAAGTCCAGAAGCTTCCTTTTGTTCAGCATAAAGGAAAATGTTGCTCCTATTTCCGATGTACTGGCTTCTGCTTAACTAAACTCTGGCAATACTAATTTCCTGCTCCAAAAGATATCCAAAGAGCACAAGAGAAAGAAGCAACTTTAAAATAAGTGGTTGAAGTAATTAACCACATTTGGAAAGGAGAACATTGTGATCCAAGAGCAAGTAGGTCAGCAGCAAGTTTAAGTGAGACTCAATGTACTGCAGATACCTGCCTGCTCTTGCTGATTTGAGGAATATATGATAACCCAAATGACACACGAAAATTGCACACTGGCAAAAATCAGCGAAATAACAGAAGCCTCTATTTAAGGGAGAAGGTTTTTTTTACTTTGTTTTTTAAACAGCAAACCACATGATTGGCATTTGCTTACCTAATAAGGCTGTCAGGGATAACATTTTCAGGGTTGACACGTAATCAATTCAAATCGGTAGTTCAAGATTCAGATGAAACTTGTCAGTGATATTGATATGGTTCAGAGTTGTTTGGAATCAAAGTAAGCTCAGAATGATGGGTTGATGGAAATTATTTTTAAGAAGTACTTATTAGGTTCCTCCTGGGTACAGAGTCTTGAATAAGACTCTGGAGAGACAGATAAATTATAAACATCTCTGAGAAATATTGTATACAAGGATAAACTGACGGAACTGCAACATGGAAAGAATTCAGTGTGTTTGTATTCCATTTTTTAAGGGAAACGTTATGACATAATTGGTTCAGAGTTTGCCCACTAGGGAGTACTGAGCACTCACCAGGGGTCAGATGCTTCACATAAACATTACCTCATTTAATCCTCACGACAGTCTAGGGAAGCAGGAACAATTGCACCATTTTACAAAGGAGGGGAAAATGAAGCTCAAAGTGCTTAAGCAACTCTCTCAAAATAGCATTGTTTGTGGGAATCAGAATCAAAGCTTGAAGCCAGGACTGGCTGACTTTTTAAAAACCTCTGTTTCCTACAACACACCAGACTGCCATACAGCAGTCTCTTCCATGTTTTGGAGATGCCTTCATCTGGTTCCACGGCAACTTCACATTTTAAATCAAAGATCACTCTATTCTTAGGAAACACCACAAATCATATTCCCCTGAAACGTTAAATGTACCTCAGGCAGATTTCAGATCAAGGGGCATTTCTTACAGGTACTTGGACACCCTCAGGAAGCCATCAATTAGAAATTAAAACCTACTACTCACACATTCCCTACAAACAAAAGCAAAAAAGTATGAAATAATACTGGAGAGATACATAAAACCAGCTTAATCTTAAATATCTCAGTAAAACTATTTCACGAGACCACACGGTATACTGAAAAACTCTTTTGAAAGATCACTGTTTATGTCTAAACAAGCTGAATTTTGGCATGATGGCATAATAGAACACATGTGTGTACTTATTCAACACTCATTGCATACTCACCTTGTGTGAGTACTCATCCACTCATACCTTACACAGCCAAATGCATTCTGAACCATTTCATTTGCCAGTAGCCATTGTGCATATTTGCATCTCCCTGGGCAATGTCACCACCTCACTTTAGCATCTCTACCTATTTTAGACCTACTCATTTTTCAAGATTCAATTCATGCAGTACTTTTTCCATTGAAGCCATTCCTTTTATCCTCAATCATGTATAATCTTCCTTCCTCTGTTATTGTTCTCAATAGCACTTTGTTTATAGTTCTATATAGTAATGCATTATATTTATTTATGCATATTTATTGATTCAACAAACATTTATTTAATGCCTTCTAAGCGTTACTCTATCTAAATCGCTGCCTAATGCTAGTCTACAGAAATTAGAATTACGCGAAGACGCCCCAATTGAGTTCACAGCCTGGTAGAAGATGCTCACTTCACGCCTTGTATAAGACTGAAAGTTCTTCGATGTTTCAACTTAGGTCTTGTTCATTTCTGAAAATATAAACTAACATAAGACATAAACACATAGATCATGTGTTGCATAAACCAACACATGGTCTTTCTCACAGCTGCTTTCAAACATGGTTGCTTATTTTAATTAGATTAAAATAACATGCAATATTTGCAGTGAAAAATAATCAATGTATAGTTATGTATAGGGAGAATAAAGCATTTGTATCACTATCTTGTTATTTCAGGGTACAGGAAAGTAAGATTTTTTTCTTCTCCAGAGTATCAAACTAGGAACTGACTAAGTAGATGGAGTTCCATGTTTATACTTATATGCCAGGACTCACTAGACTCTTAAATGAACATAATCTGACATTAAATGGATTTAAAATGTATTACTAGTCAAATTAAATCCCAAGAAACATTAAATAAATTACATAATGAAAATGCCTGAGGCAGCATGCTCACAAGGGGAATACCCACATACAACCATCAACAGAAAGCACACAAAATTGATGTCCATTTCTTTCTCTCACTATTACAAATGTGCTCTCCTTTATTTTCCTTCAAAGGAAAAATGATGGAAGAGTGAAGCTTATTCCAATGTTGATTTAAATTTTTTGTAGATAAGTTGCTTCCATATTTTAGCCAGCCTAAGTCCCATTGTGTTATAGCTCCTAAGTAGATGATTCCATTTTTTTCCCAATTCTTATCATTTTAAGTGTTACTTCTTATAGCTGATTTCTAGATCCAAATGACTTGTACCTTTAGCATCTTCTTCCACTAGTCACTTAAGAAGGTATGTGTATATTACTCCTTGAACAAATTTTGGCCCATTAGCAAAACTTGGGGCAGTGTAGAAGGTCAAGAAGCAATTTATGCTTTATTTTTTAAAGCCTTTTCTAGTGAAGGGTCGTTACCCTCCACAATTCAAGTGGACTAGCAGTTTCCTATGTTGATACTTCGTAGAACACTGGAATCTCACATTTTGTATCCCACTTACTCCTGATATTTCTCTAATAAAGAGAGTAAGTGCAAGCGATTAATTTAAGCTTGGTTAGCCTCCCAATAAAATTGGGGGAAAAATCAGCCAAATAGTGCTGGTGGCATAGTCTGATGTAAGTACTAAATGGCAAAAACCTAAAAAATAATGAGAATTCTACTGCCTGATAAGAGATTTTTTAAAGGAATTTCCTGCAATCTTGGAGGCAGAGCCAGAGTAAGAAGTGAAAAAAAAGGAAATGGAAACAGACGGAGCTAAATTTATTTATTTGTTTGTTTGTTTAGACATTGAGACAATCCGTTTATTTAGATTTCTTTCATTGTACTTGTGCTCACTGTGTGTGTATTTAGTCATGTGTGCCACATGTGTAGGTTTGCATATCCACCGCCACAGCCAAAAAATTTTGGATGAAAGAAAAATTAACCCTCTAATTTGGAATAGTTGATAACAAATTATATACGAAGTGGTCAAAACAGAGCTAAATTTAAAAAGAGCAATGAAGTGGGATGGAGAAAGGAAGCTAGTGCTATTCGCCCAAGAGACGCCGTGAGAAAGCCCCCTCTTCAAAGTGGCGTATGAGTCCTTACTCAGGTTCTAATATTAGAATGAATGACAGCATAAGTTTCTCTAGCTTTCTAAACTCCAACTGAAGGTAAGCAAGAAGGGGTGGAAAGGTCGTGATGCATTTACTAGTGGTCAGACTAAAGCCATTTCTTTGATATCCTGGGAACCCTCTTCACAGCACAAGGGAATGTATTTGAAAGCTTCTAATCACCCCTCCTGCTGAGCAATTCTGAACTGGGTAAGTTCAGCAGGTGTGTCAGTCAACAGTTTGGGCCAATACATCTCGTCAAATGTCTTCCTCATTACATCTGCCTCTGGCTATATACATATATTTTTTAAATTTTAATTTTATTGGAGTATAGTTGATTTACAATGTTGTGTTAGTTTCAGGTGTACAGCAAGGTGATTTAGTTATACGTACACATATATTCATTCTTTCTTGGATTCTTTTCTCATATAGGTTATCACAGAATACTGAATAGAGTTCCCTGTGCTATACAGTAGATCCTTCCTGGTTATCTATCTTATATATAGTAGTGTGTGTATAGTAGTGTGTGTGTGTGTGTGTGTGTGCACACGTGCGTGTGTGTGTGTTCATTCCAAGTTTCTGATTTATCCCTCCCGTCCACGTTTCTCCTTTGGTAACCATAAGTTTGTTTTTGATATCTGTAAGTCTGTTTCTGTTTTGTAAATAAGTTCATTTGTATCTCTTTTTAAATTAGATTCCACACGAGTGACATCGTATGATATTTACTTACTTCACTTAGTATGATAATGTCCAGGTCCATCCATGCTGCTGCAAATGGCACTTCTTCATATATTTTTATTCCCAGATTCATTTTTTGAAGTTTTTCAAACTGACAGAAAGGTTAAAAATCTAATACAATCAACACCTGACTACCCTTCACCTATATTCACCAGTCCTCTCTCCCCCTCCTTCTCCCTGTCTCCACTGTCTCTTCCTCTCTCTCTCTTCATATATCTCTCTCTCTGTTAAGCAATTTTTTATGTATTGATATGCCTCCACTGGAGTAATAAGTTTTTTGCTATTATTATTTTTAAAGACTATTTTTAGGTTTACAACTTTATCCATATTCTAGGGTAAATGAAAAGAACAAATAAAATAATACATACTGTGCCTTTTGAAAGATACAAACTGCTATAAATTGCAAATATTGGGCATTGCAATATCATTACTCCTATATTTTTATAATTTATCAGACATTTTGGTGTTAGAAACATGTCCTAGAAATGTTCTTAGTCTCTATTGCTAGATGTTTATGCTCTTTTGCTCTCAGTTAAAAATAGTTGAGAATTTAACAGTGTAGTAGGTTCAGTCTCGCATGCTTCTTATAAAGTTAGAAATTCAAAGTTTTGGAAGCCTCTAGTAGGCTAAGGAATAGTCTGGCATTGACATATTTGGAATATAAAGGTTTTCCCTTTAATGCTGGCCCTCACTCCAATCAGCAAAGTAAATTCTTTATCGCATTTCTTACTCCCAGTGAATTCCAATGTGGCAGGGTACTCTCAAAAGGCATTTAATCATATTACAAGTCATAAGACAGGTTATTAATAAGTGATTACTTCTCCATAACAAAGAAGCTTGTTATAATCAAAGCTACTGTTTATACTTAAAAGAAATGTTCTGCTTAAAATGAAGTTTGTTCCCATTTTTAACTGAGTTTGAGTAAGTGTGGATAATCAGAATGTAAAACCGGATGAAGTGACAAAAACAGCACATCTCTGCAATTCTGGCTGATGTTTCAGACATGGAAGGAATATTCTCCAGATATTTCATGTAAATAACCTAATACAGAGGTTGACTGCTGCCACCAAGACTACCAGTCTCTAGACACTCTGCTGCCTACAAAATTATCCTTATCCTATTGTGCTTAGGTGCTTGGACAAGGGTGATGCCATTCCCAGATCCTAGAAACAAAAGCATAAGAGTGATGTGGTCCCTTGAGGTTGGCTTTCGCAGTGAACACTTTCTTGTTTTTGAGAAAATGTGGACATGTTGAACTCCTAGGAAAAGTCAGTAAGAACTGAGTCTCCCTTTCCTTTTAGGATTATTAGGAGTCCCCAGAGCAGGAAAAAAAAAAAAAAAAAAAAAGAGTACTTTTGCATAATAAGAACACAAAACAATCTAATAAACATTTTAGAAATATATATTTTTAATTTTTTATTGAAGTGTAGTTGATTTACAATGTTGTGTTAGTTTTTGTGTTGTGTTAGTTTACAGCAAGGTGATTCACTTACATTTTCTTTTTCAGATTCTTTTTCATTATAGTTTATTACAAGATATTGAATATAGTTTCCTGTGCTATACAGTAGGACCTTTTTTTTTTTTTTTTGCGGTACGCGGGCCTCTCACTGCTGTGGCCTCTCCTGTTGCGGAGCACAGGCTCCGGATGCACAGGCTCAGCGGCCATGGCTCACGGGCCCAGCTGCTCCGCGGCATGTGGGATCTTCCCGGACCAGGGCACAAACCCGTGTCCTCTGCATCAGCAGGCGGGCTCTCAACCACTGCGCCACCAGGGAAGCCCAGTAGGGCCTTTTTGTTTACCTGTCTTATATACAGTAGTTTGTATCTTCTAATCCCAAACTCTTAATTTATCCCTTCCCCCACCTTTCCCCTTTGGTAACCATAAATTTGTTTTTTATGTCTGCGAATCTGTTTCCACTTGATAAATAAGTTCATTTGTATCATTTTTTATATAAAAAAATTTTATATAAACATTTTTATATATAAAAAATTTTTTATATAAATTTGTATATATATAAATTTTATATAAATTTATTTTAGTTATTTATTTTTGGCTGCATTGGGCCTTCGTTGCTTTCTCTAGTTGTGGTGAGCGGGGGTTACTCTTCGTTGCGGTGTGCGGGCTGCTCATTGCGGTGGCTTCTCTTGTTGTGAAGCATGGGCTCTACACACTCAGGCTTCAGTAGTTGCGGCACGCAGGCTCAGTAGTTGTGGCACAAGGGCTTAGTTGCTCTGCAGCATGTGGGATCTTCCCAAACCAGGGATCGAACCCGTGTCCCCTGCATTGGCAGGCGGATTCTCAACCACTGCACCACCAGGGAAGCCCCCATTTGTATCATTTTTAAAGATTCTTCATATAGGTGATATCATATGATATTTTTCTTTCTCTGTCTGACTTACTTCACTTGGTATGATAATCTCTAGGCCCATCCATGTTGCTGCAAATGGCATTATTTCACTACAAGGAATATCAATTTATTATACACCACATCACTTGACCTGACTACATAAAGAACTCAGATATCAAAGCTGTTAAGTCCTTGGTACAAATTTGTGCCAAAATGTCACATTCCATGGTTTTTATAAAAGTGTTCTGTGAGGGCTCTATTAAAGTGCAAAGCACCATAAATGACTGCTTTCAACCAAGAGAGCTAGGAGAGACAGAGAGAAAAAAATGCCAACTGAAACAAAATGTTGGGCCAGTTGGGTTTAGTTTAACTTATAAGGTGTCACAGGTGGTTGTTAAATGATCAGTATGATTTTCTCTTTATAATCAGCTACCAAGAATACTAGCATAATGACAATTGTATGTATGGTTCAAGTGGAAAATGAGGCAGAGAAGAGAAGGAAGAAGCCCCAGGAAAATGAGGAGGCCCCTAAAATTAAGCCTAGGGTTGAACCCTGAAAAGTATATGGAAAGAACAAAGACTGATGCAAAAGGAACCAAAAAGCCAGACAACAGAGACTTTCTGCCAACAAGGAGTGTTTTTCTTTGCAGGAAGAACTTATACCTTTAGGAAATTCACCAACAGGTTTAACTTTTAAAGTGACTATTTAAAAAATAAATAAAACATGGGAAATAGTCATACCCTTCAAATATATATGTCCCTTGGAATCCAAAGGAGGTTGTCATAAAATTTAGAACTTAATGCAACTGTCAACAAAAGTTCTTATTTTTTACTGCTCCCCCTTCACCCACACTCCATGAATAACCTGTTTTCAGCAGTTTTCATTTCTGTTCATATATAAGGTATTAGTTCACTTACCTTTCCCTTGGACTCTGGCTTTGAGAGGGACTCTAAGTAGATAGTAATTCAGGAAATAGAGCAATACAGGGAAACCCTTCAGTCTTTCCAATTCCCCCGTAGATATCACACAGCTCACCCACCAACTCTTCATTCAAGAAACCTGGTGCAGAAACCAGAGGATCATGGGTAGCGTCATGAGCCAAGAGGTTTGGCTAAATTCTAAACTATTCCTGGCACATAATGATAACCACCTTCTCAGAGTGGCACTAGAGAAAAGTAAGCTGTCTCCAAGAGACTCCTTAACAGTATGGAATAGAAGTCAAGGAGTCCCTCTGCACCATGGTTGCACATTAGAATCACCTGGGGGGGCTTTAAAACAATACTAATGCTCAGGTTCACCCCAAATAATTAAATCAGAACCTCTGACAATGGGGGTTGGCCTAGGTATTATTAAATCCTCTCAGGTAATTGTAATATGCAGCCAAGGGTGAGAATGAGTGTTCCAGAAGATCCAAGGAACAGATAATTAATATAATCTAGTTGCTTATTAAGGGCGATTTTCTAACAAAACATTTAATTAGTGGCTAAACAAGGCAGCTGAAATGGAGAATTAACCCCAGGCTTTGTCTTACTGTATTTTTCGAGATCACAGCTGAGTGCTAATTTATAAAGGGACAGATTGCAGAGGCTGAGAAGAATGGAACAGAATGAGGAGTGTAAAGAGGTGGGTGGGAGTCAGAAAGAGGGAAGTACCCCAACTCCTGAGAGCGGGTACTGGGTCTTATTCATCTTTGAATTCCCCTCACTTAACAGAGCGAGAGTCTGCACAGAGTGGGTTCACAATAACTACCACATGGGACTGAATCGTCAGGATAAACTTCTTTTTGTCTGGGCTTGTCTGATGCATCTAGATTCTAGAGGGTTTTCCTCCTGAAAACCAGTATCCTTTAGGTAAGCAGCTCCAGACAAGGCTGGAGGACATGGGCACATGGGACTGGGTAATAATTTGGTGCCGCTTAAAATAGACACTTTTATGTAGGCTGGCCACTTTAAATATGGGCTGGACATTGTTTAGAGGAGAGGCCAAAGGCTCTGTTGGGGAAAGGACAGGACAGAGAAGAGCCAGTGGTAGTAATCTAGCTTTTTTCCAGCATATGAACAAATCAGTTCTGGACTCAATTCTGCATACGACATTTTGCAAAATAAAAGCCCTTCAGTTAGCCAGTCTGCCCTTCTCAAAGTAATTTTAGTGGTGATCTGTCATCATTTAAGCTTGTTGCTGGCAATGTCACCTGAACCATCCCTAAGTACTTTATTAATATTCCTACTAATTGCATTTGTATTTTCCCTCAAAGGGACTATGGGAGATAAAACTGGATCACTATTTTAACTTTCCACAGTTCCTCAGGAAAACTGGATCACTATTTTACCTTTCCCCAGTTCCCCAGGGATTTACATGTGCCCTGCATAGATTGGTACCCGGTGGCTGGCACATCTCTGAATCCACCTTATTTTCCTGATTAATTGTCAGTATCATCACACTGTATGGCAGTATCTCAGACATTTCCTAGGTCCTACTGGAAATCTCAATTTTATTGCCAATCCTTCTGTTCACCTTCAAGTTTTCCAACCTGAGGCTTTACTCAGATTCTTCACACTGATTCCAGAAAAATCCCCCACTGTTCTTTGAAAACCCTATGCCTCTTTCATACTGTGGTATTTGACTATACAGAAAGTCAGCCCACTATTTGCCATCCATGAACACTTTATCATGCTGGTTCTTATCTTCCACCTCTGCTACAAAATTATAACTAAGAAGTTTGCTTCAAATACCATCATTTAATAAAAGTTTTTCAGGACCAATTATGACTCTTTTCTGAGCCTCTATGATATTTGGCAGTTCTTTTGTAACACTCATGCTATTTTACTCCAAGTACCTGTGAGTCTGTATCAGTTGGGATCTTTCAGTTACACGTAACATTGAACTCAAACTGGCTAAGAGAACAAAATATTTAACTGAGAAGTCATGAAGTAGGACAGACTTCCAGCATGGTTATAGAAGAGCTTGAGTTCCGAATATGTGACTCTTTAGTTTTTTGACTCTGCTCTCCTCCATGTGTTGGTTTCATCCTCAGAACTGGCTTCCTTCATGGTGGTAAGGTGGCAGCTGGCAGCCACCATAACTTTCTCCTTCACACATGGCAGACACAGGAATACAATATCCCATGATAACTGAGAAGAGAAATCTGTGTTTCCTGCTGACTGACCCCATTTCTCAAGAATCCCTTTAACTAAGGAAATATGCATTGATTGCCGGATGCCTGAATCAATAGTAACAGCACTGGAGTTTGGTTTAGACCAGGGGTAGGTACTGCCACAAACTGTAGCAACAGAGGGCAACTGGGCCCACAGCCTGTTTTTGTAAATAAAGCTTTATAGGACAAATGTCTATTTAGGTCTTCTGCTCATTTTTGGATTGGGTTGTTTTTTTGATATTGAGCTGTATGAGCTGCTTGTAAATTTTGGAGATTAATCCTTTGTCAGTTGCTTCATTTGCAAATATTTTCTCCTATTCTGAGGGTTGTCTTTTCGTCTTGTTTATGGTTTCATTTGCTGTGCAAAAGCTTTTAAGTTTCATTAGGTCCCATTTGTTTATTTCTGTTTTTATTTCCATTTCTCTAGGAGGTGGGTCAAAAAGGATCTTGCTGTGATTTACATCAGAGTGTTCTGCCTATGTTTTCCTCTAAGAGTTTAATAGTGTCTGGCCTTACATTTAGGCCTTTAATCCATTTTGAGTTTATTTTTGTGTATGGGGTTAGGGAGTGTTCTAATTTCATTCTTTTACATGTAGCTATCCAGTTTTCCCAGCACCACTTATTGAAGAGGCTGTCTTTTCTCCATTGTATATTCTTGCCTCCTTTATCAAAAATAAGGTGACCATATGTGCGTGGGTTTAGGAATCTAAAAAAAAAAAATGGTTCTGAAGAAACTTGCGGCAGGACAGGAATAAAGACGCAGACGTAGAGAATGGACTTGAGGACACGGGGAGGGGCAAAGGTAAGCTGAGACGAAGTGAGAGAGTGGCATTGACATATATACACTACCAAATGTAAAACAGATAGCTAGTGGGAAGCAGCCACATATCACGGGGAGATCAGCTCGGTGCTTTGTGTCCCCCCAGAGAGGTGGGATAGGGAGGGTGGGAGGGAGACGCAGAGGGAGGAGATATGGGGATATATGCATATGTATAGCTGATTCACTTTGTTATACAGCAGAAACTAACACACCATTGTAAAGCAATTATACTCCAATAAAGAAGTTTAAAAAAAAAAGTTTTATAGCAACACAGACACACCCATTTGTTTACTCTTTCCCTGTGGCTGGTACAAGGGCAGAGGTGAGTGGTTGTGACAGAGGCTGTCACAACCTAAAATATTTACATCATGGCCCTTTACAGGAAAAATTTGGTAATGCTTGATGTAGATCATTTTAGACCAATCCTTGAAATTGGGTTTAGGGTCAATACCAAACCATATGGTTGCTACATTATGAAAGAGGGGAGTGTCCCAAAAGGAAAACTCTATCTTATTAGAGAGAAAAAAGAGGAGAGAATTCCTTGAGGGCACTGACTAAACTTACTTATTTTCATTCTTTGCACAATGCTTTGAATTGAAGGCAGCTCAATAATTATACGTAGAACTGCTGAGTTGAATTGAATTGTCGCATTCTCTCCTTTTAACTTCCTCCTCCCTTTCCTCTGGGAATGTAGACATTGAATACACCAGAAATTCTCTTGGGTGTAACGCAAAGTTTCTCCAGCTTTCTTCCTCCATTACTTTGCTAAAGGAAATTATGGAATGTGACATTGGATTTATAATCACCACCTCTGTTTATGTGCCCAAGTCATCTATAAACCCTAAAAATACTCCAGAAACTCCAGTAAGGGAGAAGGACATCATGTTGTATTTTCTAGACAAAAATAAGCTGAAAATTCTATAATTACATTCAGTAAGATTTTCTCTTTTTTTTCATAGAAATTTTACAAATATGGGTCAAGGTTTAAAAATGTTTTCCTCCTTTTTTGTAGTACTACAGTAAATCCATATTTTCATGGCATAACCAAATTGTGTCTGTAAATTTTAGTTTGGAAGATTTCTTGGGTTGCTAATGATATAATTATCATTATTTAAAATAATAGAGCAAAAAGTACTTGTAATGGTTTAATATTCATAGCTCTACCATGAATAAATCATACATCTGACTGGAATATTTTTAATATAAATTAGGTAGGTATTCCCAGTTATTTAACTTATTAAAATGCCAACTGTATTATGAAATCAGTTTGTCAAATATCATCCTGTTTGGTTATTAGCAGGTATATTTTAGCTTACTGATCTATCTTTCTCATAAAATACTGATTTTGAAAGGGAAGAGGTTGGAATAAGGACAGAAGATGTAGAGCTGCAAAAATTGCCTACTAATTGCAATGAAAAACAGTATAAATAGTATACAACAGTATTAAAAATATATATGTTATCCTAGGACCCCAAATATTCAATATTGTTTGTGAATATCAAGTTGAAAAATGCAAAGGAAAATACTCTAATTTTCAAAACAAACTGCATAATTTCATGCTGAAAGCAGAAATTGAATAGATGGGAAGTTAATGCCATGACTTACTCTTGAGTTCAGAATCCTGAAATTTTTAAGGATTAAAATACAAGGGATTCAAAGCTGTGCAATTCTGTTTGACATTTGGATTGTCATTTACTATTCCTTTCCTTTTTTCATCCCTCTAAGGAAACAATATTCTCCAATCTCAATACATGTCTCAATGTCCTGCCTTATAACACTTAATTTCTTGCCTTCCTGTTTGGATTATGCATTGCCCATAAGGGATTTCAATACAACTTTGAAATATTGTGATATTAGAATCTCATTACCTGATATTTACCACTGATTTCCTTCCACCCAAAATATAATTTTATGTCCTTAATTTCTTAGCATAAACCAACCTCTTCCAATACTCACATCTACTTGCACACTGTGAAATTGGTTGTAACTCAGATTCAATTGTTCTGATTCAATATGGCCCTTTAAGGCTGCCCCCAGAGAGGAAAATATTCTATTTCTTCCTTGCGAAGAGTAGCCCACTGTTGCCTGAAGGCTATGACTAATTTGTCTGACTTTACAGACATATGCAGCCTGTAGCACTACAGACTTTATTGGAATATAGAAACTTTTTCTTTGGTTTACACATTCAGTTTCCTCGGAAAACACCTTTAGACTTCTAAAACCTTTCACCTCCCAGTAATTTTCATGGTTCTAATCCACATTTGTCTGTAGTTTCCAACTTCCCACACATACACTCGATTTCCCACTCTTTATTATTAAGAATAAAGGTTCCAGACAACAAACTGGGGCTGTTTCACTTATTATATAAAACATCAAAAGCTAGGATACAAATTGTCATTTTTTTTCTTCCTCTGCTGCTTTTTGTTCCCATTCTACCTCACCTGATCTGGTCTTCAAGTAGTCATTCATGGACTAATTTGAAAGGTCCTTCTAAGTTCATCTAGTATTTCCTCATCAAGACTTGCTACTTTCTCACTCCCCTCCACTGTTTACCTCAGTATACACATTTATTTTGTCCTCAGAATGAATAATCAGAATCGATGTGTGTTAATACCACTTTGCAATTTGGATGTCTCTTTGTAGTAATGTTCTGTTCTATCACAGATAAAATAATAGAGTGTATGTATTTTTTAATAATCCCCTTCTCAGATGGATTATTTTAAGACCAAGGCTGTGGTGCATTGTTGTTTAAAACTTCACCCACACAAACCAGGAAAAAGAGAGAGCAATGGCATGGGACTTTCATAATTGAAGTTACACTGAGATGCAGATGAGGGTTTGGACTCTGTGTATGTGTGTGGCTGTCTGTCTGACTATGTGTCTATGTGTCAGTGTGGGCACATCTAAGTGGATTCAAGTGACAAAGAAGGTAGAGGATAAAGGATGTATCAATAAAGGATGTATCAATTAAGCATGGAAAGGAAAGGACATATACGATTTAGCCCCACATATATGTTGAATGAGTACTGAATGAAGGAATCAACCAGATAAGATAAAGTGGAATTTATTGCTTACTGCAGTAAAAGCCTGATAATTCTACTAAAAGTCTTGAAAAGAGAGGAGCAAAGTCTGATTTACTAAGATTTTCAAGTCTGTTTTAAAGGCAGGTCTTTCAGTGGGTGTGTGGATGGGGGCAGAGGGGATTGATTAGGATTGAGTAAAGATCTCGGTATAATAGTCTAGGAGTGGTAGAAAGACCAAGGTGAGGATTTTGAGATGAGGGTTCAAAGAGTGTTAAAGAGTTAGTAGTTCACTGATACTTTCTATTGAAGAGTCAATGAATCTTTCAAGAAATTCCTGAATGAGTAATAAAGTTATTTGCAACTTTTATATCTCTGGGAAAGAATCTTCTGGAACAGTAAAGTCATATTGATATAGACAGTAAGAATACTAGATCCTACATTCACAATTTCCGTAATCTGGCAACTTACTTACATTCTGATTCATTTGCTCTCTATGTCTCATTTTCCCCATCTGTAAAATGGGAATACTATTTACCTTTTAGTTTGTTGTGATGACTATATGAAATATTTGTTAAGTTCCAACATAGTACCTGACATAAAACAAGTCTTCAACAAATACTAATGTTCCTTCCCTCTTCCCTAGTTTCTCTACTCTGGTTCCAAGAATTCAACCAGTTTTATTTACTTTTTGTATTTTATTTTTTATAAAACTGTAAGCTTGTACCCTTTGGCCACCTTCACTTATTTCCCCCTTCACCACGCCTGCCCCTGGCAACCACCATTCGACTCCCTGTTTCTATGAATTCAGTTTTTTAGATTCCACATGTAGATGAGATTGTTCAGCATTTGTCTTTCTCTGTCTGACTTATTTTATTTAGCATAATTCCCTCAAGTTTTATCCATGTTGTCATAAGTAGCAGGATTTCCTTCTTTTGGGGCTGAATAATATTCCATTGTGTACATATAAATATATACCACATTTCATTATCTCTCCATCTATTGATAGGCACTCAGGTTGTTTCCATGTCTTGTCTATTGTAAATAATGCTGCATTGAACATGGAGGTGCAGATATCTCTTCACAATAGTGATTTCATGTCCTTCAAATGTATACCCAGAAGTAGAATTGCTGAATCATATGGTAGTTCTATTTTTAATTTTTTGAGGAACCTCCATACTGTTTTTCATAGTCGCTGCACCAATTTACATTCCCACCAACAGTGAATAAGAGTTCCCTTTTGTATCCTTTTGGTTCAGTCAGCTTTTAAATCTAACCCAAGAGTTCCTCTATCCGTTTCCCTGCTTCCCAACTAACACTGGAAAGAGCTAACATTAGTTAGGTCTGCTGTAACTAATAACACAACCTTCCCAACTGCTCTTTTACTGGATGTTGGGGGAAAGAAGTACATGAGATCTTTTCATTTTAAACTCTTAGTTCTAATCACCTTGGGGGAAATAGACATGAGGAAGTTGTACAAGTTCCAGATAGCTCAGGAAATTTGTGTCATAGTTATTCCCAGATTTACTGAAACACTCAGCCTAGGCCTTTCTTTTATTTTTCCTGGCCAGCTCATTTCTCGAAAGTGTTCCAAGGAGATTTTATTCACATATTTTTTTAAAGTTACTGATAACAGCTTAATATGTTACCTGTAACAGGGGAATGTGCATACCAGCTGAGAGATTGAATATACAAATAAACAGTGACCAGACCATATATGACAATAGAAATCTGACCTACAACCTCTACAGCAACCAGTTCAGGAAGCCAAATTACAAATTCTGTAATAATTCTTTGCCCCAAAAGGTCAGGACTTAGTTAATGACTGCAAGTTTACCTAATTTTTGCCTTTGCCCAAATCAGAACCAAACAAAGAAAGCCAAATATGATCCCTAAACCAATCATATGGATGCCACGCTTCTAATTTACCCAGTTCCCATGCCAAAAACCTCCAATCAGAGCACACCTAAAGTACCCCCCGCTTTTTTTTTAACTATAATGCTTTCCCAGTCCCCAGCATGTCTTTGAGTTTCTGCCAGACAACGTGACTCCCTTGATATAGCAAAGTCTGAATAAATAGGCTCTGCTTGTTCTCATTTAGGGGATCTTCATTTATTCCTATACAATGAGCCTTCTATAAAATCCAGAGCCCCCAGTTACTTCCAAAGAGCCACTGACTAAACAGATCACTCAAGTGTGAACCCCTAGTTCCCTCTTGTCCTTCCATCTTTCATTGACCTGACTGCACTCAACAGGGACAAGCCATATTCCTCCCCACTGGATCTCACCTGAAGTCAGTGATTAACATGCAAGGCTTTCTTCATCATCCCAATCAGCAAAGTTCACGTTGAAGTCCCACTGATGGATGCCCTTGAGATCAAAAACATATCTCCAAGGAGCAGGCCTCAGGCATCAGAGCACAAGTAGGTGGAAATTTAGCTGATGAAATAGAGCAGTCCATCCCCTGCTTACTAAAAGTCAGGCCCTAAGTTTTATGACAACATACCTGATTTATGTCCCCATTTTAGTTGGCCAGAGGAACACCCAAGCGCCTTCTTAGGTTTGAATAGATATTTTTATGAGATTAATTCTCAAATCTTATGACATCAATAGATGAGAAAACTGAAGTTTTCAAATACATGAATATATCCACAGCCAACTAAAACTTATCTGGATGATTACTAAAGACAAAAACCAGGGGTTCAAGTTCAAATTGTCTGATTCTAAGTCTAATGCTCTTTCTGTTATACCCTAACAAAGTACATAATGTGTTTCCCAAAGAACAATTTCACATGAGAAGCCAAAGTCAAGCTCATAGAAATGTGGACATATTAAGGTAAAGCAGAAGACATACAGATGGCCAACAAACACATGAAAAGATGCTCAACATCACTAATTATTAGAGAAATGCAGATCAAAATTACAATGAGGTATCACCTCACATGGTCAGAATGGCCATCATCAAAAACTCTACAAACAATAAATGCTGGAGAGGGTGTGGAGAAAAGGGAACCCTCATGCATTGTTGGTAGGAATGTTAATTGATAGAGCCACTCTGGAGAACATCATGGAGATTCTTTAAAAAACTAAAAATAGAACTACCATATGGACTTCCCTAGTGGCACGGTGGTTAAGAATCCACCTACCAATGCAGGGGACACAGGTTCAAGCCCTGGTCCGGGAAGATCCCACATGCCACTGAGCAACTAAGCCTGCGAGCCACAACTACTGAGCACACGTGCCACAACTATTGAAGCCTGGGCACCTAGAGCCCGTGCTCCACAACAAAAGAAGCCACCGCAATGAGAAGCCCACGCACCACAGTGAAGAGTAGCCCCCACTCACCACAACTAGAGAAAGTCCACATGCAGCAACAAAGACCTAATGCAGCCATAAATAAATAAATAAATACATAAAATTTTTCAAAAAACAAACAAAAAAGAACTACCATATGACCCAGCAATCCCACTACTGGGCATATACCCAGAGAAAGCCATAATTCAAAAAGACACATGCACCCCAATGTTCATTGCAGCACTACTTACAATAGCCAGGACATGGAAGCAACCTAAATGTCCATCAACAGAGGAATGGATAAAGAAGATGTGGTACATATATACAATGGAATATTACTCAGCCATAAAAAGGAATGAAATTGGGTCATTTTTAGAGACATGGATGGACCTAGAGACTGTCATACAGACTGAAGTAAGTCAGAAAGAGAAAAACAAATATCGTGTATTAACGCATACATGTGGAATCTAAAAAAATTGGTATAGATGATCTTATTTACAAAGCAGGAATAGAGACACAGACATAGAGAACAAACGTATGGATACCAAGGGGGAAAGAGGTGGTGGCTGATGAATTGGGAAGTTGGGATTAACATATATACACTATTGATGCTATGTATAAAATAGATAACTAATGAGAACCTACTGTATAGCACAGGGAACTCTACTCAGTGCTCTGTTGTGACCTAAATGAGAAGGAAATCCAAAAAAGAGGGGATATATGTATACATGTAGCAGATTCACTTTGCTGTACAGTATAAACTAACACAACATTGTAAAGCAACTGTACTCTAAAAAATATATATATGAATTTAGTTAGTTCTTCCACAGTACTAGATAGAGCAAAGGATCTGTATGATGTTTTACTGCCATCACAGCCCTTACCATATTGTTCTGTAATGACGAGACACTTTTTAGTCACTCCTTGAGGTTAGCGACTCTGACATTTTTGGTTTTGTGTCTCCAATTTTAACACAGTTTGTAACACATCACAGATATGTGATGTTTGCTGAATAAATTTAGAATTTTTTGAGTAAGTTTAGAGATTTGAGACCAAGAGCTATATCTGCACTAACTAGCTGTGGAAATTGGTCAGGTCAGTTAAGCTACCCAGGACTTGCATTGGATCAGTGTTTTTCAGCCTTTTTTCATTATTATTTCCCTAAGGAGCTATTTTAGCATATTTTTTAAAAGCTTTTTTTTAATATAAATTTATTTTATTTATTTATTTTTGGCTGCGTTGGGTCTTCGTTGCTGCACATGGGCTTTCTCTAGTTGTGGCGAGCGGGGGCTACTCTTCATTGCAGTGCGTGGGCTTCTCACTGTGGTGGCTTCTCTTGTTGCAGAGCACGGGCTCTAGGTGCACGGGCTTCAGTAGTTGCAGCACGCAGGCTCAGTAGTTGTGGCTTGTGGGCTTTAGAGCACAGGCTCAGTAGTTGTGGTGCATGGGCTTAGTTGCTCTGCGGCATGTGGGATCTTCCCAGACCAGGGATCGAACCCGTGTCCCCTGCATTGGCAGGCAAATTCTCAACCACTGCTCCATGAGGGAAAACCTTTTGCATATTTTTTAATAGTCACTCTCCCATGAAATTTTACCACATTTTGAATGCATATTTGTTGATCTAATATATATATATGTATATATACATATATATATCTGTATTTTATACATAAAAAGATTAAGGTTTTTTTTTTCCCCACCAAGAATCAACATCACTCAAAGTAATACATTCCATGGTTGATGTTTATCCCAGCTACAAAATATTGTAATTACATAATTTCCTAAGTTTTACAAATTAGTGCAAATGATGCTTTAGTCTTCAGGGAAGTGAAGAGCTGTGAGGTTCATAAGAGGTGATTGATAGTGAAAATTATAGCATCAGGGCAAAGACGAAACTTAGTCTGACTACATATAATCAGACTCCTTCTAGTCTAAACCTGGACATTGTCTTTTGACCAGGGATCAGGGTACAGGTAGAAATCTTCTTACTGTGTTGCTTTCCGTTTTGTGCCATCTGTCTCCCAGAGGCCCATGTGCTTCTAACCCTCATTCAGAAATGATGCACATTAAAGGAGAAACTTCCAATCATGAATCAGGTCCTGGAGTGAGCAAGCCAAAATCTTTAAATGTGAATTTCTCAGCAGGGATTCTAACATGGCATCTTTAATCCGAACACGATGATTTTTTCCCTAAGTATTTATGCACATCTTGGGTAGTATCTTGGCTCAAAATCAAGGAACAAGCATATTCCTGACAATGGATTTAATTGTGCCTGGATTTATATTGCATTACAAATGAACAAGGATTAAAAGAATAACTTGTCCCCCTCAACAAAACATGCTATTCTGAAGTTATATAGGCTCGTTTTTATTTTCTTATACAATATTATAATTTTCTGTATCTCCTTCTCTCCCTCTCTTTTTCTCTCTCCCTCTTTTCCCACTCCTCACCCTCAGAATTCTCCGGTATGACTGATGCAAAAATGAAGTCTACAACAAATCCTAACTGTGTCATAATAGGTCACAGTGGAACATTAGAGTGATACTGACTTCAAAAATATTGCCATGGTAACTAGCAAAATTTGGATTTGAATGCAGTGAAAGGAAATGGCTGTCTCTCAACAAACAAAAGAAAATATGTCAGTCCAGAATGTACGTAGAATGATTTTGCCTTAGTAACCTGATTAACAAAGCTCTCTGTAAGGAGTATCATTCAGTGGTAACATCGTCCTTCATTTCTTCTGAATTGAAATGAATGAATAGTGGGACAAAGAAAACAAACTATAGCTGGGTAATAAGACAATAAATACTCTGTAAAGAAAATGTAGTGTTTGGTGCTGTGTTGCCAGTGCACTGTACTTTGAATGAGTAGATTTCAGTAGGGGTTTAATGTTAAAGATGTACTATTTAAAAACAGAGAAACGTCAAAATCCAGGTTTAGTCCATCTCTGTTAAATCTAGATCACAAAGGTCACAGGTCTCTGCTAAGCATAATTTCAAAGCCTAGCTCTTCTCACCAGGCTTTCCCAAATATGTCAAGTCAAACTGATTCCCAGAAGTTTTCTGCAGAGAATCACTTCATCTCCCACTCAATCAGATGGGCTTTCCACACATTTTGCCCTTTTTTTTTTTTTAATGTTCAGGTTTTCAGACTTGGTTGTACAGATCATTAGAATACTCTTACCATTAAAAGATCTATGTGCTGTTGCATATTCGATGATATTGTTTTGAAGTTGGAACCATTCTGTTTGAAAACAGCAGTTTCCATAGGAACAGTTTTTCCAACTAGATCTTACAAGGAGAAGTATGTCATAAATAATTGGCAATGCCCTGAGGGAGCTGTTTAACACCCAAAGAAAGGCAAGCAAAGGAAAAGAAGAGAGATGCCAGAGGACAGCCACACAGAGACATTCCACAGGGGAAAAGCAAATGCTGTCTAAATATCCTAGATTCCGATTAAGGCAATAAATTAAACTTCCAGATTCCAAATCAGTACCTGAAATGCAGTGCTGAGTTCATTCTAGTGCAAAGTTAAAAGAAAAGTGGTCATAAATAAAAGAACAGAATCGCATTCGGTATTAATAACTCTCCTATCCAGGACTGAATTAATGGCACTCAGTTCCCCATTACATAAAAGTAATAACATAACTCAAAAAAAAGCATATATTATTGTTCAAAGACTCTCAAATGCAAAGATTTCTCTGCAGGAAGGGCAGCTCAGCTGTAAAGCACTTGGCAGCTTGGATGTAGGAATTAGCCTGGTGGTGTGATGGAGAAGTGGAGGGAACAGAGATTTAGGCCCTTTGCTCCAGGCTCTTTCCTTTTTTGCCTAGAATGTTGGTTTTTAATCTTATCTCTTCCTCTCATTTTCTCTCCAAGCCCTCTCCTCCCACTTTAACCTCTAGCTCTAGGTCTGGTTATACCCCTGCTATTTTGCATAGGGAAAGTTGTCTCTTGGGATTTAAATCTAGTTGGAGGGGAACAGTAAGAAAGAACTAAGGCCTGTCTCTGGGAGTCCTATAAAATCAAAAATGTATATTGGAGACCTGGAGCTCCTATGGAAAATGGAAAGCTATTTTCAGACATATTTATTTAAGACATGGCCCTGGGACTTCCCTGGTGGCCCAGTGGGTAAGACTCCACACTCCCAATGCAGGGGGCCTGGGTTTGATCCCTGGTCAGGGAACTAGATCCCACATGCCTGCCACAACTAAAGATCCCTCATGCTGCAACGAGGATCCCACATGCTGCAACTAAGATCTGGCACAGCCAAAATAAATAATAAATGAATAAATAAATAAATATTTTAAGACATGGCCCTGTAAGGACTCTCTTTACACGGACCATGCCCTGCCTTTAGTTGAAAACTGAAAAGCAAACCAGACCCTGACTCTGCATCTGGAGTTTCTCCTTCTCAGTTGGGCTCTCACTGGTTCCACAGCCTCTCCAGGGGTGGGCTGCTCACTGGATAAAACAATGGAGCCAACTCACACAAAGTCCCTTTCCTTGGCTCCCCTTGCCATGACTGTGACAGGCTGGCTTTTTGTCACACATAACTCTACCATATATTAGGGGAATTCAACAAGAAAATTATTCAGGAAAATGCAGACCACACATTTACAGACAAGTTTCCAGTCCCTGATTTTAAGAATACCCTGGAATCCCAAAGTTGTCAGAAGGTACGTACCCTAGCTTCATGTGGTGGATGTAGCTTCTACCGGAGCCAAGATGCAAAACTCTGAGTCTTAATCCAAGAACTATGCTTACTGTACTTGCGCAGAAAGGATTAATAAGCCCAAAGATTCTGGCAGCAATAGGGCAACTTTTTTTATCTTCTAGCCAGAGAAAGAGCAGGCAAGAATAGTCCTTCGAAATAAATTGCATTGCTTTAATTACAAAGAGGAAGAAGAAAAAAGGGGGAGGAGGAAGAAGAGGAAGGGGAGGAGAAAAAATGTGGGAAACTTTTGGTAAAGTGTTTTGTAGAAAGACAGAACTTCCTTAAATTCTCCATAATAAAGCCCAGGATACATAGTGATAAGGATTCTCTTTCAAGGTCTAGATGCTCTCTGACTGCAGACCATGTGGCTGAGAATTCCCCTAATGTACCAGTGTGGATGTGTTCAAAAAAGCAAACAGATAAAACATACACTGATCTCAGGAAGAAGAAACCAGGACAAATCAGGACCAAGATATTGCTTTCAGCCACCTATGATTAAGGATTTCATGAATTCCCAGAAAGAAAAGATTTGAAAATACAATATATGTTAATAAAGAAGATATGATATATATTATTAAAATAATTTTAAATAATAGTGTTAAACTGTATATAGTTTTTATTCTGTTTCATCTGTTTCTTTTGCTGGGCCCAGCCTGAAGCCTGAGGGCCATGGGATCCTCCTAGGGCCTGGAGCCAGCAGGCTTCCAGGCTGAGCCCTGGGCCTGGGTTTGTGGGAGCCTATTAGCAGCCCGATGATGGGAAGCCACCTGGAGCTATAGGAGCTGCCTGAGGTCACTGGAGCTGACAGACACCAGGTGAGCTAGGGGTCTGGGTTTGTGAGAGCCTGTGGGGAGCTGCCTTAGGCCATGGAAATCAGCCTGGTGCTGGGGTGGTCTGGCTCTAAGGTCTGTGGTGAAGTTGAGGCTCACTTCACTCTCCTCCTTCACCAGGAGGGTATGTGTCTCTGCAGGGTACTCATGTTTAGAGGATAGATAATGGAGGTATGTGGATCTATTATTCCTACCCTCCTCAATATATCTTCCTTATTTCTGTGCTTCATCCAGGTGCTGTAATACCTCACCTGAATCTTTGGTTCTTATGAAGGTATTTTTGTGCATATATAGTTGTTCAAATGATTGTTTCTGATGGAGGACAAGCATTAGAAATTTCTATGCCATCATTTTGCTAACATCACTCCTCCTAATTTCAAGACTTTTCAACAGAAATGAAAAATGTGAGGTTTAAAGGCAGAGTACAAAAATGTATCCCTGAAAGTTTATGACTTAATGTAATTTTTAGGTGCAGTGGGTAGATACATTTGTGTTTCTTTCAATGTTATTAAAATGGCTTTCCACAATAAATAACATTTTGAAGGAAGTTCTAGTACCAAGTAACTACAAAATCCCTAAGTTTGAAATTCAACAGAAATCAATTAAATACCTAAGAACAGCTATCAGGGACTATTTTAATGACTTCCATTCATAACATAGAAAAAGAAGTTACGAAGAACATAAGTAAAATTGTAAAAATTAAAATGTGTGTAGAAATTGGAGAAGTACATACAGATGACATCTATCTTCTCTGCTTAAATACTCTGTGGTCATTTTACAAAATATATCAGATAATAATGACCTAACTGGTATGTCAGTGGAATGAGACATTTTGGAAAAAAAATGTAATGTGATATAGTTATTAAAAGATGATAGAATATAAGTTGATTTCAAGGTTTTTTGAAGCTACACTATTAGTGAAAATGATAATTCCATTAATAGACAAGGGAGAATGGAAAGGAAAATTTGTTTGGGGCAACAGAATAGTTAAGTCAACCTTAGAAATGTACCTTCTGAGGTGACAAGAGACTTAAACAGAAGTGTGCATTTGGGAGTACCACAGCACAAAAGAGGGCGGAGCTAGAGGCATAACTTTTGAAGTCATCATTAATATAGCTAAGAGTAGGTAAAGATGATTTACACTTTAAGGCAGCATCTTAAAAGCAGAGACTGTACAACAGAATAAATAAAATTGTTTGAGTTTTTAGTTTAAACAAATATTTCTCTTGTAGACAACATAGAGAGAGTTGTGGGTTTTACCCAGTCTGACAATCTGTTATCTTTAAATCGTGTCTTAATTTTAGTCCATTTTCATTTAATGTTATTATTGATATGACCGGATTTTGATCTATCATTTTGTTTTTGCTTTCTTTGTGTCCAGTTTGGCTTTTGTTCCTCCATTTCTCTTTTCCTGCCTCCTTTGTGGTTAACCAAATATTATTAGTATTTAGTTTTGATTCCTCTGTTAGCTTTTTAGCTATACTTTGTATTTTCTTTCTTTTTCTTTTTTTATGATTGTTCTAGGATTTACAATATTTATCATTTATTTATCATAATGTGCTTTGAGTTAATATTGTTTTACTGCATATAAAACATGATACATTTTCAACAGTATGGTCATTTACTCCCTGCCTTTATGCTTTGTCTTATGCTTTACATGTATATCTATAGATTCTACAAATCCCACAACATGGTATAATTTTTGCTCAAAACTGTCATGTGTCTTTTAAGAAATTAGGAAAATAAAGGAAAACATATAGTATTATATATTTATTCACATGATTACCATGCATGATACTCTTCATTACTTGCTGTAGTTTGAAGTTTCCACTTGATGTCATTTTCCTTAAGTATAAAGAACTTATCTTAGCATTTCTTGTAGTGCAGGTCAGCTGGAAATGAATTCTTTATGTTTTACTTACCTGAAAATTTCTTTGGTTGCCTTTATTCTTGAAGAATATTTCTGATGGATATAGCATTTCAGTTGACAGTTTTTCTTTTTTTTCTTTCAACACTTTAAAGGTATCATCCCCTGATTCTGACCCTTACTGTTTCTGATGAGAAGTTTGCCATCATTTTGTAAGTAATGGATAATTTTCTCTCTGGCTGCTTTAAGCTGTTCTCTTCATCTTAGGTTTCTGTTAGTTTACATATTATATTTCTAGGTGTGGTTTTCTTTGTTTTACTTTGATTGGGGTTTGCTGAGCTTCTTGAGTGTCTAATTTTATGCCTTTCACCCTGCTGGGGAAAATTTTGGCCATTGTTTAAGTTTTTTTCTGCTCCATTATTTATTTCCTCTCTTTCTTGTCCAACTACACATATATTTGACTAATGAATATATCCTATGGGTCACTGAGGATCTGTTTATTATTTTAATCAACTTTCTCTCTCTTCTTCAGATTGGATAAATTCTAGTGATCAATCCTGAAGCTCACTGATGCTTTTCTGTGCAATATAAATTTTTCTTCTCAGATACTGTATTTTAGTTCTAAATTTTTCTCTATTTTTGGAGTTTTTATTCTCTTTTGACATTCCATAGCTGTACATTCATTATAACCATATTTTCCTTTCAGTCCTTGAATATATATATAATAGTACTTTAAAATCTTTGTAAATTCTTGGACTTAGTTTTGATTATTTTTCTTGACTATGGGTGATATATTCCTATTTCTTCTCAGGTCTAGTAATTTTTATTGTATGCATTAGATTGTGGATAATGGATTTGTAGGTGTCTAAATTATGACTTCATCCTTTAAAGTATGTTGACTTTTGTTCTGGCAAGCAGTCAAATTACTGAAGGGTTATTTTGGTTCTATCAGACTCTATTATTTGTTGTGGAAGATTTCTTTTGGTTTTGAATTTAGGACTGTGGTGTGTCCTTTACTGTAAGTTGTGACAATTTTCATAAAGTGTAGTCATTCTAAGTTCTGTATCATTGCAAGCTACAGCTGCTTACCATGGTCTCTCCACTGTGACTGGGCTGCAACTCCAATGTCTTCCAGAACTGCATGACCTCTAATATCAGCTGACCTCTTTCACCTCTCAGCTTTTCAGCAGTCATATAGGCAGCTCAATGCTTGGCCAATTATACGTGAGAAACTCCCACACAGACTTCTGGGTTCCCTCTCTGTTCAACTGCCTCTTGTTAGGTATGCTGCCCCACAAATTTCAACTGTTTCAGCAGCTTGGAACCTTGATCTTCTACTTCCTCAGCCCAGAAGTTCAACCCACTCTTTTGCTTGGGCTCCATCTCCCTGCTTTACAATAGCAAAGTATCCTAGGTAGAAATCCAGGGATATCTTTGTTAATCACTGGGCTCATATGTGCTTACCTTATCCAAAGGATCATACTCCTACACTGTCTTTTGCTCAATGATTAAAAACAGTTACTTCATATGTTTTGTTCAATTTTATAGTTATTTACTGAAAAGGCAACTTTGTTATTTTTTCTCGTAATAGCTGTCAGCCCTTGACATATCATATATCTGTTAATTTATTTGCTCCTTATGAGTCTTCCCCATGCCATCTTTTTTTAAATTTCATGCACATATAATTGAGAAAGCTGAAATTTATAAATATCTTTTATGAATCACTAAGGTAATCAAATAAACAAATGAGTAAATGTTATGAATAGTCAATTCACAGGGGAAGAAATTCAAATTGCCAATGACCGTGTAGAGGTCTTCCCTGGTGGCGCAGTGGTTGAGAGTCTGCCTGCGAATGCCGCGGACGCAAGTTCGTGCCCCGGTCTGGGAAGATCCCACATGCCGCAGAGCAGCTGGGCCCGTGAGCCATGGCCGCTGAGCCTGCACGTCCGGAGCCTGTGCTCCGCAATGGGAGAGGCCACAACAGTGAGGGGCCCGCATACCGCAAAAAAAAAAATCCAATGACCGTGTAGAAAGATGTTCAAATTCATTAGCAATCAGGAAGGAACAAATAAAAAAAAAAAAAGACATCATTTCTCTCCTACTAGTTTGATAAGAATTTAAAACTGACAGCATCTAATGTTGAAGCAATTGGATTTCACATACACTGCTCATAGGATCGTCATTATTAACCTCTGCAGAGCAATTTACCAATAATTTTCTATCAAAATACAAACTCTGGTAATATTCTTCCACATTTTCACAAAGAGGCCCATACTAGACTATTTGTTTAGCACTTTTTAGAAAGAAAAATTGGAAACAATCTAAATGGTAATTAATAGGAAATGGATAATTATATTTTGCATGTTCACAAAGGAATATTATATGGTAATGAATATTCATGAAATAAGATTATTGATATCATCAAGAAAAAGATCTTGAAAAAATGTGGAGAGAAAAAACGTACATAAATATCTGTACAATAAAATACTATTTACTTAAAGTTTTAAAATAATCCAAACATCCCCATGCCATCTTGATTGAAAGCACTAAGAGACCTAAGATTTTGATTATTGTTTGATACTCTAAACACTGCATGTAGAGTAGTAACTAACATATATGAGGTTCTCAAAAAAACCATTCATTATTCACGGAATGAGTGAACAAATTCCATAATCTCACTTTATATATTCTTAGTAAAATACCTGCTCAGTAAAATGCCCTGAATAGTAGCAGTATCCTTGTAGAGTCTGTTTATGTCATCCATTGTTTGCCACATCCCAAGCTGATCTGTTTATTATAAAATATATCATACTTATGAACATGGATGCATGTATACTAGTGTATACAGTATTTTGTATAGTTACAAAATTAATAGTAAAACCAAACCTATTAACCTACTACCCAAATTATGAAACTACACATTACCATTAACTTTGAGGACCCATGTGTGCCCTTCCTGATTTCATCACCTTTCCCCTCCCCTATGTAGATTTAACAACAATTCTAATTTTTTGTTAATTATTCTTTTGTTTTTCTTCCTAGTTTTGTGCATTATACAAAAATACTTATATGTATTTTTTTCTGATTTTGAACTGAAATATTTACTGTATGTGGTCTGGGATTTTCTTTTTCTACTAAGTACTATTTTTGAGCTGATTCACATATCTATGATTTCATTTTCTATAATACACCAACATTTGAGTACACTAGAATATAATTACCTATCTTACTGCTGATGAACATTTGGGCTGCTCACATTTTTTGCTCTTACAAGACTGCTCAGGATGATCTTACACATATCTTCAGGTGTATACACATATAAGTCTTAAAAGGTAGAAGTAGAATTTTTCTGGAAGTAGAATTTTTGAGGTCTTTGGATGGAAATGTTAAAATCTAAAAGATAATTTCAAATAGTTTTCCATAGAGTCTGTTCCAATATACACTCCAAAATGCAGCCTGTGAGAGTTACCATTGCTCGATAAACTTATCAATATTTAGTACTGCCAGACTTATAAATTATAGTCATTCTGGTGAGTGAAATGTTATTTCATTATGCTTAATTTGCCTTTTCCTGATTACAAATGAAGTTGAGCATATTTTCATGTTTGTGAGCCACACATATTTCCCCTGCTGCAAAATGTCTCTATATACCTATTCGTCATTTTTTTCTATTATCTTGCCTTCCTCTTGTTGATTTATAGGAATTTTTATATAGTATGGATACTAATAATCTCTTTATTATGATACTTATCAAATGGCTTCTCCCACTTTGTGACTTTTCTTTTTCTCTTCTTAATGGTTGCTTTTGAACAATGGAAGTTGTTAAGTTGAATGTAATCAAATTTCTCAGTCTTTACTCAGCTCTTTTGCAATGAGAGCTACTGGTATCTTGCTTTAAAATCCTTCTATACCCCCAAGAGTGTAAGTTCCTTCTTTCATATTTCTGTATAAAAGTTTTATAATTTTACCTCTCGCATTTAAGTCCTTGTTCCAACTGGATTTGGTTTTTGTATATGATAGGAGGTAGAGATCCATTTTCACTTTTCCATATGGATAAACAGTTTTCCCAGCACCATTTATTGAGTAGTCCTTTATTTTCTTCTCTGTTTTGCAACAACACCAACTTCTTTGATTATCAGATTTCCACATATGAGCATGAGTCAATTTTTAAGCCCAATATTCTGTTCCATTGTTCTATTTGAGCTAATGGATCACCTTTTTAGGGTGCTGCTACAAGCATAGTTCCACTTCTAAAAGAGAAGTCTCTGTTTTAGTCTCTTTGGCTTTTTAGATTTTTAGATTTTCTGGCTTTAAACCCAGTTTTATATTCATAAGAGAATCTAATGGGCCCAAATCAATCAGATACCTATTCTAAGTTCCATCATCTGTGGTAGGATCAGGGTCTATACATAGCATGAATATGGCCACTAGGGGTCTACCTCTACCTCCAGAGAAGGTAAAATTTGTGAGAAAGGGAGCTGGCCCAGTGCTTACAGCTCTAGGAATAGTCAGAAGCATGATACTATAGCCATATGCAAGTATAAAAGAGTTTGACTAAATTCTTTTCAGAAACTGCTCACCAAAGAGCCCCCAAATAATTATGGCAATGAAATATTCTTTGCTTATCAACAAGACAAAGACTTATTCAAATGATAATTGATAATATTCCAGAGGACGTACTGGAAGGAGCATGCATGTATTCATTGACGGTTGGAACTCAATTCTATACACATTTTATAGATGGCAATTTAACAGTTACCTGTCAACACTTTAAAAAGTTATACATCCTATAATTGAAAATTTCTAAGACACTATTGTAGGAGAATAAGCATAGAATAAGCAAAGATATCTTAGGTCAAGTTCTTCATAAGTAGATAACAAAACAAGGATTTATTGCAAGTGATTTGTTAAGTAAGTGCACCCAAGGGAAAGTGATCAACAAGTGAAAGAAGCAGGAACAGAAAAAGAGAGGAAGCAAAGCAAGGGTGCAATTGCAGGTAAAGCTTCAGGCAAGCTGCAGCTAATCCCTCAGGGAAACTCTGGAGTTGACGTCACATCTCAAGAGTTGTCCCACTGAAGTTCCTGTGCAGTCATATCTGGACACCTGCCAGTTCAAGCACTGAATTTTTCAGGCACTTATGATGTTGTTACAACAAGTTATTATTATTATTATTCAGAGTTAATTATAATAGCAAAACAAAATTAAACCTAAACAACTTAATTATTTCACAGTAAAAAGTGATAAAATGATAAAAATAACACATGATCATTAAATACTTAATTCTTAAAGATTTAATAAAATGTCAAATGCTTATAATACATTTTTAGACATCATAATATAAAACTAGATATATTTAGTTTGAGACAAATTATATTATAGATAGATAGATATAGCAAGATTAAAAGATAGGAATAGACATGTACAAATAGGTATATTTTCTACCTTATACTCTGTATTTTCATAATTATTTACTGTTATAAGTACATATTACATTTTTGGAGAAAGAAGAGATGGAGTGAAAGCAAGTGAGAAAGCAAGAGAAGGAGGGAAAGACAGATCTACATTAACATGAATGAATATAAATATGTAAATTATATCAAGTTCAGTGCCAAGTCCCTCTTAGGCTACTGTCAACTGGAAACTATTTGGGAAGTGCTTCTCCCACCTCACACTCATTTTGTCCAGCCAGCCTCTAGGTACTTGCTCCCTGTATCACGGGTCAATGCTTATACTGTAGCCTTTGACTTAGGTGCTCTGATGATTCCAAATGCTGTGGCCATGAGTGTGTGTGTGTTTAAGTCTACATGCCTTCATTTCCACAGCATAACTCAACCAAACTTTTTGGTGTGGTACAACGGAAATTGTGAGTAAGAAATGTTGCCATAGGTGATGCTGGAGAAAACTGGACAAAAGTTAGAAAGCCCTGAGTGAGCTACAGGGAGAAGAACTGAGCTGCTTCAGGGAACTGTTGGCCATAGGAAGGGCATTTGAGTTGCCATTGCCCATGGATGGGTGTTTCACAGCTGCTGGTGCACATCTCCCAAGGAGAAACACTGGGGAGGCCACTGGGACAGCACCACATATGAGCCAGTACCCACCCCCATGATCAGGACATGGTTTTCAAAAGGCCATATATTTGCCCCTTCCAATCCAAATTAATTCAAGTAAAAGCATTTCCAAGCCCATTTTGAACATCAAAATCCTAAAATTAATCTGTTTCAAAAACTTCCTCTAACTGAAAAATGCCCTTTCACATTTGGATGTCTCAGAATCGGCCAAATGAATTTTTGTGTAACTTCACAATATGTGGCTGAAATTGAGATGAAGCATGAGAATTCAGTGAATGGGAGTTTAAAAAAATATATGAGGAAGAGAAAATAGGAGTTTTAAATGGAAATGACTTTTTCCACCTTAAATATAGGATTGGCACTTTCACATTACTGTACAATCCATTTAACATCCATGGGTAACATAAAAGAACTTTAACATCTGTGGCTTATATCTATTTCAAACTGCATTTTTCTGATCTCTTTTTGAAAAATGAATTCTAGATTGTACCAGAATATGTAATAACATATACATATATACAAGACCACATCACATCACTTACATTAGGATATATTTTACTATATTAATAGTCCTTCAGGAAAGCAGCATCTTAAAGTTCATGTGAAACTATAAGTTAGCATTAAATATCACATTTTTATTTTATTGACTACCAAAAATTAATATTATTTATTTTAAAGTTATTTAAAGATTATTATCCTAAAGATGTGTAGCGAGAGCATTATCCTAGCTATTGGTTAGAGATTTGATTTGAAAGATTAATTTCTACTCTTTATCAGTTATCAGTTTTCTAGGACTGCCACAATAAAATACCACAAACTGGGAGGCATAAACAACAGAAATGTATTTCACAATTCTGGAGGCTAGAAGTCTAAGATCAAGGTGTCATCAGGGTTGGTTTTTTCTAAGGCCTCTCTCCCTGGCTTGAAGATGGCTGTCTTCTCCCTGTGTCTTCACATGGTCTTCTCTCTATACCTGTCTGTATCCGAATTTCCTCTTCCTATAAAGATACTGGTCATATTGGATTAGGGTTCCCTCTAATGACATCTTTTTTTTTTTTTTTTTTTTGCGGTACGCGGGCCTCTCACTGCTGTGGCCTCTCCCGTTGCGGAGCACAGGCTCCGGACGCGCAGGCTCAGCGGCCATGGCTCACGGGCCCAGCCGCTCCGTGGCACGTGGGATCCCCCCGGACCAGGGCACCAACCCGCGTCCCCTGCATCGGCAGGTGGACTCTCAACCACTGCGCCACCAGGGAAGCACAATGACATCATTTTAATTACCTATTTAAAGACTCTGTTTTCAAATACAGTGAACATTCTGGAGTACTGGGGTTAGGACCTCAACATACAATTTGGTGTGGGAAAAGACACAATTCAATTCAGTCTATACAATCACCGACTAGCACATGACATTTCTCAAGGAAAACTAAGTAGATCTGTTCCTGACTTGCAGTAGTTGACAGCAGAAGGTTTAAACCATAGGGCCCTACTTGATTAACAGGACAGAACCAGAGAGATGCTTCTGTAAAGTCATAAGAAAAACAAACACTCCACCCATCTATCTGCCTATGTCTTTCAACCAGCATCCAGTACCCCACCTCTGAAGAAGGGCACGCCTTTGCAATAGAGCAGGCAGAGTATGTGGGAGGCATGGTTTTGGCCCATGGAACTAAGGCAGACTGCACAGAGATTGAAATGAAGACACTGGTTTCATCAGCTGCCCCTAACCACCACTAGTAACCAAGTTAAGTAATAGTTACTAGGGGGAAAATTTTACAAATAAATGTTACCTTGTCTCCCTAAGGCAGCTGAAACCCCAAGCAAGGTTAAAATTTCTGCAAGTTTACTGCTTTTTTATCCAAAAAAATATTTGTTTTAAATTTTTTTGTATTTAATTTTTATACAATATTCTCCTTCTGTGAAATAGATTATATTCTTCTTTCATGTTCTCAAATTCTACTTATTTTCTAAGACCTAACTCCAATCCCATCTCTGGCAAAATTTCTTCAAATATTTTAGCTTGGATTTCTCTCTCTTCATCTCTTCACTTACAGGCAGTGCTACATAATTTATTCCTGAATGGTTTTTGTTTAATTCATACCTTAGTAGTTGTCTTGCTCCCAGCCAGACAATAAAATTAAAGAGAGAAAAGGTTACAGAAACCATTACAGTGGAGAGAATATTGCAGTTTGAATATATACACATTGAATAGGAGACAGGAATATATCCATCACTACCACTGTACACAGGATATCTTATTTGGTTTCTATTCTATAAAAAATAATTTATAGTCTGGTAGGATAAAGACCCAATGAAATGAGCAATTACAATGTGTTTGATAGTACTTTTAGGGTGAATTATTATCACAGAGAAAATATGGCCATTATTATCACAGAGAAAATATGGAACGACTGATGATGGGTTTTATCCATGAGACAGATGTGATTAGGTCACATTTTAAAAAACCACTGTGGGGCTTCCCTGGTGGCGCAATGGTTGGGAGTCCGCCTGCCGATGCGGGGGACGCAGGTTCTTGCCCCGGTCCAGGAGGATCCCGCATGCCTCGGGCCAGCTGGGCCCGTGAGCCATGGCTGCTGAGCCTGCGCTTCCGGAGCCTGTGCTCCGCAACGGGAGGGGCCACAACAGTGAGAGGCCTGCATACCACAAAGAAAAAAAAACACT
This sequence comes from Aethalodelphis obliquidens, assembly GCF_003676395.1. Taxonomy (NCBI): domain Eukaryota; kingdom Metazoa; phylum Chordata; class Mammalia; order Artiodactyla; family Delphinidae; genus Aethalodelphis; species Aethalodelphis obliquidens. The sequence goes on along the minus strand of NW_020837956.1, from coordinate 15,363,218 downwards.
GTGGGCATTGGTGGAGATGGAGAAGCTACAGCAATAGGCCACACTAGAATTTTTGGTGGCCTGGACTTGGCTAACGGCCGTGGGAATGGAAAGAGGCAAAGAAATTATATAAACATTCAAGAGGTATAATCAATAGGCACAGCCCTGGACATAAGAACAGGAATCTTAGACAGCATGCAGTTTTTAAGCTTGAACAGCTGAGTGGAAGAACATAACATTTATGAAAAAACAAAAAGAATAGATATGGGGAGGAAGATGATGACTTCATGACCTCATGATCCTGTTGAGCCTGAACTACTGAATGCCCAAGTAGAAATGCTGAGAAAAAAGACAATCCGAATCTCAAGAGGGAAATTTTGGATGGATATAAAGATTTGGAAATACCTGCATACAGATATTAAATGTAACTAAAATCATGGAAGTGAACAGACTTGCCCCAATAGAGAGGGCGTAGTGAAAAGAGAAAAAGACCTAGAAACCCAAGAAGATCAAAATTAAAAATTTGAATAGAATAGGGTTTCTCAAAGTAGACTGAAATGAGCGACCATAGACACAAGGAAAATCAGTGAAGTAGGGCATTTGGGAAGACGTAAGAAGAGAGAGTTTAAAGAAGCAGATAGTGGCATATAACGTTAAACGCTCCCAAATGACCAAACAAGAACAGATCCGAAATATATGTGTTTAATTTATAAATAAATGTCATTGGTAACTCTCTTAGTCAGTTTAGGCTATCATAACAAATTACCAAAGGCAGACACAACAAACATTTATTTCTCACAGTTCTGGAGTCTGGGAAGGTTGGATTCTGGTGTGGGCCCTCTTCCCGGTTTGCAGATGGCCATCTTCTTACTTCTTCATATGGAGAACAGCACAGAGAGGGAAGCAAACTCTCTTGTGCCTTTTCTTACAAGGGTACTAATCCCATTCATGAGGGCTCCACTCTCATGACCTAATTACCTCCCAGTGGTCCTACCTCCTAATGCCATAACATCGAGGGTTAGGATTTCAATATATGAAGTTGGGGGGACCACAAGAATTCAGTCTGTAACAGTGACCTAAATGACTGTGATGATGTAGGGAAAGCAGAGCTAAACCACAACTGAAGGAGTGAATGGAAGGTAAGAAAGCAGACACTCAAGTGGAGATGATTTTCAACTGATGTATCCATACTTTTTCTAGAGTCTATGTTGTAGACTCTAATCCAGAGTTAGTTGTTTCTCTAAGACAGTATAAATCCCAATCTAAGGTGAAAATTCATGCAGATCTACTATTTTTTTTATTCATCAAAAAGTGGCTACAAACATACTTTAAAAATCTTTAGAATTGATTACAAGAACCTCTTTGATTTGTCCCTTATGAGGCTGAATTCCTTCATCTTCAATTATTCTCCCCAGTACTTCATCATGTTTCCATTCATTTGCCCGAAAGTACCAGTCTTTCATGCTTCCATGTTTTTATACACAGTGCTTTCCTCTGTATATACTTCATTGCCCTCCATACCTTCTCCACTTGGCAAACTCCTCCACATCCTTTTATGATCCATTCAGGTCACCTTCTCTGCAAAGGCTCCCTTGACATTGTTCTCCTCCAGTGTAGGAGAGATGCCTCTAATATTCACACTATGCTTTATATCTGTCTCTTTTATGGCAACCAAATCTCAATACCCTGAGGATTTTCTTAAATGACCTCACTACATTGTCTTTCAATAGAGACAAATTTCTCAGGAAATCATAGTTAGCAAAGTCTTATTTCTTTATAGTTCTCATAGTATCTATGCGAGATAAAAACCACCAGGATCCTACATTTTCCACCAAAAAGAGGTCTCAAAAAGGCATTTTATATTACAACACCTAAAAACAATTTTTAGGTTATTGCTGATATTAAGCAGAGAAGACTTATAATGCCATCAGTATTTGAAATGAACTGTAGAACTCACTTCCTTAAGAGAAATAGTTCTCTATGACAGTTTAATCAACTGCTTTGATTTTTTCCCCATGTCTCACAAATGCTATCAGCTTTCTGCAAGTAGTGAGTGTGTTAGCCCCAGATGAATTTTAGAAGCATTATGAGCTAGCATGTTGGAAATAGAGTTCAGGGAAAAGAAGCCCTATAGGAAAGAAGGATTTGGAACACAATAAATAATGATTTCTCTGTTATTCAAAGAAAGAAACAACTCTAATGGTGATGCTATAATGTTGCAAGAGATTAAAAATAATAATCATCTCCCAAACTATCAGCTTTCATTGAATGGATAATAAAAGTAAAAATAAATAAGATAAATTATAAAATCTCCAAATTCTGTGAAATGAAGTACTGACAAACTAAAATGAGAGGGTATAAGATTAAAAAATATCGTTAATAAATATGCATAAAAGTGAAACTGTCCTGAATAAATTACAGATACTAGTCAGATATCAGAATTACAGAGAGAATTATGCAAAATATAACAGCTCTGGAGGAGAACAATATTATCAAGTTTGTTAAAAACCTATTCAAACCTATTCTGCAGCTCGTTATGGAGTTGAAAATAATTAAACATGTAAAACTGTCTCAAATTCAGTGTTCGAAGCATTAAGTCTAGGAGTACTTATATTCCTTTTTTAAAAAAATAAATCGAACACAGAACAGATTCAGAGAGTAAGAAGCCGAACAGAATAAATAATTCATCAGATTTAGCTAATAATTTTTCTATTTTATCTCTGAACTGAATCCCTGCTCAGGCCTGGAAGCAAATTGCTTCAGAGATTATGAGAAAGGAAATCTAGTTAGTAATATGGAATTGGACCAAACGTAGACTATGATGTCAAAGGAGTTTTTCTTCAGAATCAATAGGTGATGAAAGACATAAAAATCATCCAGAGATTTATTTGATTGAAACCATATGCTTCCTTACCAAAGCAGCTTTATAGTAAAACTAGTCAAATTTTATACGGTCAGTGCTCAAAGCATGCCTTTTTCACCACAGAAGTAACTGCCTTTCAGTTTCCAAAATATAGCATGTTTATACTATTTCTTAAAATTTTGACTTGGTGATACATTCACATTGTTCAATATGAAAGCTATATTAGTGAAAATTCTTCCTACCATGGCTGTCTCTCGCCAAGGTACAACTTTTATAAGTATCCTGTATATCCTCTCAGAGTTTCAAATAAAAGTATCCTTTCAGAGTTATCAGATATACTACGAAATGTAAAATAGATAGCTAGTGGGAAGCAGCCGCATAGCACAGGGAGATCAGCTCAGTGCTTTGTGACCACCAGGAGAGTGGGAGGGAGACGCAAGAGGGAGGAGATATGGGGATATATGTACATGTGTAGCTGATTCACTCTGTTATAAAGCAGAAACTAACACACCATTGTAAAGCAATTATACTCCATTAAGATGTTAAATAAATTAAATTAAATGCTATTCCATAAAATGTAAAAAAAAAAGTTAATATGAATATACAATCTTGTTTTTTCTGACTTTTATAAACCAAAAATTATAATTTTTTCAGTTCTTCACCTTGCTTTCATCAATAAACACATATCGTGATAATCTTTTCATACCAACAGCATTTTCATATATATGTGAATAAGTATGGGGAAAAAATTAGTCTCTTATGAGTCTTCTAATTTCCACTGTTCCTCAGAATACTTCTCCTTTATTTCCTGTGTTTTATATTTGTGCTTTTTCTTATTCTTGATAAAGTTAGATTGTGGTTTATCTGTTTTGATTTATTGAAAAACACCAATAAGCACACATGTTGTATATACGTATGTATACATACATACATATATGTATATACATATGTCTGTAAGGGTGTGTGTTGTGTGTATACATGATTTTGATGAGAATTAAACTATAAATTAATTTGGAAAACTGACTTCATTATAATTTCAATCTTCTCATCCAAGAACAAAGACCTGATCCTTAATTTGCCAAATCTTCTGTTTTGTCACTTAGTAAAGTTTTTTGTTTTTATATTTGTTCCTCACTTTTCTTATTTAAAATTTTAAGTTTTTTTGGAGACTTTGACTAGAAGTCTAAAAAGTTGAATTTTCTAATATTTAGAATGACTCAAAACATCATTTATTTTTCTTTTCCTTTGTTTTTGCAAAACTCAGCTGTTAAGTGAAAATGTTTTGGAGTCTACCAGGTTGTCTTTAGAGCCATATTTCACCATTTCCTAGCTGTATTCCTTGGGGCAAGTTATTTAACCTCTGTGGGCTTCATTTTCCTCATCTGTAACATAAGAATGATTATAATAATAGTACCTATATCATACTTAACTGAGTAATAGATATAATGGGCTAGTAATATTACCTGGTATAATATGCACATGAAAATGCTGCTGCTACTGCTGATGCATTAGAACAGTAAGTTGACTTGATAACCCTGGCAAGTGATAGGCAAGGGAGGTGACTGTGTGTTTGCGTGTGTTTCAATAAACAACTGCTTAAGCAAATTTGATTTACTTCCTTTTAATTGTCTTAAATCTTGCTTATTATGATCAGTTATCCTGTTGCTCAGGCCAAAGATGAAGAATGCATCCCTGATTTATCTTTCTCACATACCCCACAACTCACCAGCAAGTCCTGTGGTTCTTCCTTTAAAATGTAACCCAATTCAGACCTCTGTGCACCAGCCCCACTGCTAATGCCATGTTCCAAACCATCATCTCTGCCATGGTCTGTTTCAGCAAGTCTTCCTGCTTCATCTCTTGCCCTTATAGAATCTGTCCATATAGCAGTCAAGTGGTGTCTTTAAACTTAAATTAGATCTCATCATTCCTCACCCAAAACTTTCTAATGGCTTTCCATCAAGTGAAACCCATATTATTTACAATGGCTTAAAGTACCTCTATGATCTGACTTGTGCCTCTATATCCATCACAGCCACCCATTCACTTCCTCCTCAATCCTACTCAGCCACAATGGCTTTCCTGCTGTTTCTTGAACAGTCTTGCTAATTCCTGCTACAAAACTTTGAACTTGCTGCTTCTTTTATCTTGAAATCTATCCCTTTGGATCCAATATATAGACAGTTTCCTCACTATTTTCAGATTTTGGCTTAAATGTAAGGTTGCCAGATTAGAAAATAAAACTGCAAGATTCCCAGTTAAATTTGAGTTTCAGACAAACAATGAATTTTATACTCTAATTATGTCCCAAGTATTGCATGGGACATACTTATACTAAAAAATTATTTGCCATTTATCTGAAGTTCAAATGTAACTGGTCATCCTGTATTTGATCTTCTAACCTTACTATTAGCTCTTCAGAGAGGTCCTCCTGGTACTCTCTGTCAAATAGACCCTTTTCTTCTTTAGTTGCTCTCTAATTTCCTACCCTGCCTTGTTTTTCTTCATAACACTTATCACTCCCTGAAATATTATTTAATTGTAATATGTTTAATTGCAATGTTTATGGAAAAATCTTTCTATCTAAAAATGTAGATTTCATAAGGACAAAATATTTCTCTTTTATTAAACCCTATTCCCAATGTCCAGCATGTAATTGATGCTAAAATATATGTATTGAATGGTTGAATGAAAGGCACACAGTTACGTTAAAATGAACATAACCTGTTTCTTTCTTACATTTTTTTAACTTTATTTTTTGGTCACGCCGCATGTAGGATCTTAGTTCCCCGACCAGGGATCGAACCCGTGCCCCTGCATTGGAAGCTCGGAGTCTTAACCACTGGACTGCCAGGGAAGTCCCTATTTCTTACATTTTTTTAAAATATAGAATATTCCTAGAGGACTACAAAGCTATTTCCATCATACTGTCTCAGACAATTTAAAACTAGATGAGACTCTTCTGTTTCTCAAGATACCTTCTGAAAGAGATCACAACAAGAGGTTATTTTTTCCACTATATGTTATCCTTATCCAACATTCAGGCTCAGTCAAGATTCTTAGATGATTAAAAAAATTTAAATCAGAACATTAATTTATGGCTATAAAAATTAAAGCTCAACATACTAATCTTACACATAGAAAAAATGAGTCTCAGAAACATAAAATAATTTTCCCAAAGCCATGAAATTAACATAAGTTAACATATCTGTTTGTATAGTTTACTACCTATTTTCTCCCCACTAGGTTATAAGCTTCCTGAAAACAGAAACTTTATTTGGTTGACTGATTGCTTACATGCCTTGAAGAGTGCTTGACATATAGTAGGTACTCAATTAATATTTGTGGTTGTATGATGAGTCAATGAACTAAAATCTAGCTCTTGTAACTAGATCAGCCAAGTGATCTCCCCATAAGATATGGCAAACTGTTTTATTTAACCATGATGGACATTGACTGAATTACATCAATTCTTCCATTTAAAAAACTAAAGAAAAATTCATTTACCATATTATAAAGAAACACCAAATTGTCAACATTTAATTAAGTCATAATATCCATGTATAAAAAGAGAACCCTGTCTTTAGAAAGTGTTAATTGACTCAAACTTCACAGAATGATACATGAGAAACTTAAAGCTTTAAATTTTCTTTAATTTGTCCAAGAGTACATTTACAAGATAGAACACTCTAAATTATCCCTACTAATGAGAGTCGTTGGAATATATCAAATAATAACTGTCTTTCATGGATTTCAATGGTTGTAAAACTTGTTCTCACTCTTCTGTAAAAAGAACAACTACATTCCAAAAGGATTTGGTGACAGAAGAGGATTTAATGAAAGAAAAACAGAGAAAATATTATTCCTTCAAAGATAAGCCCTGTGTCCAGAAGTATAAGTCAGTGGATTTCTGAGTGGACTAGAGTCTTATGAGTGACAGAGGGAGAATGTGGTATACCTAAATGCTTATAGGACCTGAAGGATAAATGAATAAAACAGGATAGCATTAGAATACATGTCCTATCTGAAATGTGCAATGTCTACTCACCAGGAAAAAATCATGGCCCCACTATTGCCAGATCTCTCAATTTTTCAAAAGAAGCCAAAATTACTGATTTTTTAATAATGTGAAATATGTTGTTTTATAAATATCACACAAGCCAAACAAAATTGAGGGTCAGACTCAATATGTATGTCAGAGATAAAATAAACAAACAGAAGAAAGAAGTTGGAAGTCATGAATAATATAAAGAAAAATAATCACTTTAAGAATCTAATTAACATAAGTGGAAAGATAAGAAAAGTATTACAACCATAAAAAAGACCAAGATGCTATTAAAATATTTTTAAACACGAAAGAGCTTTGAAATGTAAAATATTCAAACAATGTAAAATTAATCATATGGGAAAAATTAAATGAATGGAGGATAAGGTCAAAATAATCTTTCAGACATTATAATAAAAAGGCAATAGGAAAAAAGATAAAAGAATTAGAAGATTATTCAGATGTCTTTCTCCCATATTACTAGAGTTTCAGAAGAAGACAAAAGTGAAAATGGAACAGAAGATATTATCAAATAAATAACACAGGATAATTTCCCAAAAGTGTTGGAAATGGGTTTCCAGTTTGAAAAGACCACTGAATGCCCAAGAGAATAAATTCTAAAAGATCTACATATCAATGTAAAATTTTAGAAGACAAGGAATAAAGAGAAGATCCTTAGATCTTCAAAAGAACTTCCGTCGCCCTTCATAGAATTACAGGGCATAAACAGTGTAACAGATATCAGAATGATATTCTGAGGAAAACTGACTTTCAGCCTGTAATTCTAAACCAAGTCAAAATATCATGGTGGTAAAATAATCATTTTCACACAAGCAAAGATTTAAAAATTCGGGGCTTCCCTGGTGGCACTGTGGTTGAGAGTCCGCCTGCCAATGCAGGGGACACGGGTTCATGCCCCGGTCCGGGAAGATCCCATGTGCCGTGGAGCGGCTGGGCCCGTGAGCCATGGCCGCTGAGCCTGCACGTCTGGAGCCTGTGTTCCGCAATGGGAGAAGCCACAACAGTGAGAGGCCCGCATACCGCAAAAAAAAAAGATTTAAAAATTCACTTTCCATGCTATTTTAAGAAAGAAGAATATATGTAATCCAAGAAACAGGAGATCCAACAAGAAGAAAGCAAGTAGAAATTCCAAGACAACAAGTGTCCTGGAGAGCAAATCAGTTCAGACTGGAGCAGAAGAAAGGTTATGGGAGAAGGAGGTGTGAGGTACAGATGTGAGGAATGAAAAGAGTTTAGGTTTTACTAGAGTGAGGGTTTTGTTTTGCTAGACAACTAAGTTATCAAGAGAGAGACACAGACAGAGAAGAGTTGAGGTTCGGGGGTTATTTATAAGGAAGTTTTGATAATTATGAATCATAGAATCTTCAAAGGCAGAATAGAAGTGAAGATCAGAAGTTGTCATACAAAGAAAATTTTTAAATTTTGTATCTAGAATCCTCAATCAACTCTCTCTCATAAATTCCAGATTGATTCTCTATTACCCTATTAGCATATCTACGTAGGTACTCTGTAGGTACCTTAGGCAACACTTCCAAGAAAGGAAATATGTATACAGTCCAGAATCCTGGAAGTTATGATTCTTATCCTCCAACCAAAACATACTAAATATTTCCAAAGTATATTATTTTTCCCTTATCTTCCCAGATATTGCCTTAGTTGAGGTTTTCATCAATTCTCTACTGATCTCTTATAATAGCCTCCCACCTTTCCCCCTACTCCTAATTTCTCAATCCTTCACTGTATCTCTACATTGATTTTATTATTCTCCAACAAAAATCCTTTAATAGTTTTTTTGTTCCCATAGAATAATGTTCATCATATCTGGCAAAGTATTTAAACAGAATTTCAATCTATTTTTGAAGCTTCATTTCCAGTTGTTCTAATCACCCTAAAAGGTTTGACGTTACCTAATATACTCTTTCTCAGATCCATATCTAACTAAAATACCCCAAATGTGAAAAGGATCGAGAAAATGATTTGGAAAATGATTTATTCATTCTTAGCTGAAAAGAGCCAATTCTTGTGATTCACGTATTAAATAACTGAAATAATGGTTATTTGACCAGTGTCAGCACACGTATTCCTCACAGCAACTACGGATTTTTGAATTATTATTGTCATTTTATAGACAAAGAAAATTATTCTCATGAAAGTTAATCGGTTTGATCAAGATAGTAAAGCAATTAATGATACAGAACCCATGTTATTCAAAACTCCACGTGAATTAAAAGCCCATGTTTCACAGGTGGCATAATCTTGTATATGGAAAATACTAAGGAATTCACTAATAAATGAATTCAGGAAAGTTTCAGGATAAATCAATATACAAAAATCAATTGTATTTCTATACATTCGTAATAAACAATCCAAAAATGAAATTCAGAAAACACTTTATTTCAACAACATCAAAAAGAATAAAATATTCAGGAATAAATTTAACAGAAAGAGTGCCAAATTTATACACTGGATATAAAAAACATTATTGAAATTGCTTAAAGAAGATCTAGATGAATGGAAAAGCCTGTCCATGTTCATGAAAAGACAGTAATATTAAGAGGACAATACTCCTCAAATTTATCTACAGATTCAGTGCAATCCCTACCAAAATCCTGACTGCCTTTTTTGCAGAAATTGAAAAGATGATAGTAATATTCATATGGAAAAGCAAATGACTCAGAATAGCCAAAACAATTTTGAAAAAAAACCCCTCACACTTCAAGTTTTCAAAACTTACTATAAAGTAATATCAGGACACTATACCAGTATAAGTTTAGACATAGATCAATGGAATGGAATTGAGTATTCAGATAAATCCTCCTTTATTTATGACCAATTGATTTTCAGTAAGGATGCCAAGACAATTCAATCGGGAAATAATAGTGTTCTGAATAAATGGTGCTGGTACACTGCCACATCCAAAAGAATGAATAACTCTTACCTCATACATGTACAAAAATTAACTCAAAATTGATCAAAGACCTAAGTGTAAGAGCTAAAACTATAAAACACTTAGAAGAAAACATAAGCAAAATCATCATGGCCTTGGATTAGACAATGGTTTCTTAGATATGACACCAAAGGCACAAGCAACAAAAGAAAAATAAATTAGACTTTATCAAACTTTAAAAATTTTGTGAGTTGAAAGACACTATTGAAAAAGTAAAAAGACAATCCACAGAATCAGAGAGGATATTTGCAAATCATATATATGATTAGCAATGTGTATTCAAGATATACAAAAAACTCTTACAACTCAATAATAAAAAAAATTTTATAACCCAATTTAAAGGTTAGCAAAGAATCTGAATATTTTCCAAAGAATATTTACAAATGGCCAATAAATACATGAAAAGATGCTCAATATCATTAGTCATTAAAAAAATGTAACTCAAAACCACAATGAAATATCACTTCACATCTGCTAGGATGGCTGTAAAAATATATAGAGAGAGAAATAACAAGTGTCCATAGGATGTGGAGAAATTGGAGCCCTCATACATTTCTGGTGGGAATGTAAAATGGTAGGGCTACTTGGAAAAACAGTTTGGCAATTCCTCAGAAAGTTAAACATAGAGTTACCATATGGCCCAGCATTTCCATTCCTAGGTGTATACCCAAGAGAATCAAAAACATATATCTTAACAAAAACTTGTACACAATGTTCATAACAACATTATTCATAATGGTCAAAGGTGGAAATAACCCAAATATCTATCAATAGAAGAATGGATACACAAAATGTGGTATATCCACATACTTGAATATTATTTGCCAATTGAAGCAAATGAAATACTGATAATGCTATAACATGGATGATTCTTGAAAACATTATGCTAAGTGAAAGAGGCCACATATTGTACAATTCCATTGATATGAACTGTCCAAATAGCAAATCCATGGAGACAAAAAGTAGATTAGTGGTTGTCAGAGGTTTTCAAGGTGGGGATGAGGAATGGCGAATGATTTTCAATATATTAATATATTAATATAAAATATATTAATATAAATGGTTCTTTGGGGATGATAAAAATGATAAATGATAAAAACCTTACCATTATCTGGAAATTAGATAATGGTAATGGTTTTACAAATTTGAGAATATACTAAAAATCAGTAAATTTTATACTTTAATAAAGTGAATTATATGGTATATGAATTATATCTCAATTGGAAAAGAAATGATTCACTTGGTTCAGGAGATGAAAATCATGTTTGCTTTACCAGATGAGCCCAAAATTTAAAACCAAAAACTGCAACTTTGTTGGAGATTTCTAAAGGGGTATGAATCTGGGAAAGAAAATATTTTTTAACATCTGACTTCAACCAAAACAAACAAAAATTGGCCTCTATTCAAAGTTCAGAGGTGCACAAAGCACATCCATGAGAGAATGGAGCACTAGGAAACAAGGCAGGTGTTTTGCATGGTTTGAGTATAGGATACAAATGGGGGGTGGTGGTGGGCAATACTTTAGGAAAGACATGGAAGTGAGTGAATGGTCTTTCACGAAAGGACAAGGAATTTAGATTTTTTTTTTTTTAACATAGACCAAGTAGTTCCAAAAACTAGCATTACTTAAGAATCACAGGAGAATTATGGTTTGCTCTGGGTATATGCCTAGGAGTGGGATTGCTGGGTCATATGGTAGCTCTATTTTTAGTTTCCTAAGGAACCTCCATACTGTTCTCCATAGTGGCTGTACCAATTTACATTCCCACCAACAGTGTAGGAGGGTTCCATTTTCTCCTCATCCTCTCCAGCACTTATTGTTTCTAAATTTTTTAATGATGGCCATTATAACCTGTGTGAGGTGATACTTCATTGTAGTTTTGATTTGCATTTCTCTAATAATTAGTGATGTTGACCATATTTCATGTGCTTTTCGGCCATCTGTATATCTTCTTTGGAGAAATGTCTATTTAGATCTTCTGCCCATTTTTTGATTGGGTCGTTTGTTTTTTGATATTGAGCTGCATGAGCAGTTTGTATATTCTGGAGATTAATCCCTTGTCCATTGTTTCACTTGCAAATATTCTCTCCCATTCTGAGGGTTGTCTTTTTGTTTTGTTTACAGTTTCCTTTGCTGTGCAAAAGCTTTTAAGTTTAATTAGATCCCATTTGTTCTTTTGTTTTTATTTTCATTATTCTAGGAGGTAGATCAAAAAAGACCTTGCTGCGATTTATGCCAAAGAGTGTTCGAAAAGATACATACACCACAATGTTCATTGCAGCACTATTTACAACAGCCAGGACACGGAAGCAACCTAAATGTCCATCAACAGAGGAATGGATAAAGAAGATGTGGTACATATATACAATGGAGTATTACTCAGCCATAAAAAAGAACAAAATAATGCCATCTGCTGCAACACGGATTGACCTAGAGATTGTCATACTGAGTGAAGTAAGTCAGACAGAGAAAGACAAATATCATATGATGTTGCTTATATGTGGAATCTAAAAAAAATGGTAGAAATGAACTTATTTATAAAACAGAAGTAGAGTCACAGATGTAGAAAACAAACTTATGGTTACCAGGGGAAGTGGGGGAGGGATAAATTGGGAGATTGGGATTGACATATACACACTACTACATACAAAATAGATTACTAATAAGGACCTACATATAGCACAGGGAACTCTACTCAATATTCTGTAATGGCCTATATGAGAAAAGAATCTAAAAAAGAGTGGATATATGTATATGTATACTGATTCACTTTGCTGTACACCTGAAACTAACACAACATTGTAAATCAACTATAATCCAATAAAAAAAATTTTTTAAAAAAGAATCATATGAGAAACTTTTGAACGTAGTCCACTTTCCTCTATACTATCACTTCAGAGCTGCTAAGCCTATATACCTCATAGAGGCCAGGAATCCATAGTTAAAATTTCCCCAGGTGATTCTAATGTATAGGCAGGTTTCAGAAATGCTTTTAGGCAATGGCTGCTTTGAGAAGATAGGTGATGAAGAAGTCCTGAATTAAAGCTGTGGCAATGAAGGTGTAAAGGAAGGGAAGAATTAGAGGAACTTTTAGAGACCTAGTAAAATTCATTCCACAAATTCATTTATTTCAACAATTTTTATAAAGTATGTACTCTGTATGAAACGCAGTGCCTAAAATGTTAAAATCAATCCTCTTCGAGCCTTTATTCTATTTAACAAAATACAGCACGTATGGAAGCATAAGACTTTAAGTGATAACACTAAGTGAGATAAGTGGTTGATGTTGACATCATTTGTTGAGAGAGGGAATTAAATAATAGCATCAGCAAACCTTTATGTGCCAGGCAAAGACTTTACACATATTCATTCATTTACTTTTCACAGTAACCATACCTGTGTCATCACCCTCATTTTAGAAATGTGGAACCGTGCCACGGTGAAGGGAGGGAAGCCCACTACCTCAAGTGTGACAGCTGAGGAATGGGGAAGGAGGCAAGATTTGAACCAAGTAGTCTGGCTCCAGAGAGAGGCTAGAGTGAAGTCAATGCTTTATTCAACCAAAGCCTGATTTTTATTGAATTACCTATCCTTCCTTGACTTCCATCTCCAGGTCCTGCCATATTTATTCTAGAGCAGACATACTTTGCTTGGGGTCTACAGATGAGTTTCTGGAGGTCCATGAATCCTTGGCATGGTATGGAAATTTTTCATGACATTCTTCTTGGAGAGAGAATCTATAACTTCAGTAAAGTGATATATGTCCAAAAAAAAAAAAAGATTAAAAATCTCAGGGGCATTCCCTGGTGACCCAGTGGTTAGGACTCGGCACTTTCACTGCAGGGGTCCAGGGTTTGACCCCTAGTGGGGGAAATAAGATCCCACAAGCCATGCAGATCAGCTGAAAAAAAAAAAGACAAAACAAAACAAAAAACTGTCTTCTGACACTCATTTAACTCATGTCATCACATGTATGATGAAGTCTGTAGCAGAAAGCTTTCTGTGGAAACCCATATGGTCATGATGCTTTAGAGTAGAATTCTCTTCTTCCCCACTCTCAGACACACACTGCTGGGTACCAGCTAGAAGTCTCCTTGCACACTGTTTCCAACCTCAGTGCTACAACTAGGTCCTCCTTAATACAGGAGGGGAAAGCTTGGATCTGTTCCTTTATCATGTACTAAAGTTTTGCTTGTCTCTAAACAAATTATTATAAAATTTCATTAATTAACTAATTTATTGGATGTGCCTGAATGTGACTTCTCTGATCCCCTCTGGTCACACCTCCCACACTCACACTGCTCTCTGGCACAATTCCAACTGACTTCAAAGAGGGCTCTCCCCCTGAATGAGCACCAGGCTTAAGGAAGCAGCATTAGTTGGTCCTCGAGTATTTCAGTGGTGTCGCCCAGTCTTCCAAGGCAAATCTTTAATTTCAGAACATGACCAGTTAAGTTTAATTTTTAAAGAGAATTTCTCAGCAATTATTCAAAAGTAGCATCTACCATTTGCTGCATGTCTTGGGAGTTCGGAAAAAGAAAGGAAGAGAAAGACATTACGACAGCAATCCTGGTACTTAGAGCAAGTTTTTTAAAATGTAGTTCCTGGACCTCCTGCATTAGAATAGCTCAGGATGCTTGTTGAAAATTGCTGATTCCTGGGCCTCATACAAGTGCTCTGAACCAGACTATTCCAGGAATCTGTACTGTTAACAGGCACTCCAGGTGATTCTTACACAATCTTAAGGTGACTAAGATGGCTGGGAATGTCTGAAGCTAGTGCTTCATAGTGAAGTACTAAAAACATGGGACTCCATATCACATTGCTAGAGATTATTCAGCCAAACTGCTAGTTCCCCTTAGCTCTGACACAACCTTGGGGGTAGAGGGAATGATGCAGACAGGAGGCATGCACTGAGGTGTCCCCTGCTGCCACATGCCTTTCAGAGTCACTGACTAAATCCTGCTTTGAAGCCAAGGCTGGAGAGCTCCAGGTTACACTTCTTCACACTCCTGCCTTCCTTGCAGTAGGTTTGGCAGTAGAAGCTATTCAAACCAAGAGACTCCATTGGATCAACATTATTTCAAGAGCTTATGGAGAAAAAAAGGTTTCAGGGCATGGAGATGAAAGGAAGAACTGTTTGTAAATCCTCCTCCTTGCACCATTTCACTCCCTGTTATTTACCCTGGACTGAACACAAAAATGAAAGTGAACAGGAGAGATGCAGACAATTTGGACAGTTAAGTAATGTGGAAATATCCTCTCCTATTTTCCCCAATTGCCAAATATTATTTTGATCTCCTTAGTTTTCAGTCAATTTCTCAGAAACTCTTCTAAAGCAATCTTTTCGGTCATCCGACTCTCAGAGACTTAACCTCCTGCTTACCTCCAGAGGCCCCCGTATCTTGCTCAATTCCAGAACCACCCACAATCCCCATTTTAATAACCCATCCCAATGTGCCCAATTTCCCACAATGCTAGCCTTTAGGCTCTCTTCATCCCCAATGAACAGCTGTCTCTGAGTCTTCCTTTGTTCTTGAATCTTCTGCAGCAATTAAAGAGGGAACTAAAGAGCCATTTTGTGTATGGAATAGTGTTGATCAGGGGCAGGCAAGCCAGAAGAGAGTGCTTACTTTTCTCTAACTTGCTTTGATAGAGCTGCCATAGAGCTGCATATGTTAGTCACAGCCTCTTAATAATAACCAAAATAAACTCTAATTAAAAAATAGCTAACTTCTGCTGTGTGTTCACCGTGTGGCCAGCATTCTGCTAACTCCCTTAAATGCAGTGTGCCATTTAATCCTCTCAAGAATCCAGTGAGCTGGACTCTATTATTATGTTCATTTTAGAGATGAGAAAGCTGAGACTCAAAAAGATAAAATATGATCTCTAAAGGTCATACAAATATTTATTGATAAAGCTATTATTCAAATTCAGGACTGCTTGATTCCATGGTGAACCCACATTAACAGGATTGGGTCACTTTTGTATCAGATAGTATAGTTTTGCCCTCAAATAACAAAAAACCTTAGATGAGATGGGTTAACTATTTCAAATAACAAGAAGACTTGACTTAACATGTTTCCAGGGTTAGTTAAATCATGAGCTCTCCAATGACAGGGCTCTGGGTTATATTATCTGAGATGCTTTGGCTTTTCTCCTCACGATCATAAGATGGCTGCCATGGTGCCAAATATCATCTCTTCATATGACAACATCCAAAGACAGAAAAGAAATGGGGAGGGTGCTCTTCCTACCTGTGTCTATTTTTATCAGGAAGAAAAATGTTCCCCAGAATACCCCAGCAAACACCCTTTTCTAAGTCATGAGTCAGAACTGGGTCACATGCCCCATCTCCACCCCAATCAATCACCGGCAAAGGACGACTCTGCCTTGTTTAGTCTAACCATAATTCAGCCCATGGAGCCTGAGAAGGAACCCACCTACCCTGAGGACATTGCCACACACCTGAATTCTGGAACAGAATCAGAATCAGTTAATAGGGAAAAGCAGGGTATAGGCTGTTGTGTAGACAACCAACAGTGTCGCCTACACATTATCATTTAACTTTGTGCTTCACCTCTCCTCGATTTTCCAGGATTTCCTTCACCTATCCAGACTGCTGACTCTCCAGTGCCAGTATGAAAATACACCATATATTCTGTACTATTGTAACCAATGAGGAGAAAAAAAATTAAGTATGAAAATTTTAGTGTATTTTAATCAGGTAGAAAATGTGAGTCAAATGATAAATATATTTATCATCCATATTTTTAGGTTAAGGGGAATATTAGAAGTGACCTTGCCAATCTCTTCCATTTTGTAGACTAGGAAACTTGGTCCTGGATGGAATGAGGCTGCTTGTTCATAGTCATGCATCTCCTTAATGCTTCAAGAGGGTTTCTGCCCCACCAAACCAGATAAGAGTAGGGATAGGAGAAGGGTGTAAGAGAAATGGGTAGGGGCAGCAGTGAAGGAGGAGAGTAACAATCTGGAGTGTCTGGGAGTCCCAGGAGGGGAGTGGGGAGAGAACTTCCATCTGGGGGCCAATGAAACTGGGTTGCGTGGACTCAGTGTTTACTTCCCCTTGAGTGTAGACCTTCCTCTCACCAACCTGTGGATAATTTGCCTGCAAATAGCACTCAACACTTTGAACCTCCACCATTTCCAATTTAGTGTTGCTAGCTAATTTATTACTAAATCCTGCAGGGTAGGCAATTTTGTTTTCTGCCAAACTCATCTCAAGAAAAATAAAGCTAGGTCGGAGATTCCATTACTTGAGTCTCCTTTGGTTGCAAGTGACTAAAACTCATATTTCAATTGCATGTTAAGCAATGAGGCTCAGGTAACCAAAAATATCACCAGGATTCTCACCATCATTTATCTCTTCTCTGTATACCAGCCTCCTTATCTCATACTGCTGATGAACTTGGTAAAACCCCACAGCTTCATCAGCAGAAGGAGACTACTTTCTCTAGTTCCAACTTCAAAACTCTCCAGGCCTAGTGACAATCATGGGCACACTCATCCACCAGGAAAGAAAAAAATACAAGAAGTTGGAGAGGACCTAGGTTGTGTAAGACCTCAGCGGCTGCCATTCCACTCCTGGGGACCTTCTTAGTAAGGGTGGGGTGCTGAGCAAATAAAGTAGGGCTGAAAAAAAGGTCAAACTACCTTTCAACTTACAGCATTAAAAGTATTAATTGTCCACTACAGGCTTGTATTTGGGAGAAAATGAGGAGAGGGTTCCATTCAGTAACTATTTTCTTTAATTTCATGGGACTCTGACAGTTTTTCAGTGCTTCAAAATATATAAGCATATATAAATAGATATCAGATTACATTAACCAAACAATTGATAACAAATCTGATATAGAGGACCAAATATAACAAATGTAAAATTAGAAAAATAAAATCTTGTGAGTCTTTTCATTTCAGCACAGACGTGTCACATTTTAAAGTTGTGACATTCACTACAAGATGAACTTTGAATTCCTATAGGATGTCAACAGTAACTTAAATAAATATAAGTAGTTGTATTTATATAAGTTGCATTTAGATGAGTTGCATTTGAATAATCTTCCAGGATTTTGAATATGGATATACACTTAACAATTTATCATTATAAATTTTAAAAATTGTTTTTGTAATTATTAGAAATCTTGACTCAAAATAACAAACCAAAAGAAAGTGTTTATCATAAATAGCCATGAGTCCTAGAGGTAGTGGCAGCTCTAGCCCTGAGTGGCTTAAATTTTTCCTGACAGGTTTGGACCCTGACTGAAATAGAAATAAATTTCCCTTCCTCTTCTACTTCATGCTACCTGTATAACAATTTTATCTCTATATTTCCCATTTGATTAATATTTACATGGGTATATCTAAATTTTACATATCTTTATACTGAAAATATATCAATATCTTTGTATTGAAAATGAAACAGAAACCTTAGCCAATAATGTACTTTTTACAGTCACAGATCATACATTATTGGCTAAGGTTCTTAATAACTGAAAATGGTATCAAATCTAGCTTGTTTAAGCAAAAAGGGATTTATTAGGGGGCATTAAGTACTGTACAGAATTTCTGGCAAAGCCACAGAGACAGGTTTGTATTATATGCAGTCCAAAATAAAGGGAGCCAGGAGAAAGACTCGTCTACACCGCAGGCTATTCTCGCAGAAAGTCTACAGCTGAGACTACACAACTGGGTGGCCAGAATACTGGGACTTGATACTTGAACCAATACCAGAGCTGCCCCAAAAGAGCCAAATGTCTCCAACATCATGCATTAGAGAAGAGCTGACCTTCCCACATACCTGAGCCTGTGTCTCACCTTGCTCTTCCTTATCTCATTATGTCAGCCCAGGAGAACCTTGCCACATCTGGAACTTAAGCTTCACGGGAGCTTGGAAAGTACAGTTTCTGCCTTCCCAGTCTCAGAAGTGCACAGAGGCATGCCAAAAGAAAGTCAGAATCGAACTTAAACAAGCCAACCCAAAGTACTTGCCTCACATTTTGTACAATTTGTTGGCAATCTTCTCTTTCTGCTTAACAACAGGACGTTTTTCTAAGTCACTACACATAGATCTATGTGATGGTTAATTTTATACGTCAACTTAGCTAGGCTATAGTACCCAGTTGTTTAATCAAACACCACTAATCAAGATGTTGCTGTGAAAGTATTTTGTAGATGTGTTAACATCTACAATCAGTTGACTTTAAGTAAAGGCTATTACTCTTGATATTGTGGGTGGGACTCATCCAATCAGTTAAAGATTTAGAGCAAAAATGACAAGTATCTATTATAATAAATAAACTCCAAAATCTCAGGTGCATAACCCAATAAATTATTTCTTGATGGTGTAAACCCGACCCGGGTCAGGCAGCTCTCCTCCATGTTGTAACTAGGCCATCTGGGACACATGGCCTCCAAGGCTTCTTGGCAGAGGGAGAGAAGGATGGGAGGAGACACACCTCTCCTAGCTGCCTCTATGGACTGTCCTTTCACATACATCCATTGGCCAGAGGTAGCCATGTGGTCCCAAGCTAATGCAAGGGAGTTTAGGAAATGTAGAAGAGAATATGGGTATTTGAAAGCACTAACAGTTTCTACCAAACAACCTTTCATCGCTAAAGGACATTTAACTAAACCATGTTAAACGCATGTTTCTTTTTTAAAAATTGTTAACAGGAAGGAAGGAAGGGAGGGTCGGAGGAAGGAAGGAAAGAAGAGATATCCTTCCCAGTTTAATTATTTTATTCCTATAGGATATATTTCTAAGTGGAATTATGGGACAAACTATATTCACATTTTAAACTTAATAGATACTTGAAAAGTAATTTCTGAAAATATGTAGTTTTACTCCTACCAACAGTAAGTAGAAAAGCACTTGTTTTTGCACACCCTCATCATCACTAGATGTTACTAATATTTTTAAAGTTTTCCATTCTGATGATGATACTTTCAAGGTCTAAATTTTTCTATTATTTAGTTTTAACATGTCTTCATATACTTATTATTTATATTTCCCCTTCTCAAATTGCCTATACATACAAGTGGCCTATTTCTGTTTGATGATATGACTTTTTCTTATTTTTAGGGAAAAGCTTTATTTTATAGGAATTAATCCTCTGTGTATTATTTTGTTGCAGATACATTCTTGCTGTCCTGTGTCTTTGTTTTGTTTGTTAATTCTTGCAATCCAAACTTTATTTTTATCTGCTCAAATCCAGTACATTTTTTCTTTATGACATGTCCTGTCTTATTTAGGAAATATAATCGAAACCAAAGTTATAGAAAAATAGTCCATTATAGTTTCTTCAGATCCATTATATTTTTCTAGTTTTTTCATTAGTCTGTAATTTATCTTTGTATCATATGATTTGAATATCAACTTTATTTTCTTCCAAATCAATGGTTAAAAAATAGTTTAAAACTTTTATCAAATAAGTCATTCTTTCCTCTGCATAATGGAATAGAATCTCTAATATATATTCAGTTCCCTTACATACTCAAGCTTAATTTGGGCTCTCTGTTCAACTCTGTTGCTTTGCTTGCTTTTTCCTTTTCTCAGTCAGTGCATTTATTGAAAATTTTAAGATCTGGGATAGGACAAGTCCTCTTTTATTACATGCAGTTTTCAATATTTTCTTAGCAATGTTATACATGATTCTTTAATATAGTCCTGGACGTCTGTACTTGCCTCTCCAGATTCACTTGCTTCTTTATCTTGGGAGACTGGCATCTGTGGATTGCCTCACCCTGAATCTCTTGCCTCTTGTTTCCATTTGAGTTTGGCTATGAGAGGCACCAATGGATATGACATTCATTCACTCAGCTCCTTCCCAGCAGGGCTATGGTCCACGATCCTCCGTCCTCAGTGGACCATAGCTCTCACTGGTGGTCCTCTCCTACAGCTAGAGTTGGAACTCTCTGTTCTCCACTCATTTTCCTTCATTCACCTTAAACCAAATATTGCGTGGGACATACTCATACTGAAAACTTGTTCATTTATCTGAAATTCAGATTTACCTGAGCATCCTGTATTTTGTATGGCATCTCTCCACCAACCCCTTTGAAAAGGGCTCGTCAGCCTCTTGACCTGTCTGCCTTCTCAATAATCAGTACATTACCCCACAGGATAAAACATTCCCAAATGCCAGATGTTTTTTCCCTAAGTTTCTGTCCTCCTCAGGTTTCTGGTTTGGTAATTCATCATTAGATTGTACCTTTGTTTGTTTTCAGTACCTTTAAGCAGATTTTTTAAATATATATATTTTCTATCTGTTATCTAGTTGAGTTCAGTGAGAGAGCTGACATGAACTGCCCACCATATCTGGAAACAAAAGCCCCCTTATTTATTTTTGACCCTGTCCTGTACCATGGTCCACAAGGTGCTGAACAGTTGCTGTCCAGGTGAAAGCAGGTGGTTTAATTTTGATCAAAATCACCATCCTGGAAGCAAAGTAAGGTGTGGGCCCCACCCACAGCTCAGGACTGGCTATGGAAGTCTTCTAACTGGGGGAGGTAACTCCCAGGACCTATTTGGTGTGTCTCTCAATCTCAAAGGGGTGATCACCTCTGGACTACTTCCAGCAACTCAAGTGAGCTCTGAAGCTTCAAAGACCAAACCTACTACACAGTTTTGATGCCCAGAATAATGAGTAATGCCTCTCTCTCTCTCTCTCTCTCTCTCTCTCTCTCTCTCTCTCTCTCTC
>NW_020837956.1:15272128-15341632 GCF_003676395.1 Aethalodelphis obliquidens | reverse complement strand
CTCTCTCTCTCTCTCTCTCTCTCTCTCTCTCTCTCTCTCTCTCTCTCCTTCTCTCACAGTGTTTCATTCATAGTGAGAATTTGAGGGCTCCTTCATTTTCTGGGAAAGTACAAATTTTTCCAATAAAGCTCTGACCTGCTCTAACCAGACCTAAATCTCCAAGTCACACCCATATACTTAGAAAAATGACTCCATACAGAGTCCTACTGATATCTGATATAGTTAAGGTGGGCAGTCTCCCACTTTATCATATAAACTTGAAGAAAGGATAGGCATTCAGCCTCAGAAACAAAGGAATATGATGTTATGAAGCCATGTCTAACTTCCAAAGTTGCAGCCTGTCTATCTAATGCCCACAGACTGGTAACACTCCAGGGGTATGTTTTAACCACAACTTATTCACAAAAGAGAGAACTTATTGCACGTACTATGTTGCAATTGCATTTAATATCACTATGAAATCCTCCTATGTAAGAACATATAGTCCTTCCTTTCTTATTCCTTTTTAATATGTACAGCGTTCAATTGCATTGATATGTCACGGTTTATTTGATATTATTTTAAAATTCAAAATTAACAAAGATTTTCTTACGGTCTTGTAGAAAAAGAGTCTTATACATATTTAATTTAATAGAGTAGTATGAATGAGAAAATGGCACTTTTTTAGCCTCCAAAATTAATATCTGGGCATAGTTCAGAATTGGTAGCCCAGAGGCAGCTTTATCAGCATTCATCCTGAAATAACATATTGGCCATATTGCAAACCTGCAGAGGCTACATGGGTCTGGGGGCTTGAGAATTACTTATTATCGTTTACCTTGTCCCTAGTCAGCCCCCTTCACATTCCCTGTAGCAGCTGTTCTAAGATGTTATGATCCCTTTTAAGCTTGCTTTCCCAGATCATCACCATAAGTTATAATATTGCCTTGTGTTCCACAGAGAAAATTGAAATATTTGAGTGGAATTCTTCTCACCTTTCTATACTACAACCTCTGACTGACCTAAAACATTCTCATCCTGCCTTCTAGCATCTTGCCTCACACAAAGATATTTCTCTTCTCCACCTGGACTCCACGAGATGGTCAGATGCCTTGTGAGTACCCAAATAGCAATGCATTCAGCATTTAGGGGATTAAAGAACATGAACGTGTAACACGTGTGCCTGACCTAAGAGGTATGAAATAGAAGAAAACTGAACATTGAAAGGAGAAAGGAGATAAAATGTGCAATATCTTAAAGCTTGGTATTAAATATAAAGCTTCATGATATTGTAGAGTAAAATAAAGTTATAAAACAGTACACTGGGTAAAAATTCAAGCATAGCACTCTCAATGCCTATTAATACTTAGCATAACATTCCTGACAAAGTTGTATGACACTGGCAGTAATCTTACAAAACTGAGACAATTGGAGGACTTCACTGACAGCAAGAAAATCCCAAATTTTAAATTCTCATTAAGCCTGAATCAGATTAATAAGCATATAAATTTTATATTATTTGGGATTAAAATAATTTTGGGAGCTTCCCTGGTGGCGCAGTGGTTGAGAATCTGCCTGCCAATGCAGGGGACACGGGTTCGAGCCCTGGTCTGGGAAGATCCCACATGCCGTGGAGCAACTGGGCCTGTGAGCCACAATTACTGAGCCTGCGTGTCTGGAGCCTGTGCTCCGCCACAAGAGAGGCCGCGATATTGAGTGGGCCCCCTTGCCACAACTAGAGAAAGCCCTCGCACAGAAACGAAGACCCAACACAGCCATAAATAAATAAATAAATAAATTTTAAAATTCACGACATATGTCAATATTAATAATAATAATTTTTGTAGGACTGAAAATAAATGGGTCCTAAAGAGAACGGAAAATGTAGAATCATAAACTTGGAAAGAATCACTATTTTCAAATACGTCAAAAAACATTTTTAAAAAATTTTGCCAATGTGTATCACTCCTTTTTATTATAAATCAATTTTATGGTCTCATAATAATTGTTTCATGTTCCCTTTTGGCCATTAGCTACTCACTAATGACTGTCAATGGTCATTATCATGCTATTGGAGGAAAAAGTATCTCCTTTTTATAACTACTTGTTTCAATTTATTAAAGACTATTTCTCCTTTTAAATTGATGTGGAATATTTTTAAATGACATTGATTATCCAAATAAGGCACAGGTAAACATTTTGTAAATTTTAGCCGAACATTTAGCCAAACACGTGATTACAAAATCATGTATATTTTTGAATATACAGACTATATATTACAATCTTTCTATATGAAAAGACTGGATTTCATGAAAGCATCAAGTATTTAATAACTAGAAAGTTCCATCAAACAGGTAAAATTATGAATTATAAAAAAATTGAGCAAAGGGTATTAAAATAAATAAAGTTTTAACTTTATTCAGTGACTGTCTAGGCAAAATGTAGTTGTGCACTTAGCACCTTGAACAGTTTCTAAGAAATCTCTTTGCGGACTTCCCTGGCGGTCCAGTGGCTAAGACTCCACACTTCCACTGCAGGGGGCACAGCTTTGATCCCTGGTTGGGGAAACAAGATCCCATGCCACTCTGCGGGGGCCAAAAAATAACAAAAACAAACAAACAAACAAAAGAAATCTCTTTGTAGATTCTTAGGGAACCTTTGTGAGGAGTCATTTGGGCTTAGTGTTCAAGAAACAGAACTTTGTAGCCAGTCCAACCTGGATTCTAATCCAAGTTAGAGCACTATATAATCTTCTGTGGATTACCTGAATTACTTAATTTATTTCTGCAAGCCTCAGTTTTCTCATACATAAACAGGGATGAGAATACTGATCTCACAGCATTGGCGTTGAGAAACTGAAAGAAACACATATATGCCACATAGCTTCACATATAATTCCTTCAATAAAGAGTAGTTATTATGATTAGTATCATAAGTTATCATTTAAAACTAATGTCATTCCTATATACTTCATTTACATGTGTTCCAACATATTTAAAAATTTGTTTAAATTAAAGGAAGCTCTTGAAATATTAAACATGCTCATACTTTCTTCATTTGCTAAATGTAAAATGTATATTTTAGCCCTATCTCACCTGGATGATGAAAACTTATAAATTTATTCATTTATTTTTATTTTGGATTTTTATGTAATTTTGTAATTTTTAATGTAATTTCATTTTGGATTTCTCTGCACTGTAGATGCAGAGAGCTCTGGAAGCCCCAGAAGTTAGCAACAGAAGGTAAGGGGAGCTAGGGGAAGAATAGGAGCACCCTAGAATAGCATAAGCCATGCCAAGGCTGAAGGAACATTCATTTGGAGGCAATTATGTTTCCTCTCATTTTGTTTTACTTTTTCATGCTGCCATTCCTGGAAGTATAAAGAGCTAATAAGGCTTTCTAAATGGCTGGTGCTGTAAGTAGTCAAATATTTAGAAGCCAAGGGTCTTTAATCACCTAAGTGCTTTACAATGAATACCGATGTGACAACGGTACATATTTAATTGATTCCAAAGTGACTTTACGCTAAGGAATGGTTCACTAAAGAACTTGAAAACGTAGCTACTTTCAATTAAAAAGTATACATCTTCTTTTTTGTCAGAGTTGTTACCAGATGTGTCAGAGCAAGTCACCAGGTCACAGAGACTCTGTGGACAGAAACAGTAAATAGCAGCATGTGTGTGTGCACTTGTGTACCTGTGGGAGGAAAGATGGAGGAGGAGGCACTTGCAATAATTTTAAATTTGTCTTATAAATATAAGTGAATTTCCCTTAAAGAGCTCTAAAGACACAGCTAGTAGACCTGATCAAAATACAGCATTTTGAGAAGGAATACAAGAACACCAGAGTAAGCTAAGTTTACCAATTGCCAGTACTGGAAATACATGTCTTGTTGCAGCTAAATAAATCTCAACAAGGCTTGTGTAGATCTCTAATTTTGCTAGAAAGCACATCTATATTTCAAATATTCATAAATATTTCTTCTACTATTAGAACTTTTTTTATTATTGCAAGAGCTAATGTAAATCTAAGAAGCTCGATGAGCATTAATGTATAAAATTACCACCTGCTCACATAGACTTACCACTGCAATCATTATTCTAACTAGAAGCATGCTAGAATAGTTTGAAAGCCAGAAGCGGGTAATCAGTGATTTAAATCACTGGTCTTATTACCTACTAACAGAAATCACCAAGAGAAGTTGATTTTTAGGAGAATCAGAACAGCTGGAAAGAAAGATAAGGGGAAGGGAACTTGCAGTGAAAGCCTATTTTCACTGAGCCCTTCTGAGAAGTTTAATGAGAAGAATGATGTATTTATTCTGTAAAGACATTTTAATTCTGCTTGCATAAAGGAAGAGAGCATTTACAATGACATCCCTTTAACAAACACTGTTTATTTATGATAAATATTAAGTTCAGCCAGTGTTGCCAAGAAATCATCCACATGGGTGATGCATTACTATTGCACAAAGCAAAGTTAAGAGATTTGATTTTCTTTGAAAATAATGGATTTAAATTATCTTGAATCACATACCTGTTGTATTGTTTCTCATCTAAGTATTGCTTTGATAATTACAGTAAGGAAATTTCTCCTCTCACCTCCCCACACACATAAACCAAACACAGACAGAAGAACGTGTATGTACACCCCAGAAGCACACTACCATAGCTACAAAGTTTGGTTTGCTGTTTACATATGAACAAGAGTAGTTTTTGAAATGCATTATTCTAAAAAAGACAATGCATGATACTGAGATGGCAATCATATATTTTGAGGACCAACTGCATAAAAAAAAGTGCTAACTTTCTTTAGTCTTATTAAATTTTCTAACCATACAGAAAAAAAATAAATAGGTACGAGACAGCTGGAACTGATGAAGTCAGTTTCTCTGTTAAGAAAAATGTTTTTATTTCATTCAGTCCAATATATGAGTTTCATGCACTTAAAATGTACTTGACAATACAGTAGTCTCCCTTTACCTGTGGGGTCTATGTTCCGAGACCCCCAGTGGATGCCTGAAACCAAGGATAGTACTGAACCCTACAGATGCTATGTTTTTTCCTATACATACATAATTATGACAAAGTTGATTTTATGCATTATGCACAGTAAGAGATTAACAAAAATAGGTAATAATAAAATAGAACAATTATAACAATATACTGTAATAAAAGTTACACCAATGTAGTTTCTCTCTCTCTTATTGCACAAAGTTAATTCCTGTTCTGTCTTAACTAAGCACATGTCACACACTGTGGCGGTAACTTTTGAAGTGTGACAGCAAAACTAGCATGAATTTCTTTTTCCTTCTTCACAATTTCACAAATGGAAGATTCGTTCGTACTGCAGATCTTAGCAACCTCACCACACAATTTTTTTTCCTTATTAATTTAAGAACTTGAAACTTTTCACTTAAAGGAAGCGCTTTACAGCTTCTCTTTGGCATATCCAAATTGCCAGCATCACTATTCTTGTGTTCTGGGGCCATTATTAAAGCAAAATAAGAGTGACTTGAACACAAGAACTGCTATAACATGGCAATAATCTGATAACTCAGATGGCTACTGAGTGACTAATGGGCAGGAAATGCTGGACAAAGGGATGATTTATGTCCCAGGTGGGACTGAGTGGGACAGTGAGAGATTTCATCACTCTACTCAGAATGGCCGCAATTTAAAGCTTATGAATTGTTTATTTCTGGAATTTTCTATGTCATATTTTTCAGACCACAGCTGACCATGGGTAACTGAAACCACGGAAAGGGAAACCACAGATAAGGGGGAACTACTGTTTTCTCACTGGTACACAGGGTACTAAAGATCTCAGCCTTTAAGAGCCTCATAAAAAAATGTAATAATTGAAGCACAATAGAAAACACAGTATTCAGGCACCAAAATAATCCCAAATGCCTTACAATTAGAAATAAGAAAGGTTACCATGAAAACTGAGTATGTTAGAACTCTTTAAGGAAAGGGCTGGCTTCAAACAGTGCCTTGAAGAAGATTTAGGATTAAAAAGTCAGAAAGAAAAGATGACATACTTCCTTCCCTTAAAACTACTGTTTGTAATATATTTTCCATTTCCCATCAAACTTATATTCACAATATCAGTATCAACTAGAAATAATATACCCTTGACATTTGAAAGAGGTACACCAGAGAAGTTTCTAATTCTCAATTCACAAATGCTGCATCATCATAAAATTTTTCCCATGAAATAAAACTGATTAAACATTTTAAGTTGCCCCTTCTGACCCTTAATAAGATTTACTATATACGAGAAAACTCTGGAAGATACTTCTGGGGGCAAGAAGAGTACCTAGACTCTCTTCTTAGCACGCAGAGAATGGAACATAGTGACACCAGTGAGATGACAAATAGCTGGCCTTTGGGAGTGATGGACAGTTCAGGAAAATCTCTACTTCCTCAGGGTTTACTACATAACTCAAGGTGAGGAAACTTGTGCACCCCTGAACCACATCTAGAGCTTTTTAAAAATACAAATGCTGTGACTCTCTCCTGTATATTTTAAGGAACACCAAGACATCTGCAGTTTTTGTTTCCTATAGGATTCTGATGTACACCTCCTACTAGAACCACCTACTAGAAAATTTACCAGCCCAAAACGTCTCATTAAGTCATATTAAAAATCTGTAATTAACTCCACTCCCAACGTGTCAGAATTTCCTTCTGTAAATATTTCTGAAACATAGAGAAATAAAGTTTAATGTTTACACTGAAATAGTAACTTGATTATCAAAATAAGGACAATAAAAAAAGCAAATGTTAACCAGAGAAGATGAGTATATATAAAATGCCAGAAACCTCAGAGTTATGATGTCTTGGTGAAAAACATTTCAGTCTTTAAGAATGATTTTGGGTATAGTCTGACGCAGTGTTGGAGAAAAATGTTGTATTTTAGAAAGATAATGCAGCTTAATATTTCCATTTATTCATCATCTATAATCATACAGTGAACAAAACCTGTTTACAGAAGAACCTTCCAAAAGAATAATTTGGGGAAAATTGTAAGTTTATTTCTTTAACCTAGTCTCTTTTAAGGAACCAATATTATAGAAATTGACCTGTTAAATGCCCAGCTCCTGCCAATCTTAATGACGCTCATTTTCCCTCTATGTTTACCCTCCATTTTCCCTCTATGTTTACCCTCCAGAAAATTTCTTTATAAAAAATATACTGCTGATTCTCTGAAAAACAAAAATCTTTTTCATTGGAAATATCAGTGTAAGACACTTCCCCAAAAGCCATATATTTTACTGAAAAATAAAAGATATATTTTCTTGGAAGGGAATACTGAATATTTAAATATGTCAATTATTCAAATATTAATGGATGATATTAATAAAAATTCACAAACATCTCAAGCATTTTTTTTTCTTTTTTTTTGCGATACGCGGGTCTCTCACAGTTGTGGCCTCTCCCGTTGCGGAGCACAGGCTCCGGACACGCAGGCTCAGCGGCCATGGCTCACGGGCCCAGCCGCTCCACGGCATGTGGGATCCTCCTGGACTGGGGCACAAACCCGTGTCCCCTGCATCGGTAGGTGGACTCTCAACCACTGCGCCACCAGGGAAGCCCTCAAGCATTTTTTATTAAATTGATATATTAGTTTCCTATGGCTGCTGTAATAAGTTACCACTTGATGGTTTAAAAGGACACACATTTATTCTCATACAATTCTGGAGGTACAAGTCCACAATCAGTTTCACTGCACTGAAATCAAGGTGTAGGAAAGGCCATGCTCCCTTGGGAAGTCCTAGGGGAGAATCCTCTTCCTTGCATTTCCAGCTTCTAGACCTGCATTCTTTGTCTTCCTTGGTTCATGGCCTCTTGCTCCATCTTCAAGGCCAACAGATAGAATCTTCAAATCTCTCTTTGCTCCATCTTCATATGGCTTTCTTCTCTGTAGTTAAATTCCCCTCTGTCTCCCACTTTTAAAGTCTCTCATGATTACATCTAAGACTTGTCTAGATAATTCAGGAAATTTTTCTCATCTCAAGGGCCTTAATTTAATTATATCTGTAAGGACTTCTTTTCCATGCAAGGTAACATTCACTGGTTATAGGGATTAGGACCTTGATACCTTTGAAGGCCATTATTCAACCTACCATAATTGACAATATGGTTATTTATTCATTGGAAGTATAATATAAACAAGTAATAGAAGGTGAAAAAAATTTTGGAAAAGGAGAGTGAGGAGGGGAAAATTGTCTTACTAGATACTAAATTACAATTTAAACCTACAGTAATCACAGAAAAGAAAGGCACCAGTGTAGGTATCCAGCTAGCCTTCTTGTACACATGAGAACAGAATATGTGATAAAACATCATCAGCCAGTGAAGAGGAAATTGATTATTCAGAAAATATGGTTATTTTTCTTTAAAAAAAAAAGACAAATTAGAATATGTCATGTGACATCACACCCCAGGACAGAAGGCCTAAAAAGCTGAAATCATAAATGAAAAAAATTAAAATATATTTTGAGAAAATAATAGATTTTAACTGATCTTGTCATAGGTAAGAACCTTCTAAATATGAAGAGTGAAAAAAGAACATAAAGGTAAAGTTCAGTCAACTTGAGTGTATAAAAATTTTTAAAGCATATCTATCAAAAATATAAACAAAATTAAAAATCAAGCAAGAAATTAGAAAAATATTTGCAATAATAATGTAGACAACTGGTTAATATTCTTAATATAAAATTGGCCATATTAATAAGAAAAATGTAAAGCTAAAATGGAAGAATGAATAAAAAGCCCATTTCTAGAAGAAGAAATACAAATGTCTAATAAACATGAAAACCTGATTACTCCTGAGTAATCAAATAAATACACGTTAAAATAAGGAAATGCTATTTCTTGCCTGTAAAATTGCATTATTTATGAAGATTAACATTCAGTGCTGCTCACAGTATGTAAAGCAGGTGTTCTCAAACACTGTCACAGAATATAAATCGTAATCTCTACAGAAAGAAATTTAGCACGAAGGTTTAAATAGAGACTTATGTACAAACATAGCAATGTTTCTTAAAATAGTTTTTAAAAAGTGAAAAGAACATGTACAATAAAACAAAAGTGAACAAATAAGCCAGTGTTATCCATGTGACCAAATAAAACACAAACATTAAAAACTTATGTTATAAGCATATTTTAATCACCAGAAATTATCCACAGCAAAATGCTAGGTTATTAAAGCAGAATGCAAAATTAGATATACCTATATTCAAACACAAACCTACACTATATACAGTTCTCAGAATATTGCTGGGAAAATCTTATGTGGACAAGTGAATCAAATCAGTCAGTAATAAAAATGTAATAAACTGTGATATTGGCTATGAAGAAGCAGAGACTAGTAATAGGGTATAATTGGAGGATAAGAGGGGTGGTCTCCTTAGATGGGGTAGGCATGAAAGGCCTCTGTGAGATGGTGACATTTAACCTGAGACCAGAAGGGAGGAAAGAAGGATGGAAGGAAGGAAGGAAGGACCCAGCAAAGAGCCTGTTAGACAGCATTCTGGACTGAGAGACCAGCCTCTGCAAAGGCTCTGTGGAAGGGAAAGAGCTTAGCAGTTTCAAAGTACTGAAAAAAGAAGCTAATAGGGTTGGGAGGTAGAGGGTAAGAGGCAGAGAGGCTTGGGCTGTGGTTGGTGGAGAATATAAGTGCTCAGATGGTAGTCACAGTGGTGCTTATACCTAATGTTTATGTCCCCAGTTATTTATTTATTTAATATGCCATACTTGTAAATATCTGTATTCTTCAATTACAATTATGATTAATAGTTTAATCCTAATGTAAAAAAAATCTCATTTAATTATTATTATTTCCCCTTTTAAAAGTGAGGAAACTGAGTCTTTCAGAGTACCTTGGCCAAAATCACAGTTAGTGAGAGGCAGAGTGAGATTTGAACTGGGACCACTGCACTCAGAGCCTGCACTGTTAGTCATTCTTTTATACTGCTTTTCTGGAATATTATTAATTAGCACATAATTTACAAATTGGGAATTCATGATAAAAAGGGACAAGTACTTGTCTTGGCACAGCTGTTTACTAATTATGTAATCTCAAACTAATATTTTTCTAGGCCTCACTTTTTTCATCTCTAATATAGGGCCAATTACACAATCGTTCCTACTTTATAAGAATATAATAATAGACAAATCTATTTAATTCTTCTTTGTAAGCTGTATGTGTAGGACCTATGATATTCCTCTAAATGAAACCAGATCTATTCAGTGTCCAGTCACTATATGAAAAAGGTCACAGATGAAACAACATGCATGAATAACATAAAAATTCAAGAAATAAGTTAGCAATACTAACTCTAAAACTTGCTTCAAATTACAGAGCTCCATTAAATCAATTGTAACATTTCTGTTATTACCACATTATATGACTATAATGAAGATAATAAATACCTGTCATTTACAGGGTTTCTCTCATCTAAATATTCCCATTGAGTTCAATCAACATTATGTGCAAATTGATTATGAGCTCTATACAGGTGAGACAGAGAAGGCAGTGTAAATCACACTAACACTGCGGCTCTCTCTCCATCAACTCTTTAACCCAAGCTTACTAATTGGTGCAAGAACAAGAGTCAAATGCTTTTAAAGATAATGAAAATGGAAGATAATTCCAAGAAGCCTCTTATCAATGGTCCACAGTCTAGCAAAAGGACTTAGAAAATAGGGGGAATAATTTGATAATATAGGTCTCATCACTTGCATTTAAATGCTTAAGGTGGGGCTATACTTTTAGAAGAGTGGTCAGCTTTATAAATCATCTGAATATGAGAGAAAAACACAGAAACTTTCTTTGTGACAGGTTATGGCTATGCTGTTATAGGTACGTCTCCTGGCACTTTCCCAAGCAACAAGAATCAGATGCTCCACTCTCATGCCTTCGTGGTTTTATTTCCCAAAGGGCAGAGTCCAATTCTCACTTCTTAATCTCAATAAAATACTACATAACTTCCCAATAATGGTCAATAACCACTTAATAACATTAGCAATTACCCAGTGTGCTGGGCCGTGCTACCCGATGCAGCAGCCACTGGCCACAAGTGGCTACTGGGAACCTGAACACAGCTATGAGACTGAGAAACTAAATTTTTTATTTTATTTCATTTTAATGAATATAAATTTAAACTTCAGAACTTCTAAAATTTTAATTATGTTTGGAACAACCTGGATATGTGAATCTACTTTTTCAGCAGTAAATTATATGAAATCTAAGCACACGGCAAGTATTTGTAATAAAAAGTTAGCACACAGATTGAGATGTGCCGAAAACAAATAATACACACAAGATTTGAAAGACTTACAAAAAAAGAATATAAAATATCTGAATAATAATTTTTATATTGATTATGAGTTGAAATGATAATGTTTTAGATATGTTGGGGTAAATAAAATGCTCTTTACACGTGCTTCAATTTATTTATTTTTACTGTGACTATTAGAAAAATTTTAAACTATCTATGAAATCTACATTATGTTTCTATTGGACAGCTGTTCTGGGAATTTGAACATCTATTTGCACCTCTCTGCATTTCCCCTTAATGGCAGGAGTCACTGAGATAATTCAAAGAGCTGAATGAAAAAGCACAAAATATTTCTAATGTTGACTTCAAGAGTGGAATGAAGTCCTAGACTTTCATTATTTTCCCACTCTTTAAGCACAATTAAGTCCATCCTTCAGCTTCTGGACCTTGACCTTCTCCATCTCTTGGCCCTTTCCCAGCCTCCATCAACTTCCTCAGCTACCCTCACTAGCATTTCACATTCCTAGCTCTTTGCTCACATTCCTAACTCTTTGCTCATGAGTCCTGATAACCCACTTATAAGCACACCATTGAATGTCCCACAGAAACTGTTGAAAACATTTTTCAGTTCTTTCCAAGTTCCCAAACCCTTACCCACATCAACAGTTTGAGAGAAATTCAAAGCCAATGGTTCCCTTAGCTCCCACTCCCTTCCTTTCAACCTCAAAAATTTCCTAAATCATCCCTTTGTATCTTCTTTCCATTTGTTCTGCTTCATTCCAAATCTAATAGCTTTCTCTTTACCCATATTTTTGTCTGAATCTTCTAAGTAGCCTGGCTTAATCAGCCATCTCCCTTCGGCCTCTCATAACTTCCACTTCTCCCCATCTGTTGATTACCTCTCCTCCATCCCCTTCAGATGGATAAGCCCCAACCCTCCTGGACTCTGAGTCAGAGCAGGGAGAGTGCCCTAAGCAGGCTTTTGTGGCTTCTCTGAGCCAGATCCCCTGTCAAGGCTGCCTAGAGAGTCCCATGTCCCCATCCTTTGGTTCAAGGTTTACTCCAGTCAGTAATGCTGATGAGTAAAACAGTGAGTAACCCAGTTCACAATTATAAAATGTCTAATTTAATACTGATATAGACTAAAATCAGAGAGTGAGGTGACAGGCCTGCAATACCAGATCATCTCAGAATATCAGCTTGGATTTATGTACTTTTGCAAAATTCCAGACCCCTCCCTCCTTTGTTCTCTCTTTACTCCATCTAGGCTCCTACCCAGGACTTCCTCCAAGTTCCTGCACTGGAGCAAAATCAGGCCACACTTCCTGTCATTATCATGTCATCATAGTCTGGGGAGTGGCTGGTGCCCAGGCTCCCTTGTTCATCCCTCCTTAGTTCTTCCTTGGAGATAACCCTATTGTTAGGTGGTTCCCCTCCAAATGTGTGCACACCGTATGTGACCAAAATCGCTGTGATCAAAACTGCTTAAGAGCCAAATATCCTTTTCCTGCAGTTCTCTGATACCCCTGGTATTAAATTGACCTATCTATTTTCCACTGTTCTTATCCTTTGGTCTGTTTTCTGGCAGAGGCCTACTTTAATTTGCTTCTATCTACGTATTTCTACAACATGATTAGAATTAACTTTAAGTGTAGCTTATTCCCTGTGATGATTCTTTCATTCCTTCTCCTTCACCTACAAACACATTCAAAGCATATTCCAAGAATCACCCCTCTTCCTTTTCCTCCTCAAGCTCCTATTCCATCTCTTCCCTTTTATGAACTCCTCAACGTCTTGCAGTCTGAGTTCCACCCCTCCCTGTTTCCTCTAGGGAAATTACGTTTTTAGATCATTAATATCTGCCTGATTAGCAAATTCAAATCTTCACATTCTTCATCTACTCATTCTGTCTGCTTTTCATAACTCCGTCTCCTGGCTTCCCTGGTAGGGTATTTTCCTGGCTTCATGATTGGGCTTAGTCAGCATCTTTTCTTCAGCCAGAGTCCATGGGTATTTGTAAGGATCTGAGGCTCTTTGCCTTCCACTCTCCATGACTTATGTAGTAATGATTCCCAAATAAGCTCTCCATTCCTGATTCAGATTATGCATCTTTAATCACCTGTGGGAACCCCTTTCATGGAAAACCTACAGGCATTTGATATTTAATATATGCACCACTAAAGGTACCATCTTTCCCCACTAGTTCTTCCTCTCTACCCCCAAGTTTCCTTTATCTGTTATATTCTTTATCTCAATAAATAGAATCACTATCTCCCCAGTATTTTAAGCTCAAAACTTTGTAGACATCTTCAAGTACTTTATCTTTCTACTTAAATATTTTCTTTCTCTATCCCATCCAAGGGGTATCAAATCCAGTCAGTTGGTTCTTGAGGTATCTCTCACCCTCAGTCCTTCAATCTGGTCTCCTTGCCATTGCCTGAGGTCTAGTCATCATTAAAGCTTGTCAGGAGCATTCCAACAGTTTTCTAAGTGTTTTTTCCTCTTCTGTCTTGTCACCAAAATTAACTCCAAACACAAGCCTTATCATATCATATCATTCCCCTTCTCAAAA
The DNA here is from genome assembly GCF_003676395.1 of Aethalodelphis obliquidens. Lineage (NCBI taxonomy): Eukaryota > Metazoa > Chordata > Mammalia > Artiodactyla > Delphinidae > Aethalodelphis > Aethalodelphis obliquidens. The sequence continues at coordinate 15,327,791 of NW_020837956.1, read as the reverse complement.
CATTCAGTGGCCCCCAGCTGCACATAAAATCAAATCAAATATCCTGTATGAACTGGCTGTAGCAAATTTTCCATGTTACATCTTATATGCCACCCCCGTTGTAACTGGTGCTATGGTCACACATGCGATTTACTGCATCACAAACATTTCCTACTATTTCCTGACTCTGTGCCTTTCCCATGATGTCCCCTGAGCCTTCAATACTCTGACCTCATTTCCCCCTATTGAATTTCTGCACAGTCTTTAGGCAGCGTTTCCTCCATCAGGTCTGCTAGGGATCCCTTCAGACAAAACCAACCTCTCCCCCCTCTATTTGCTATTACACTTTCTACCTCGACTCTAATTCTTACCATAGGCTGCAGTGTTTCTTCTCCTTGTGATGGTCTCTTCACTAAAATGTGAGTTACTAGAAGCAGAAATCATGCCTCATTCTACTTCATTTCCCTTATACTTTTCAGAGTAGGTAGATGCACAGTAAATGTTTACTCAGTTGTTGGAACAGAAGACACTAGATTATAACAAAAGGCAACCTTTCCTTAGAAATTATAAAATTCTAAGAAGAGCTCTAATATTTGCCATACTAGTCAGGTGTCTTTCTTTAAGGCTAAACAGACACTCAGGAGTCCTGAGTATGGCATAACTCTTAGAGATTAAAATTGCTTTCCACTGAAGGAAACTACAGTCGGCCCTCCATATCTGCAGGGTCTGCAACTGTGGATTCAAAAAACCGCAGATCAAAACTATTTTTTTTTAATTCCAGAAAGTTACAAAAAGCAAAACTTGAACTTGCTGCACAATGGTAATTATTTACATAGCATTTACATTGTATTCAAAACTATTTGCATAGCATTTGCACTGTATTAGGTATTATAAGTAATCTAGAGATGATTTAAAGTATAAAGTATAGAGGAGGATGTGCATAGGTTATATGCAAATACTATGCCACCTTATATAAGGGACTTGAGCATCTCAGATTTTGATATCTGTGGGGGGTCCCGGAACCAATTCCCAGGGATACTGAGGGATGAATGTATTTAGCTTTTCCCTTTCCAATTCTTTCTATTCTTTTATAAAATGAAATTGTATAAAATCTCCAAAAATAAGATTGAAAAATGAGAATCTGTATGCTTCCTATAGCTGAACTCACAGGGGTTTTCCTTCAGATAACTTCCCAGTTTCTTTCATATTTTGTCCTTTTACATACTCATTCAGTCAACAAATATCTACTAAGGATACTAACTATATGAAATGAGTTATGTGCAACATTTTAATTAAAAGAAAACAATTATAGACTCAGGTGAGAGTTACTAAGGAAGCTTCCATGGAACTGAACCTTGGAGGAGTGATCTTCTATGAGCAGATACATGGTAGACAGGGAAACTGTACAGCACTTTCCAAGTTGGAAGAAGGAAAGAGGAACAGTGAGCCAAGGCACACAAACAATTGCTACATATATTACTGAGAAGTGGAAACAATCAAGGTGGGCAGTCTAACTAGAAGAGATGGTTTACCCTATAATCAAAATTTTCAAGATGTATTAGGTATTAACTCCTTCCAATGAAATCAGATGAAGGGGCACAACATGTAAAATAAACAAAACTACTACAGTAAAAAGTGGAGGGGAGTGAAAGATGGGAGCCCTGCCTGCTGAGTTGCCTCTTGACAACACCCTCCCCACAGTCCCAGAGTTCCCTCCCTGGAGTTCCTTCCAGTAAATGTGGAAAATCACTAGCAAAGTGAAAAACAGAAAATAAGATCAAATAGAATGGAGACCAAATTATGGAGCACGATGTTACCTGACCTCAACTCACACTTACTAATTGAGGCTTCTTTCTCACAGTGTATAAGCCACTGCACATGTAGGTCCTTTATAATTTGTAAGCTAAATAAATCATTTTTTATGTCCACATGCTAGTTCCACGCTTGGCACATAATGGGTGCCAAAAAATATTTTAGAAATTTTGAAGCGAACTGACAAATCGATGGCTGAGTGAATGCCAGCCTCCGCTGAAATAAACAATGTCTTCCCAAAGGCTTTGTCAGTAGTTCTCTACAACCCAGTTTATCCCCACCCACTTCCAGCAGAGAATTAAGTTTTGAACATAAATGCACAGCCTCAGGCTAAACCAGCCTTAACTGGAAGACTTCATTGTGACTCCATCTATATCAGAGCTTAAGACTGCATATCCAAAGCCTTCATGATGATTCTTAAAAGAAAAGAAACATCCCAAAGCACACTTCTTTCTCATTGCCTTAATTAATAATTCACAGACTTCCTTAAGGTGCAGAGGCTTGTGCCGGCTATTTTGCAGATCTCAGAGGAAATGCATATCCTTTATTTAGCGTGAGTAATACTAAAAGGCACAATGTGGTCCAAGGTTTAGCCAAAATCTCATCACATGCAAATAACCTTAGTGCATGGAAAAGACGCCTGGGAATGGGCTTGAAAGGATGACAATGGGCTGTTTTCTATTATGTTCTTGTAACCTGTTGGGCCATAGACATACAAACACTTGTGTTCTTTTAACGTGGGGATAATACAAGTAGAGAAACATCATGATTAAGGGAGCATTAATGCATATGGACAGGGCCAATTAAAAACAACAGATTCTGTATTTCATCCAAATAGAAAAACTGAAAAACCTCTTGGGTTTATAGGATAGAGGGAAATAAAAGCAGTAGTTTGATTATTTTTAATTGAAGATATTTTTTTAATTGCCATTATTTTTAAGATCCCTGAATCTTCCCCTAAGCAGCTGTTACCCCCCTATACGTTCCTTAAGTGTGAGAAGAAAAAGAAAACACTATGCATCTAAAATGACAGCTTTCTCTTTCTCCCCTCATTTTATCTTTTGCCTTATATCTAATTGCCAGTTAGAGTTCTCTGGCTATGTATCTCATAAGCCCCTAACTTTTGATTTCTGACTAATAAATCTCATTATTATCTAGGACAAAGAATTTATTCAACACTTTTTTATGAGGCATCTAGTTGGTTCCAGACAGTGTGTTAGTTGCTGAGGATGTACTGATTTAAAATAACTGAATACAGAAATAAATGAACAAACATGCAAAAAAAACCCTCCTCAAACTTAGAACCTAGTGTGGGAAACAGACATCAATCAAATAATCATAAAAACAAATGTAATGTTACAACTTTCACATAAGATATATGGTATCATGCAAGGATAACAGGAGAACCCACCTGTCTGGTGAGCTCAGGGGTATCTTCCCTAATGTATATCTTTTGTGCTTACAGTGGAAGGATGCATGGGAACAAACTAGGCAAAGGAAGTGGCGTGAAGTGGAGCTTGGTGGGGATGAAGATCAGAATTAGCAGAAGAAATGGAACGTCATAAGAAGTGTTTTCAAGATTCTCAAGAGGACCAGTGGGGTTAGTGCAGTGAGTACAGAGGCATGATTCCAGATGAGCCTGAAGAAGTAAGTAGGGGACAGCCATACAGAATATTGTAGGTCATGACAAAAATATCTGGTTTTATCTAAACACAATGCGAAACCATTGGGAAGTTTCCACCAAGATTTGGGGATGATTTGATGTGATCAGATTTGTTTTTTTTAAAAGATAGCTGTGGTTACATTATTTAGGAGGCAAGAGAGCTTTGAGGGAATCTAGAAGTAATGACAGATTGGACTAGGGTAGCAGCTATGAAGATGGGAGTGGATAAAGTGGAAAGATATGTAGAAGGAAAATCTGCAAAAGATTGCTGATAAGAGCTAAGGGAGAGAAAGGTGTCAAAGAGGGCTAAAAATTCTGCTTTGTAAAAGTAGAAGGATGGGGGATGTGGAGTCAAGACAGGTGTGCTAGGAGGATGGGGAATTCGCATCTCCACAAAACTGGGGCACCTACGAGGCACCGGTGGGGGACCACGGACACGTAGGGGATGGGAGGAACCCCCAGCTAGTGGGTAGGACGTGGGGCTTGGTGGGGTGAGGGGGGAGGAAAAGTGGAAGCAGGATGGGACTGGTGCCCCTGAGGGGTGGCTGGGGGAGGGGAAGGGATCCCACGCCCGAAGGGGGAACCACTGCGAAGGCAGAGGATCAAAAGGGAGCATGGCCAACTTTCTCCTGCCCACTTGGACCCCCAGGAACCTGTTGAGATCCCAGGCCTGATCCTCTGCCCACCTAGGCCCTCTGAAGCCATACGGGTCCTGAGGAAATGGGAGGGAGGAAAGGGGGAGCAAAAGTAAAATGGGACCTATGGGACCGGCACCCCTGAGGGGTGGCTGGGGGAGGGGAGTTCCTACACCCAGAGGGACCCACCCATGGTTAGGGGTCCAGCGGTGACAGGGGAGACCCTGGAGGAGACCCTGGGAAGGGGCCCAAAGGAACAGAAGGGAACATGGCCAGTGCTTTCCCTGTCCACCTAGGTACCAGGGAGACTACTGGGTTCCTGGGTCTAATCCTCTGCCCTCGGAAACTCCCTCCTGCCATACAGGCCCAAGCCCCGTCCCGAACCCCCACCCAGGGCCCCACCTCTACAATCGGAGAGTCCCTCCAATGCGCCGGGCTTAAACCCCATCCACACACCCTCACTCAGGGCCCTACTTCCAAACTTCGGAACCACACACTACAGACACCCTCCTTTCCATCTGCTGCCTCTCCCCTTCCCCGCAGGTCCTAAGCAGAGCCCCGCCCCACACTTGAATGTCGCCCTTCCTAGGCCCCGCCCCCAGGGCCTTTTCCGGCTACATGGGTCCTAAGCCTAGCCCCCCCACACACACTCAAACATCATCCACCCACCTGCCTAGCTCCCACCCCACCCATCCCCCCCAGCCTAAGTACCAACCCCTGCCTAAACTCCGACCCCAGAGACCCAAGGGGTTTTTTTTTGTTTTTTTTTTCCCCTCTTTTCTCTTTTCCTCTTTGAGACTGGGGTTCTGTTTTACCTTGTTGATTCATTGTTGTTGATTCTTTTATATTTTTGTTTTTCCTAATAAATCTCTTATTTTTCTAATTTTATTTTATACTTCATCAGTGATCTCTCCTTCTGGCTTGTTCCCTCCCTACCCCCCTTTCTTTTCTTTTTTCTGTCTTGCTTTTATTTTACCTGATTGCAGTTGTTTCAATTATAGTTTTATTTTTCCTAATATATTTTTTACCTTTCTAATCTTAGTTTGTTGATTCTTTGATATTGTACTGCTCCTTTTTTTCTTTCTTTCTTCTGTCTTTTTTTTTTTTAACCATGCCACAAAACTTGCGGGATCTGGGTTTCCAGGCCAGAGGTCAGGCCGAAGCTCCTGTGGTGGGAGCTCAGAGTCCAAACCACTGGACTAACAGAAAACCTGAAACCCCAGGGAATATCAAATGGAGTGAGGCCTGCTGGAGGTCCTCATCTCAGCACCAAGACCAGGCTCTATCCAACTGCCTGCAAACTCCAGTGCTGGACGTCTCAGGTCAAACAACCACTAAGACAGGAATACATCACCAACCATCAAAAAATAAAATGAAACGACAAAAACATTACTTACAGATGAAGGAGCAAGGTAAAAACCTACAAGACCAAATAAATGAAGAAGAATAGGCAACCTACTTGAAAAAGAATTCAGAGTAATGATAGTAAAGATGATCCAAAACCTCGGAAACAGAATGGGGAAAATACAAGAAACATTTAACAAGGATCTAAAAGAACTAAAGAGCAAACAAACAGTGATGAACAAAACAATGACTGAAATTAAAATACTCTAGAAGAAATCCATAACAGAATAACTGAGGCAGAAGAATGGATTAGTGAGCTGGAACGTAAAATGGTGGAAATAACTGCAAGGGAGCAGAACAAAGAAAAAAGAATGCAAAGAATTGAGGAGAGTCTCACAAACCTCTGGGACAACATTAAATGGACCAACATCAGAATTACAGGGGTCCCAGAAGAAGAAGAGAAAAAGAAAGAGTCTGAGAAAATATTTGAAGAGATTATAGGCAAAAACTTGCCTAACATGGGAAAGTAAATGGTCAATCAACTCCAGGAAGCACACAGAGTACCATACAGGATAAACCCAAGAAGAAACACACCAAGGCACATTAATCAAACTATCCAAAATTAAATACAAAGAAAAAATATTAAAAGTAGCAAGGGAAAGCAGCAAATAACATACAAGGGACTCCTCATAAGGTTAACAGTTGATCTTTCAACATAAACACTGCAAGCCAGAAAGGAGTGGCGGGACATATTTAAAGTGATGAAAGGGAAAAACCTACAACCAAAATGACTCTACCTAGCAAGGATATCATTAAGATTCAATGGAGAAACTAAAACCTTTACAAACAAGCAAAAGCTAAGAGAATACAGCACCAAAAAACCACCTTTACAACAAATGCTAAAGGAACATCTCCAGGCAGGAAACACAAGAGAAGGAAAACACCTACAATAACAAACCCAAAACAATTAAGAAAATGGTAACAGGAATATACATATCGCTAATTACCTTAAATGTAAATGGATTAAATGCTCCAACCAAAAGACAAAGACTGGCTGAATGCACATAAAAACAAGACCCATACATATGCTGTCTAAAAGAGACCCACTTCAGACATAGAGATACATACAGACTGAAAGTGAGGGGATGGAGAAAAATATTCCATGCAAATGGAAATGAAAAAAAGCTGCAGTAGCAATTCTCATATCAGATAAAAGACACTTTAAAATAAAGACTATTACAAGAGACAAAGAAGGACACTACATAATGATCAAGGGATCAATCCAAGAAGAAGATATAACAATTGAAAATATTTATGCACCCAACACAGGAGCACCTCAATACATAAGGCAAATGTTGACAGCCATAAAAGGGGAAATCGACAGTAACACAATCATAGTAGGGGACATTAACACCTCAATTTCACCAATGGACAGATCATATAAAATAAAAATAAATAAGGAAACACAAGCTTTAAATGACACATTAAACAAGATGGACTTAATTGGTATTTGAAGGACATTCCAACCAAAAACAACAGAATACACTTTCTTCTCAAGTGCTCATAAAACATTCTCCAGAATAGACCATAAATTGGGACACAAATCAAGCCTTGGTAAATTGAAGAAAATTGAAATCGTATCAAGTATCTTTGCCGACCACAACGCTATGAGAATAGATTTCAATTACAGGACAAAATCTGTAAAAAATACAAACACATGGAGGCTAAACAATATGCTACAAAAAAACCAACAGATCACTGAAGAAATCAAAGAGGAAATCAAAAAATACCTAGAAACAAATGACAATGAAAACACAATGACCCAAAACCTATGGGATGCAGCAAAAGCACTTCTAAGAGAGAAGTTTATAGCAACACAATCCTACCTCAAGAAAGAAGAAACATCTCAAATAACCTAACCTTACACCTAAAGCACTTAGAGAAAGAAGAACAAAAAAAACCCAAAGTTAGCAGAATGAAAGAAATCATAAAGATCAGATCAGAAATAAATGAAAAAGAAATGAAGGAAACGATAGCAAAGATCAATAAAACTAAAAACTGGTTCTTTTAGGGCTTCCCTGGTGGCACAGTGGTTGAGAGTACGCCTGCCGATGCAGCGGACACGGGTTCGTGCCCTGGTCCAGGAAGATCCCACATGCCACGGAGCGGCTGGGCCCGTGAACCATGGCCACTGAGCCTGCGCGTCCAAAGCCTGTGCTCCGCAACGGGAGAGGCAACAACAGTGAGAGGCCCGCGTGCCACAAAAAAAAAAAAAAAACTGGTTCTTTGAGAAGATGAACAAAATTGATAAACCATTAGCCAGACTCATCAAGAAAAAACAGGAGAAGACTGAGGCCAACAGAATTAGAAATGAAAAAGGAGAAGTAACAACTGACACTGCAGAAATACAAAGGCTCATGAGAGATTACTACAAGCAACTATATGCCAATAAAATGGACAACCTGGAAGAAATGGACAAATTCTTAAAAAAGCACAACCTTCTGGAACTGAACCAGGAAGAAATAAAAACTATGAACAGACCAATTCCAAGCACTGAAATTGAAACTGTGATTAAAAATCTTCCAACAAACAAAAGCCCAGGACCAGATGGCTTCACAGGCAAATTCTATCAAACATTTACAGAAAAGCTAACACCTATCCTTCTCAAACTCTTCCAAAATATAGTAGAGGGAGGAACACTCCCAAGCTCATCATACAAGGCCACCATCACCCTGATACCAAAACGAGACAAAGACGTCACAAGGAAAGAAAACTACAGGCCAATATCTCTGATGAACATAGATGCAAAAATACTCAGCAAAATACTAGAAAACAGAAACCAACAGCCCATTAAAAGGATCATACACCATGATCAAGTGGGGTTTATCCCAGGAATGCAAGGATTCTTCAATATATGCAGTCAATCCATGTGATACACCATATTAAAAAATTGAAGGCTAAAAATCATACAATAATCTCAATAGATGCAGAAAAAGCTTCTGACAAGATTCAACACCATTTATGATAAAAACTCTCCAAAAAGTAGGCATAGAGGGAACCTACCTCAACATAATAAAGGCCATCTATGACATACCCACAGCCAACATCATTCTCAATGGTGAAAAACTGAAACCATTTCCACTAAGATCAGGAACAAGGCAAGGTTGCCCACTCTCACCACTATTATTCAACATAGTTTTGGAAGATTTAGCCACAGCAATCAGAGAAGAAAAAAAGATAAAAGGAATCCAAATCAGAAAAGAAGAAATAAAACTGTCACTGTTTGCAGATGACATGATACTATACATAGAGAATCCTAAAGATGCCACCAGAAAACTACTAGAGCTAATCAAGGAATATGGTAGAGTAGCAGGATATAAAATTAATGCACAGAAACCTCTTGCATTCCTATACATTAATGATATAAAATCTGAAAGAAATTAAGGAAACATTCCCATTTACCAATGCAACAAAAAGAATAAAATACTAGGAATAAACCTACCTAAGGAGACAAAAGACCTGTATGCAGAAAACTACAAGACACTGATGAAAGAAATTAAAGGTGATACAAACAGATGGAGAGATATACCACGTTCTTGGATTGAAAGAATCAACATTGTGAAAATGACTCTACTACCCAAAGCAATTTACAGACTCAATGCAATCCCCATTAAACTACCACTGGCATTTTTCACAGAACTAGAAGAAAAAATTTCACAATTTGTATGGAAACACAAAAGACTCTGAATAGCCAAAGCAATCTTGAAAAAGAAAAACGGAGCTGGAGGAATCAGGCTCCCTGACTTCAGACTATACTACAGAGCTACAGTAATCAAGACAGTATGGTACTGACACAAAAACAGAAATATAGATCAACGGAACAGGAGAGAAAGCCCAGAGATAAACCCACGCAAATATGGTCACCTTATCTTTGATAAAGGAGGCAAGAATATACGATGGAGAAAAGACAGCCTCTTCAATAAGTGGTGCTGGGAAAACTGTAAACATTTTACAGCTACATGTAAAAGAATGAAGTTAGAACACTTCCTAACACCATACACAAAAATAAACTCAAAATGAATTAAAGACCTAAATTAAGGCCAGACACTATACAACTCTTAGAAGAAAACATAGGCAGAACACTCTATGACATAAATCACAGCAAGATCCTTTTTGACCCAGCTCCTAGAGAAATGGAAATAAAAACAAAAATAAAAAATTGGGACCGAATGAAACTTCAAAGCTTATACACAGCAAAGTAAACCATAAACAAGACGAAAAGACAACCCTCAGAATGCGAGAAAATACTTGCAAACGAAGCAACTGATAAAAGATTTATCTCCAAAATATACAAGCAGCTCCTGCAGCTCAATATCAAAAAAACAAACAACCCAATCCAAAAATGGGCAGAAGACCTAAATAGACATTTCTCCAAAGAAGATATACAGATTGCCAACAAACACATGAAAAGATGCTCAACATCACTAACCCTTAGAGATATGCAAATCAAAACTACAATGGGGTACAGAGTGAAGTCAGTCAGAAAGAGAAAAACAAATATCTTATATTAATGCATGTATGTGGAACTTAGAAAAATGGTACAGATGAACCGGTTTGCAGGGCAGAATTTGAGACACAGATGTAGAGAACAAACATATGGACACCAAGGGGGGAAAGCCACAGTCGGGTGGGGATAGTGGTGTGCTGAATTGGGCGATTGGGATTGACATGTATACACTGATGTGTATAAAACTGATGACTAATAAGAACCTGCTGTATAAAAAAATAAATAAAATAAAAGTCAAAAATTAAAAAGAAAAAAAAAAACTACAATGAGGTATCACCTCACACCAGTCACAATGGCCATCATCAAAAAATCTACAAACAATAAATGCTGGAGAGGGTGTGGATAAAAGGCAACTGGTACAGCCACTATGGAGAACAGTATGGAAGTTCCTTACAAAACTAAAAATAGAACTACCATATCATCCAGCAATCGCACTACTGGGCATATACCCTGAGAAAACCAAAATTCAAAAAGAGTCATGTACCACAGTGTTCACTGCAGCTGTATTTACATTAACCTGGACATGGAAGCAACCTAAGTGTCCATCAACAGATGAATGGATAAAGAAGATGTGGCACATATATACAATGGAATATTTCTCAGCCATAAAAGGAAACGAAATTGAATTATTTGCAGTGAGGTGGACGGACCTAGAGTATGTCATACAGAGTGAAGTAAGTCAGAAAGAGAAATACAAATACCATGTGCTAACACATATATATGGAATCTAAAAAAAAAAAAAAAAAAATGGTTCTGATGAACCTAGGGGCAGGACAGGAATAAAGACAGAGACGTAGAGAATGGACTTGAGGACACGGGGAGGGGGAAGCATAAGCTGGGACGAAGTGAGAGAGTGGCATTGATAATATATACACTACCAAGTATAAAATAGATAGCTAGTGGGAAGCAGCTGCATGGCACAGGGAGATCAGCTTGGTCCTTTGCTACCACCTAGAGGGGTGGGATAGGGAGGGTGGGAGAGAAATGCAAGAGGGAGGGGATATGTGGATATACGTATGCATATAGCTGATTCACCTTATTATACAACAGATACTAACACAACACTGTAAAGCAATTATACTCCAATAAAGATGTTAAAAAAAAAAAGAAAAAAACGTAGATGGATGTCAACAGTGAGATAACCACTGCACACCTACTAGAATGGCTAAAACTCAATACATGTCAACACCAAAAGCTAGAAAGAATGTGGAGCAACAGGAACTCTCATTTATTGCTGATAGGAATGCAAATGACACAGCCACTTTGGCAGACAGTTTGGTAGTTTCTTACAAAGCTAAACCTAGTCTTAACATTAGATCTAGCAACTGTGTTCCTAGGTATTTATCGAAATGAGTGGAACAATTATGTCCACATAAAAGCCTGCACACTAACATTTATAATTTTATATGCTTTATTTATAATTACCAAAACTAGAAGCAACCAAGATTTCCTTCAATAGGTGAATGGCTAAACAAACTGTGGTACTTCCATACAACAGAATATTATTTTAACAATAAAAAGAGGGCTTCCCTGGTGGCGCAGTGGTTGAGAGTCCGCCTGCCGATGCAGGGGACACGGGTTCATGCCCCGGTCTGGGAAGATCCCACATGCCGCGGAGCGGCTGGGCCCGTGAGCCATGGCCACTGAGCCTGCGCGTCCGAAGCCTGTGCTCCGCAATGGGAGAGGACACAACAGTGAGAGGCCCGTGTACTGCAAAAAAAATAAATAAAAATAAAAAGAAATTATCTATCAAGCTACAAAAAAGACATGGGGGAACCTTAAATGCATATTGCTGAGTGAAAGAAGCCAATCCAAAAAAGCAACATACTTTTCGTATCTTTCATCCCCATTATATGACATTCTGGAAAAGGTTAAGACTATGGAGACAGTAAAAAGATTAAATCAGTGCTTGCGGGAGGTGGGAAGGAGGAGACGGGATGGAGGGATACATAAGCAGAGCACAGGGAATTTTCAGGGCAGTGTAAGTATTCTGTATGATACCACAACGGCGGATACATGGTATCACACGTTTAGCAAAACCCATGGATTTATACAATACAAAGAGTCAACCCTAATGTAAACTACGAAATTTAGTTAACAGTAATGTATCGATATTAGTTCATCAGTTGTAACAAATGTAACACATCACTGCAATATATTAGTAACAGGATAAACTGAGGGCAGGAGGAAAGGGAATATATGGGAACTCTCCATATTTTTCTGTTCAGTTTTTCCTTAAATCAAACACTGCTCTAAGAAATAAAGTCTACTAATTTTTTTAAAACTTCAAATACATTTTTAAAAAGGAAATGGGCAGTAATGATATTTATGTAAACATGAATGACTGGAAAAGAGTGAGGTTTGGGAAAAGATTATTTTGGTTTTAGATATGTAGAGTTTAAAGTACCTGTGGAATACCTAAAGGATATGTCAAGGAATAGATGAATACACAGGTCTTTAGTTCAGAGGAGAAGTCTAACCTGGAGATACAAATGTTAATCATTTGCAAAATAGGCAGTAATTTACATTAAAAGCAACAGTGGACTCTCCCAGATGAGATTATACTAAAGCACTGGATGCTTCAGCTTCTATCCATGCTTTGGCGCTGGCTACTAAAAACATTCAGACAAGAAAGGAAATAAATGAGAATGGTTGCTTTTTGTATTAGGGTTTTTTGTTTGTTTGCTTGCTTGCTTGCTTTGTTTCTTGTTTGATTTTGTAATATGTGGATGCTGGAGAAATTTTGGAAGTAAGGGTCTCAGAGAACTGGCCAAAAAATAAAGAGCAGATGATAGTGGGGACCAGAAATGTCTTTCTTGGGTTAAGTAAAAGTCATAGAGGAGAGAGAAACAAGGTGGTAAACGCCAGTAAGAGAAATAGTTGCCCTCTCTTCTGATAAAATTAAATAGAATGTTGGTGATTTATTTAAAACCAGAGTAGGCAAGCAGTGACTACTGCGTTATCTGTGAATTCTTAGAATGAAAAAAAAAAAAATTGAGAGTTCAATAAGCCAGTGGGGAGTTAGACTCAGTGTAGAAAGGAGACCAAGAAGGTTAACTGGTATATATTTCAGTGGATATTCCTACGCTAAGATTTATTACATATATGAAGGCTAGCCCTGAAACAGTTGTGCTATATGTTCCTTTGAGGATGTACTCAGTTGGACTTCTGAGGGGAACAGAAGTCAGTGCACATAAAGGGATCTTTGGAAATTTGGGAAGATGGGCAACCTGGAAACATAAACAAGTTGCACCTCGTAGTTTGACATACCAGCTTAAGAGGGCTTACATAATCACTTCAAGGTGAGGTGAGTTAAGCTTAAAGTCTCTGATTTCCAGGAATTCTCAAGTATCTAGATGCAGACTATAGCACTTATATCTCATATCTAAGTTTTTAATATGAGAATAAAATATTAATATAACTCTTGGTAAGAGTATGCCTAGTATTTACATATTCCTAGTTATACTAATAAAGGGACTGTGACACTCCGGGAAAGCCCATAAAATAAATTATCTGGGCAAAAAATATATATATATATATAATCACTGAGACAGCCACCTCTGGTAATAGCATACTAAGTAATTCAAACCAACTTTCCCACTTGGAATAGCTGAAAAAAATAGACATCAGAGAGGTAAGGAAATAGTGAACCATGAGGATTTGACATGGGAGAGTACAGACGCCCAGGAAAGTGAATCCAGCTTTTAAAGCTCCTTTTCTTTAGTAACACTTGTTAACTTCAGAGAACATGGCTGAGAAGGTGAGAAGTGTTTAGATCATCCTTGGGGGCTAAACGGATAGAGATCAGAAACTGTACCTACTAATGGAAGCCCTGGTCATTCTTCCTTCCATTGGATTGGAACCACAAAAGGGTTACAACTAGGAGTAAGAGTGAACTAGAAGGAGAAAGTAGACAGGTCTTCACAGGGACTACAGCTCAGTTTCAAATCAGTTTAATCTCTAACGTTGGATTAAAATGTTCCTAAATTAGCAGTACCCTCAGGTATTCAGCAGCAGCAAACTATAAATCCTTCTCTGGAAGGAGATAACGTTATCTTAGGTCACACATTATTTCTACAAAAATTTTTTCAAATATAATGTCTAGTATATAATCATAAATGACAAGCCATGAAGAGATAGGACACCATGAACAAAAACAACAGAAAAAATAGACAAGAGAAAAAGACCCAAAATAGCTCAATATACTCAAATCATCATAGACAGACTTTTAAAAAACTACACTTACTGTGTTCAAGAAATAAAAGACTAGATTTAAATTTTTAGTGTAAAATTTAAAACTATTGAAAGAGCACCAAATGTAAATTTTAGAACTGAAAAATAAAATAACCAAAATAAGGAATCAATGGATGGGTTTAATAGCCAGATTAAACATAGCTGAAGAGATAATTGGTTAACTAGAAGATAGATCAGGAAAAAAAAATACTTCAAATAAAGAGAGCAGAGCACTTAAAAAATAAAAAATAGACATATAGCATATAATTGTAAGGTCTAATGTACATATATTTGGAGTGGCAGAGAAGAGAGGGTGAGACAGAAGAAGCAGTGAAGAGATTATAGCTGAAATTTTTCCAAAAATAATGAAAAACATAAAGTCACAGAATCAAGAAACACTGAGAACTTCAAGCAAGATAAAAAAAATTAAATAATAAAATAAAAATAAATATAGACAATCATACCAAAATTACTGAATACCAAAAAGTAAATCTTAAAAACAGCTTAAAAGAGATGAAAGAACAAGAAAGAGAGACAGACAGAGAGACAGAGATTATCTTGTAAGGGGCAACAATTAGAGTACCCACTGACTCCTCAACAAAAACTATAAAATTCAGAATACATAGAATATCTTCAAAATGCTGGGCAGGGAGAACTTAGATAATGTAAAGTTCTAGTCCAAGTGAAAATATTAAGGTTACCATAAATAGAAGTTAGAAAAACAAATATGAATGTATCTTCCTCAAACCCACACTACAATAAATACTAAAGATATTTTATAGGTAGAAAAATAATGATCCCAGATGGAAGATCAGAGATGGAAAAAGGAAAAAGAAATATTAAAATAACAACATTCAGGAAAATATAAATTCATATTGACTGACTAAATCAGTATTAATAATGCCTTGAGATTAAAATATAAAATGAAATAAAACACAAGAAAATGATAACATATAAGTTGGAAGAGGATAGAGAAAATTAAAGTGTTCCAGTGCATTTTATGGGTAAAGGTGCCAAATAACATGCCATTGATAAATTAAGGATGCATACTATACTCTCTATGAAACCACTGAGGAGATGGTAAAAGAATGCATATCTTATAAGCACACAGAAGAAAAAGAATATATAAATAGATAAGAAAGAAAAGGAAAATAACATAGAACACTAAGACTGCTAATTGAGACCAAAATACATCAGTGATTACCTTGTGAATGAACTAATGTTCCAATTCAAAGACATGTATTGCCAGATTGCATTTTAAAATAACTTTATATGTTGTTCATAAATCAAAAAGGATATAGTCAACTTGAAAAGCAAAGAATAGAAGATCTTGAAAACACTAACTGAAAGAAAGCAGGAGTCACTACATTAATATCAAAGCAAATTTTAAAGAAAAGAAGCATTCCTGGAGAGAAGGAAGTACATATCATAAAGATAAAATATTAGATTTACCAGGAAGATATAAAAATTTTATACTTTTGCCCTTAATAAAGTAGCTGCAAACCTTTAAAGCAAAATCTTCACAGGAGTAAAAGAAGAAATAAACAACCACAATCACACTGGAAGTCTTTTAAAACACATCTCTCTCAGTAATTGTTATAAGAAGCAGACAAAAATTCAGTAAGAATTAAAATATCTCAATAGCACAATTAATTTTACGTATTGAATATATAGAGAACAATTTACCCAACAATTGCAGAGTAAACATCCTTAAAAACACACAGAACATTTACAAAATTTAACCATATTCTGCGTAATAAGCAAGCATCAACAAATTTCAATAAATTAAAATTGTGTAGTATATGGTCTCTGACAACAATGCCATTTAGCTAGAAATTAATAACAAGAAGATAACTAGAAAATCATCATAGCCTGAAATTTTAAAATATAGTTCCAAATAACCCATGGTGATAAAACTATCATCATTTTCCTTAGAAAAATATTTTGAAATGAATGGTAATGACAAATACACTATATATCAAAACCTGCATAATATAACTAATTGTTAGTGTAGAGAATAATTTAGAGCTTTAAATGTATATATTAAATGGAGTAAAAAATATGAATAAATCTCACACAAAATATATATTGAAAAATCCTAAACAAGATATATGCAAACTAAATTCAGTAATATTTTAAAAAGAAAATAACATACCAGACCAAACTGCTTTATTTTAGGAACTCAACAGAACTTAACATTCAAACTGCTATTAGTGTAACTCAAACATCTATAGAATCAAAGACAGAAATCACATGATGGTCTCAATCACTGCAGAAAATGGTTTGGTAACATTCAGTATCCATTCATGATAAAAATGTATATAGCAAATTAGGAATAGAAGGGAGCATCCTTAATCTGATAAGTCATGTCTGTTAAAAAAAAAAAAACCTCAGCAAGCATCATATTTAATCATGAAATGTTAAGAATCTTTTCACTAAGACTGCTAATACCATGTCTATTAAACATTCTACAGGGGGTTTGTGTCATTCAGATTCCTGACAGGAAACAGAGCAAATGCAAGCCGTTTAACCGAACAGAGGTGAATAAAGAGGTGCCAGCAGGGAGAGGGGAACCAAAAAGGAATGGTGAAGGCTCATATATGGAAACAGTGGCGCCCCATCACCATCCTGAGCCAGAAAAACAAAGGCAGCAAACAATGATGGGGGCATTGAATCGGGGGGAGGGGCGGTCACAAGTTTCCTTTCTGGAATTCTGTCAATGTTCTACTTCTTGCACTGTGTGGAGTTCCATGGATGGCCGCTTTGTGACAAATTCATTGATGCATACGTTTTTGCTCTTCACATAAGAAGGTTAAATAATTAAAATAAAATTGCTGATGCAGATGTTGCATCTACATGCCAGTGAAAGCCAGTAGATGTGACAAGCAGAGAAAAGTGATTAGAATGAAGACAATTATATATTCACAAACAAGTTAATTCAAGCAATTATAAGGTGAGCCATGGAAGCAATTTCCTAGGACTTCTTAAGTAACCCAAAAAAATTTAAAAAGAAAAAAAATGTCACGAAAGTGAAAACAAAAAAACTTTTGATGTATCCCTTAAGATGTTATTCACAGTTTTAATTCTTCCCTCTCCCTCAGGAGTGTTTAAGTGTACTCCCCTGAAGCCCATGGATTTTGCAGCAGAATTTCAAAGGCAGAGACAGGATTTAAGAGAAAGACTCAGTGGCAGGGTTTGGGGATGACCGTCTGCCTAATTTTAAGCAGAGTAGATCTGCTTTCATCGGTCCAAATATATGAGGTTTCTCTATAAGATTAGATTCGAAGAAAGAAATCATTCTTTAAAAAAAGAAAAAAAAGCACCAATTTTGTGAATAAGTACACCAAGCCCCAAGGATGGAGTAACTAACTAACCCAAGGTTATTATGAAGAAATATTAGCAGAGTCATTTATAACTAAACCAGGTCTTTTGAATCCCAGCACATGCTAGTTCTATTGATCTTACAGAAAAACTTGAACGAACTTTTTGGTCAACCCAATAGAACCAGCATGTGCTGAGATTCAAAAGACCGATACTACAAGACAGATCACTCATAATGTTCTCTCAGGGTATGAAAGTCATCCTAAAATAAAATAAACCAACAAAGGAAACAAAAAAACATTCTGTTAGTTACCACGGCTTGTGCCTATGTTAGTATGCTACACTGTTTGTCAGGAAGATCTCCAAAGTTTTACCTCATCAAGTCTATAGTGATTGCCTGTGTTCCCAGAACTTGATCCCTAATCTCTCTAAACCTGTTGGACCTCCAGGAAGCCCAACTAGCCAGCTGAAATTTGCTGATCATTCCTCTCTGACTCAGAAACTAGAGAATCGAAATACTATCCTATTCTATGGACTTTTGGAAAGATCATCCACATAATCAAATAGCTGAATACCATATACAGAAGGTTCCTGACTTACCATGGTTCAATTTATGATTTTTCAACTTTATGATGGTGCAAAAGTGATATGTGTTCAGTAAAAACCATCCTTTGAATTTTGATCTTTTCCCTCGGCTAGCTGTGTGCAGTAGGATGCTGTCCGGTGATGCTGGGCAGTGGCAGGAAGGCACAGCTCCCAGTCAGCCTTATAATTTTATTTTCATTTAATAGAAATATTTCTAAAATATGGCATTTCTTCCCTTATTAAAAATAATAGGTTAGATTTTTTTACATTTGTTCCCTAATGACTCAGCATCACATTAAGATGTGAGGTTAAGTTTTTTCTAAATTATACCAGCCAGAAAATAACATTTCTACTGTCATATCCTGTGCTGGGACTAGGGTAAGGCAAATGAGGTACTCACCTTGGTTGCAAAATTTAATGAAGGATCAAAAAACTCAGTAATCCAGATAGATAATATTTTAATAAAGTATCTTTAAAAATCAAAGTTAATGAATAAAATCCATGATGAACAAAATATCAAATTTTTTTTAAAAATCAGAAGCAATATTACTAATTTTTCCTTTTTTCTCAGCCTCCAACATGGCTCAGCACAGCACTGTTCTCCCACTACTACCATTTATTTCTTAATAGAACAAATATCTTTTCTTCCCTTGAACCAAAAGAATTGAAGATTAAGAGAGAAACTAAAGACCAAGTTCTTTAATTCAGTGATTTTAACACCTTGTACTTCTCCTGTGATGTGCATAGTCTTAGTGACAGCTTTTTTCCCTTTCTGCTGTTATTTAGAAGTCTTTGTTCATTTACATAAGGAATTCTGGTTGTGCTTCCAGATGGTTATAGTCACCAGAATTCTCTACTCCATGGAATAATTTATTAATTCAGTGGTGTCCTAATCAGACTCCCCCAAATTCATGAAGTTATCTAAATATAAATATGCTTTTAAAACCCACAAATATTTACAAATATTTTTGGAATGACAATCTCTTATGATTTTGCTTTGGTTCAGTAAATACTTATTGAGCACTTACAGCCATCAGGTGCTGCAGGTTTTGAGGATGCAAAACTTGAGGGGAAAAAAGATGCTTATGTTGTTTACAATATTTTAAACACTCATTTCTCAATTGCCTCTGGGACTGAAATGTAAAACTGTCTTATGATTAAATATCGGGTGAACTGACGATGGAATAGCTAATATATCCAAACCAAGGAGAACTTTTGCAGTAAATGTGGAGTTTACCCCATGGTTAGTTAAGTCTTCTAACAGTCCAATGGAATAGCAACAGAGAGCAGGTGCAAATGTGGAACAAATGTCTGGGAGGATAATGATGGAGCATGGTGTCTGGGTATTCTCCAATCCATCAGTAATAAAATTGACTGGATTAAAGCTTTTGTAGGAAGGAGGTTCAGAGAACAAAGCCACTTTCCTTTCTGTCCCTAGGCAAGTCCATCCAGTTCAGAAAGGGCAGAGTCAAGCTCTGTGTGTCAAATGTAGGCCTTTTCATGCCACCAATCAGTGAGATAAGAGGCTCTTTATGTTCCCTATAGGATATCAGTGGAATTAGTGATGAGAGGCAACATGCATCAGGGAAAACTCATTATGACTCTTCCCCTTTTCAATTATCTAAGAGTCTCCCTCTGTGATAAAGGAATCATCAAAGATTGAGGACTTAAGTGATTTTTTTTTTTAAGTCATAAAGAATGGTAGGTTCCATAAAGTTGAATCTCACTGAAGATGAGTCACTTGTCTGTATCGCTCACAAGCCTGTTTTCCTGTCAGCGGAATCAGAGGATCACATTTCTCTAGCTCTAAAATGGTAAACGCAGGCAGAGCAAAAATAATCACCACCTGGATTTCAAATGCGGGTAAACGCTGTATTGGAATCCCCAGAGAAGGCTCAGCTAATGTTCTGTAGATTGGAAAGAGCTGTACAATCATTAATTTAATTTAGAAGCAGCCTGATAACATGGAAAAGCATGGACTTTGGTGTCTGAAGACCTATTTTTTGTTCTGTTTTGGGATTTCTCCCCCACTGCCATACTTCTTATCTTCCTGCCTACCTTCCTGCCCTTCACTATTTTTCCCAAAAGACCAAGGAATTTTTAAAGAGCTAGTTTACTTCATCCTAGAAGCCCTGTAGGGATTGTGTCCATGGTACCCAGACAGTGCCTCTTTCATCTTCACCTATTATTTCAGATTTTTCTAATCCATCCATTATCAACACCCATTAAGAAGTTTACATATCTATTTTAATGGTGCCTCAATTCTCCAATTAACTATGATTCCCCAATTTTTATAGTCAATTAGGATTATATCAAGAACCTATTGTGCACACTGCAGTGATGAGAGCACATAAGGAAGCTGCTGACCGTGGTCCTAAACCTGCATACAGACTTGTATGTTTGGCCTATACCATGTTTTACCAAAAATCAAATAACTTATCTTTTTTTTTTTTTAAGTCAGGAGATTAAACAAAATTTAAGTTTCCACCTTCTTGAGAAACTGGACAGTGTGGCAAGACTAGGACTGTATACCTATATTCCTACATGGCAACACTGTCTGGGGCTGAGGAGGAGCTGCTGCCTTTAGAGGTGCAAGCTGTTCAGTTTGCCACAGTTGCCCCCCGTCACGTTGTATTCATTTATATTACAGCTGGACGACTTTAGAATTGGAGTTTATACCACTTAAGGTTGATAAATCACTGGAACTACTGTAAAACGGCACTAGGAACTAATACATTTATAATCGCCAAACCACTAAGAGGAAATAATAACCAAAATGGTAATTATAATAAACAACTATGACAACATGATTACTAAATGCCTTACATAGGTTAACTCATTTAATCTTCACACAACCCTTCGAACAAAGTATTCATATGATCCCCATTTTTCAGATAAGGAAACTGGGGCACATAGAGGTTGAGTGACTTGCCTGGTTATGCAGCAAATAAGTGGCATTGCTGGAATAAAGTGAGATAACTGTGAAGCTGCTCTGAAAAAAATGGAATGCTATGCAAATTTAAAATGTATTATCATCGTTATTATTGGTGTTATAACGTATCTGTTCCATCAATTTATCCAGCAGGAAGACACAATTTTTGTTGCAAGAAAAACTAAGATTGCCAGGTAGATGCCTACAATTAAATTTCTTCCTATGATTGAATAAAGGAAGATATACAAACAGAAAAAATGAGAATTATGGAAAAAGGAATAACTTTGGAAGGAAATAAAAATATAATTATGATAACAGGTTAGAACTGTTAGATTGTTGATTTAAATTTAAAGTTATCACATTAATTGTAATTTTCAATTTACTCAGTTTTCGTTTTGTTTCTAAAATAAAGCTAAACGTTTTCTAAAACCTGACAATAGTTCTTTCCAAGCTATTCTGATGTCGACATAATGGTTGATAGTAAATTAATACCAATACATCCAGCCCTCATGCTTAGCTCACTGCCTTTCCCTGGGTCTTAAAGTCTGTTTACTCCTCCTGCAGCATAAGGTCATTTTTCAACAAAAACAAAAAAGTTAAAAAAGCAATATGTATGATTTCTTCAAGTAAAATCTTCTCCTTCCCCATTTGCATTCCTTGGTTACTGACTTATTTGATATCACAAAAGCCATATAGTACAAGCAGAATCTGGATGATAGTAATGGATGTAATACTTCAGTGTCTACATGTTATTAATGGCTGACAGTACTTCACTTTACAGTTTGTGAATTTCTTTCACAGTTTCTCTTTTAATCTTCACAATAGCCCTGTAAGATATTAATGCCCAGGTGATTGGTAACCTCTCAACAATATAAATGTGACCTTTCTTGACATAGAGTATTATGGGCATATAAAAATAAAGGGCATCAGCTGTGAATTTCTGAATTATTTAGATTGTTATTATGATTTCATTACTTGGATTCAGAAGGGACTTTATGGATCCTCTGGACCAACTACTTCATTTTCCAGCGAGGAAACCAATTCCCAGTGAGTTAGTGGCAGAGCCGGGGCAAGAAACACAGTGTCCTGATTCCCATTTCAGATTTCTTTACACTCTAACATACCTTATCTTCTGAAAATAAAAAGGTAAAATAACATACCATTTCCTTCTGTTTGCAAAAATAGGTCCTATTTACAGAGATAGGCTGTAAGGGAACAATTTTAAACAACAATGAAATATAATGAGGACACCAATATGGATGAAAAGCAAATTTTTTTCCTTTGGTAGAAGAGATGGGGACTGGGAGGAGGTAATAACCCCCATTACACAGACTGTAGTTTTCAATAAAGGAATCTCACTCCTGAAAGGGCAAGTCACACTGAATATCCATTTAGTAGGTTACCACACAGATTTTTAATTGTCACAGTTTATTAACATTGCTCATTCAGCTATTCAGTCATGCTCTCCTTGACAGCAGAAGGGCAATTCCACTGGATAGTCTCCATATTCAATGTCCTTGACCATTACTTACTGGAATTTACACAGTGTTGAGTAGTATGTGGTATGTGCAGATCCAGAATAAATAGAGTGAAGTAAGTCAGAAAGAGAAAAACAAATATAGTATGCTAACACACATATATGGAATCTAAAAAAAAAAAAATGGTTCTGAAGAACCTAGGGGCAGGACAGGAATAAAGATGCAGACGTAGAGAATGGACTTGAGGACACGGGGAGGGGGAAGGGTAAGCTGGGACGAAGTGAGAGAGTGGCATGGACATATATACACTACCAAATGTAAAATGGATAGCTAGTGGGAAGCAGCCGCATAGCACAGGGAGATCAGCTTGGTGCTTTGTGACCACCTAGAGGGGAGGGATCGGGAGGGTGGGAGGGAGGCTCAAGAGGAAGGGGATATGGGGATGTATGTATATGTATAACTGATTCACTTTGTTATAAAGCAGAAACTAACATACCATTGTAAAGCAATTATACTCCAATAAAGATGTTAAAATTAATAAATATATGTTATATATATTCCAAAAAAACAGAATAAACAGTGCCTCTGCCACCAATCAGCTAGCATTCTAGCCTCTTAACTTTAGAGTTGCAGTATGGATGGACTGCTTGTGCTCCCAAAAACAACCTCTCCACCTGTACCTGTATCTCATCTCCTCTCACTTATTTCTCAGCAATGCTCCAATGATTGTCCCTCTCTCTCCTGAATCATCAATTTCTCCTTCTCTGCTGGTTAGCTTCCAACAACCTACAAAGATGCTGCAAATGTTTCCACCTTAAACACTAAAAATTCATTTTGATCCCACATCTTTCCCCAACTGTCATTATATTTCCGCTCTGTTTGATAGAAAAACTAGGAAGGTATGTTGATATTCACCTTCTCCATTTCATTTCCTCCCTTCTCTACTGAACCATCGCCAACCAGGCTGCTCTATCACAGCTGTTAATTACCTACCCATTGCTAAATCCAACAGCCAGTTCTCAATCTTCATTTTCTTTTAGTCCTCAGCAATATTTTATTCAATTGATAATTCCTCCATCTTGAAACACATGCTTCACATGGCATCACTCTTTTGCTTCTCCTCCTTTTCCTCTGGTCACTTTTTCCCAGTCTCTTTGCTGGATTTTTCTCATATCCTGATCTTTTAGTAGTGGTCCTACATAGAGTCATCTGAGTATTTCATGTCTTTACTTATCCTCTCGTCCTTAATGATCCCATTCATTTTTTGCATCATCTATATAATTCTCAAATTTATATATCTAGCCCAGGTTTCTGATTTCTCTATGAAATCCAGAATCTTATAGTCAATCTTTACTTAATACTCGTTTGTCCTCTTGATGTTTGATGAGCATCTCAGAATTAACTGGTCAAAAGTCTAACTCCTTATTCTCAGACCCCAACAAAATTTGACACCTCCCACACACTCTTCTCCAGCTCTGTAAATGATCACTCAATCTTTTTGGCCACACTGGTTCCTCACTTGTTCCTGACCACCCTTTATAGCAATCACACCCCTTCCCTTGAAAATACCTATTCTCCTTCCCAGCTTAATTTTTCTCTTAGGTACTTATCACTGCCTGTCATATAGACACTAGAATGTAAACTTCTAAGGGAAGCAAGTTTGTCTGTTTTGCCCACTGGAACTGTTTTGCCCAGCCTGGAACTCTGCCTATCTTATAGCAGGGACATAAATATCTGTAGAGTGAAAACTATCATTCAAAAATAAATATCCCTCAAGACACAGTTCTTGGAATCCACCATCACTTCTTAACTTCTCATATGATCCTGAGTCCTTCATTTCCTCTCTGCTTCATCCACCCCAGCCACTCAAACCAATGGCCACAACTTGAACCCTGTCATCTCTCAGAAATATACCACCTCAGAAACCTCTAGCATCCTGTCCTCTACTCATAATCTCCTCTTCCTGTAGAGATGTTGTGCCTTCATCCCCTTTACAACTTCTCCCCAGACATGGACCTTCAGTTCCTTGGTCCTCCAAGTGTTACCAGTCGGCCATCCTTCCTGGCCTCACTTCCTTTTTCAGCCTGGCTGCATGGCCATTCCCATGAACAGATCTTAAAACCCAAAAGAACAGTTCAATCCCCTTGCATTACTGAAACTTCTTGTTGTTTCTGGCCTTTAACCAGAGAAGTTTCTGATTCAAAATAATATTCCTCCAAACCTAAGGAGCCCAGCATGAGCTCAGTCTCTAGTTCAGACTGCCTGGGTTCAATTAGTATTTGTTTTAACACAATGGGCAAATTTCTGAGCCTCAAAGCCTTTGTTTCCTCACTGAAATAGCAGTTATGTTTATTTCAGAGGCTACCTATGAAGACTAAATGAGCTAATCTAAGAAAAGTGCTTATCACAATAAAGTACTACTATTGTTATTATATCCAAATTGTTGGGCACAGCAAAAGAATATCAAAAAACCACCATACATATTAGGGCACCTACAAAGTGTGAGCCCTCCAGTCTTGCTCAGCAATGTATTTATTGATCCTTAGTTATCTGCCCCTCTCATTTTGTTAACCCTTTTTCCAAATCATCACCCTTCCCTCAAGCACTTGACCTCAAGGAGTACCCATGTATTTCCCCACATTTTCCTCCTCCTTCCGTCTCGAGGATGAAGAATCATCATTTTATTCCAGGACAACTTGTATGTCTTTGCTGTTGACCCACTCTGATCAATTACTCCTTCTCTCTCCTAATCTTCAGTCTCTTCTTCATTACTGATACTATTCCTGCTTATTAAAATAATCAAGCATATCCTTCCTATAGGCTGTTTTTTTAAAATTCCCTTTACTCTGTGATTCCATTTACATACTGTCCTTGTTATCCCATTCTTTTCAGCCAAGCTTCTTGAAAGAGTAGTGGCATATCACGTTATCAATTCTTGATTCCCTACTAAATTTTTAATTCTTTAAACTTATATTTTGAGTGTTTTCCATAAATAATATTCTGAACACATGATTTTAAGGTTACATAAAATTTTCCAAATTTCCATATTGTTTTGAAATTACTATCTCACACAATAGAGATATTTTTTGGTGTAACAAACTACTAATTATTTCCCTTGATAAGGACAGTGGAGTCAGTGATTATAGTTTTCCTAGCCTCATTTTGGTGACTTCTTTTCACTTGAAAATTTTTACTTTTATTTTCTACTTTAATTTCAATGAAATAAGGCCAGCTATTTTCTTTTGCATTTTTCTCACAGTATTATTTCTACCCACTTTAGCTATTTATTGAATATTTGTTTAGTTTAACAAATTAGTTTATAAATAAATGTGGAATCTAGAAAAATGGTACAGATGAACCTATTTGCAAGGCAGGAATATTGACGCAGATGTAGAGAACGGACGTGTGGACACAAAGGGGGAAAGGGAGGGTGGGATGAATTGGGAGATTAGGTTTGTCATAAATACACTACCATGTGTAATACAGATAGCTAGTGGAAAGCTGCGGTATAACACAGGGACCTCAGCTCAGTACTCTGTGATGACCTAGATGGGTGGGATGGGGCGTGGGGGAGGGAGGTCCAAGAGGGAGGGGATAAAGGTACACATATGGCTGATTCACTTCGTTGTATAGCAGAAACTAACACAACATTGTAAAGCAATTATACACCAATTAAAAAAAAAGAAATCCTAATTAGGAAGCCCTTATGAACAGATTCAAATAAAACTTGTGAAGATTTATAATACATTTGGTTTTTGTTTATTTGCAATGCTGTTGTGTGGGACTGTATTTCATTAAACAAAAGAACTCCAAGACAGTCATCATGAAGATTCCTTTTTGGGCAGCTATGGAGTACTAAACCCATCAGTCAATTTAGCCAAGTCAAACTCATCAAGTAGTTAACTGGCACAATGAAAAAAGACTGATTGATTTCCCACCTTTTCAATAAGTTAATTTTTCTCTGCAAAATTTTTCTCTGAAGAGTGCTTTCTGAAGCTTCAGATATTGGCTTCAGACTGTTCATCATTCAACAGTTTCTAAGTTAGAAGTGGAGGCTACAAGAGACTCTTGGCAGGAAGGGAAATTACTTGGAGGAGTGGAGTGTGCCAGTCAATTTGTCACATGCTTTCTCATTAAGGACTTTAGAGATAAGGGTCAGTCTTTGAGCTGGGAACAAATTCTAAATACACACTTTCCTATTAAATGGTTTCACAAAAAGCCATATTCCAAACCATTGGGAACTCTGAAGATAAGGATACACATTGCCAAGTTCCTATCAACTGGGCTGCCATTGTTATTACTGTAATAATGGCTCACACACAAAAGGCATTATCTGATATGCATTGACTCAGTGCATTATCCACCACAAAGGGAAAAACTACAATAATAACAGATGTTGGGAAAATGTAGAAGTCCCTTTCCATCAAATGACTTTTACAATGAATAATTAAAATTTTATTCAGTCCAATTGATTTAGGTCTGAAGTTTTTTCCTTAACTAAAATGACTGTTCAACATTGTTAAAATTCATTAGATCAAACTTCTGTATATTTCTAAGAAGGAGTCCATGGGAAATGCAAAGATGCACAAATCAGGGCTCCATCCTCAAAGTATTTAATAGTCAATAGGGAAGCTACTTATAAATACCATGATACAATGTAGTAATATGATTGACTTGAGAAGTAGAGAGCAACTTTGTGGATTAGAAGAAGATGGGATCTCTTTCAGCTGAGGAAACCAAGGAAAGCCAAAGACGTCTTACTGGATGGTTAGAACTTCAGGATGGATGGTTTGAACTGCAAGAGGTAAGTGCATTCAAGTGAGAACAACTCTGAGTATAAGGTCCTTTTTGTGCATATTTAGCAGGTGGTGAGTAGACCAATTTTCCTGGAGGACAGATTTGTTTAAATGAGTGGGGAATGAGAATGGAAAGGTAATTTTGGAATATATAAGGTAAAAGAGACTAGGACTAGTGAATTGGTAAAAATCGAAATAAAACTTTATTTTCACACACGTGAAAGACGATTCTCAAACTTGTAGTATGTTCCCAAGCCGATGTAAAACCAAAGTGTTCATAGTCATTCCACAATTTTGTAGCTTTTTCCATTTTGATATTTTTCTGTCTTCCTTTGCCTTTGAGTTAATACTATCACAATTACTTCCTAAACATTTTATGTCCTAGATTCAGGTTATACTCACATGCACACTTCTTTTTTGTTTCTTTGTTTTTAAAATAAGTGTTTCTTTTTAGGCTTGTTTTAGATTTACAGAAAAGTTTGCAAAGATAGTACAGAAAGTTCCCACATACACAGCAACCAGTTTCCTCTAACATTAAGATCTTATATTAGTGTGGTACGTTTGTCACAACAAATGTCACAACTAATACTAACTCATTATTACTAACTGAAGTCCATATATTCTTCAGATTTATTTAGTTTTAACCTAATACAATTTTTCTATTCTAGAATCCCATCCAGGACACCACATTATATTTAGCTGTCATTCCTACTTAGCCTCCCCTATGTTGTGACAGTTTCTCAGACTTCCCTTGTTTTAGATGACTTCAAGGAGTAGTAGTCAGACAGTTTGTACAATAGGATGTCCCTCAATTTATGTCTGTCTGATAGTTTTCTCATGATTAGACTGGGGTTATGAGTTTTGGAAAGAAAGAGCACAGAAGTAAAGTGCCATTTTTATCACATCATATCAAAGGTACACAGTATCCACTATTGACATTAAGTTTGCTCACACGGCTGAGGTAGTGTTTCTCACATTTCCGTACTGTAAAGTTCTTGTTCTTCACCTGTTTTCATACCATATACTTTGGAAGGAAGTCACTATGTTTAGATCACGCTTAAGAGATTGCTGGGAGAGGGGACAGAGTTACGCTTTACCTTTTTAAGAGTAAAGTAGCTACACAAATTATTTGGAATTCTGCAGAGGAGATTTGTCTATTTCTCCTCAATTATTTATTCAATCAAATCTTTAAATCAGAATACACTCGTGGCTACTCATTTTATATTTTGGATTATAATCCAATACTATTTATTTATTTTGTTGCTCAAATTGTTCCAATTTTAGCCATTTGGGAGCTCTTTTGGTTGGTTCTTGCACCCCTTTGAAATACTCCCATCAGATTTTTTAATAAGCACTTTTTTACTTTTTGGCACTACAATGTGGTCCAAGCTCATCCTGTGTATTCACTGCACCTGCCCTAGACTTAGCCATTTCTCCAAGAAGCCCTGATTCCTTTTACTGGAGAATGTTATTAGAAATCAATATATGGACCCTGGGTGTGCTCATTGCTACTGGGGTGTCATTGCTTCCAGGCCCTCTCAGCAAACAGAGCTTAGAAATATATGTATATATACTAACCCATGTATACACACATATCTATAATTGTTTCTATATTTAGCCACCTGTATTTATATTAAACTAAACATGAGTCCATATTGATGAATCTCCCTATAATCCAGTACTAAATGATTTATTCTAGCTTTCTCCTTCTGCATATCTATAACCTCTTACTCCATCAGTAGTTCCCACAATCCATACATTCATTTACGAGTTTGTTCAGTACTCGTATATATGCATAGGGGCTGTTTTAATTTGCAGCTCCCTAACATCAAATGATGTTGGGCATTTTCTCATACACTTATTTTCCATCTATATATCATCTTAGCTGAGATGTCTATTCAGATCTTTGCCCATTTTTCCTTGGGTTGTTTGTTTTCTTTTTGTTCAGCTGCTAAAGTTTTTTTGTGTGTGTTCTGGATATGTATGTTCTGGATATTCTGATATTTATCAAATATATGATTTGCAACTACTTTCTCCCAGTCACTTGTCTTTTCTTCTCTTAACAGTGTGTTTTGCAGACTTCACTTGTTTTTAAAACTTTGAGTTTAATAACCCAACACCAGTGAATTCAGCCTTGTTTTTGTACTGGTCTAAGTGTAAAATTACTCTTCGTTCACATCTTTCAATCACCAAATTTTTAAAAGTCTGTTCAGATGGAGCTAGTCTCTTAACAATATCTTTAACTTAGATCGGTTCAAAATTCAGGGAAGTGAGGACTTCATTGTGGAAGACTACAATATTCTGTGATTCCCCAGCCATGTCCCCATTCCTTGCCTCCCACTGCTCATTTGGGAGGAGTACATTAAAGCAGAAAACTTGCTTTTTCTGAGGATCATCTCCAACCACAATTCCATCAAAGAAAAACAAGAAGCCAATGAAGTGAAAAATAATAGATTCCAGGACTTCCCTGGTGGCCCAGTGGTTAAGAACCTGCCTACCAGTGCAGGGAACACAGGTTCGAGCCCTGGTCTGGGAAGATCCCACATGCTGTGGAGCAACTAAGCCCGTGCGCCACAACTACTGAGCCTGCGCTCTAGAGCCTGCAAGCCGCAAGGACTAAAACTCGCGCACCTAGAGCCCGAGCTCTGCAACAAGACAAGCTACTGCAATGAGAAGCCTGCGCACCGCAACGAAGAGTAGCCCCCGCTCACCGCAACTAGAGAAAAGCCCGCGCGCAGCAACCAAGACCCAATGCAGCCAAAAATAATAAATAAATAAATAAATAGATTCCATACCATTTGAAATGATTCCACTAATTTTATGTCGTGGTAAACATCAATTTATTCAGCAGTAGATTTCAATTATGTTTCTAATTTGCAAATGTTGCCCTCCAGTAGATCTCAAATTAGAGGGCTAAGCACTAAGGAAAGGCAAGACAATGACATTGCAATTAGAAATTCTTCTAAAATATTCAGTTAACTATTTGGAAAAGTAGTAAATGGTTCACCTTATTTATTGGTAAAAGGCATATATGAAATTTCATTTAGATTGGATTCATCACTGTGTTTCTTAGACTGGTTATGATCTATTTTTAATTTGGGGGATATCTGGTTATATCTGAATCTGCTTTGGGATGGTTGGGAATTGGATAAGTTTGAAAACTGCCATGGAAAAGTAACTGTTTGACTACTCTAAAAGATACAAAAGTGCCTAATTTTTATTATAATGGGAATTGTTGTTTGCAATAGAACACTAGAAATAAGAAAGTCATTTCTATCATATTCCTAGCATTATGAGATGATACACAAAAGAGGTCCTTCTCTAATCATTTTTTTCCAGATTCCCCTATCACCTTTTGTAACCCCCCTAATCCCAAAGAAATGTGAGAGTCAGACAGACCTGTGTTTACAGTCACAGTCTAATTTAGACAATGTGTAAATCCTTCCCTAAGCCTTCATTTCTACAACTGAAAAGAAATATGGAAAATGCATGCCTTTTAGGGTTATTGTTGAGAGCTAACTGAAATAATAAAGATGAAATTTGTACAGCCCTTAACACAAAGTTAGCTTCTCCTCTTTTGTATGTTGAATTTCTTTCCTTTGAAATATACTCAACATAAGCCTTCTTAGTCCATACAGGATGCCAGAGTCATGAACTTAGCGTTCCTTTTCATTTTTTTGTTAAGAATACCCTACTTCATGCACACAAAATGTCCAGCTGCTCCCTTGCCCACTGTCCATGTGCCCACCCTTGAGGTTAGAGCTCTTTCACCAGGTGCTCCCACCCCCTCAACTGCCCTCTCTACAAGCCCCAGTGCACATGAAGGACAGAACACATTCAGGTCTCATTTGAATGTTCATTTGCGTCATTGTTTCCATGAAGGCAGGGATTGTGCCCCATATACCTCAGATTATCTAACATCTTCACAATAGGTTCTTGGAAAATGTTTAGGAATGAATGAAAGGCAGGAAAGGAGACAGGAAGAGAAAAAGGTAAAGAAGGGAGAAGGAAGGGAAGGTTCCTTCCTAGAAGGTTCCTTCCTAGAAGACAGATATGAAAAGCCTTTTCTCTCTTTTACAAGCACCTACCTGGAGAATAAAGCAGACTCATGTTTCCTGATTAAGTCAGCAGAGATTTTAAGAAATCTGGAGCACATTAGTGTAGTATATGTAGCACACAAGTTCTGTTCTGCTGTCTCTGCTCTACATAAATGCTTCCTCCTCATTTGTCTTGTTATCTCCCTAAGTGAGATTTGAAGGAAAAACTTTGAAGGCTTCAGATTTTTTGAGCCCTCAAATTTCATCTACCACTCCTCGAATCCAAAGATCCTTAGGTTCTTTTACATCCTCCCTTATAAAACCTATAAATGATCTCATAGGCATCACTTATGCATGTGGCTTCAATGAAACAATACGGCCTTCACTCCACCCAGGCAAGTTTGTTTTTGCCAGATCTTTAACTTTCATGAAGTCCTATTGAATAAAATTTAAATGCCAGAGAAAAGCTTTTCAAAGTTGCAGACATTTGGGGACCTTGCTGGAAAACTCCCCCTTGACCCTGAAATCTTATTTTTCCCAAGCCAGTGCTGAAGTTCAGGCATTATGGGGGTTGGTAGATTAGGTAAGATCCCAAAATGGATTTTACCATCAGAAAGCTCAGGGCTTAAAGAGGGCTCTTCAGAATGAAATGGGGCCAAAGGACTATCTATGTGCTGGAGCTACTGGGCATCACGTCTTCAAGAGTCATCTTGTTTCCCACCATGAGGTTCTTGGACCTGAGCCACCTCACCAAAAAAACAAACCTCCTGGAACACCTTGCTTCCTGTATACTCCCTGCCCTTGACCTTCCTTCCTTATTTGACCTCAGTTCCACTGCACCCTGTGATCTCCTTCCCACTCTCTTTTGGCATGTGAAAGGAATTTGTTCTGAAAGTTCCCCTAAGCAAGTAAAACGTCATTAAGACTTTGGAATGCATTTTATTCATTCAAAAAGTATTTACTTAATATACACCAAAGGCTAGCACTGTGGAACGTGAGAAGAGCTTAGATATAATTCCTGTTTTTGGAATACTTGTATTCACAAAAGATCTTGCAATTAAATGGAGATTTTTTTTTTTCATTTAGTAGTTCATTACTCTTCTTGATAAAGGCATTTTCTATTTCCCATGTGTTATTTATGTGGGACAACAAAACAGGATTTTCTCTTTCCTCTATCTTTTGTCAAATGTTTGCTTTGTTCAAAGCTAGTACAATGCCATTTTAGTTAAATCAAATTTGCTTCTATACAATATAACTGTCATGTCAAAGTTATTGTATTATTACAGAAGTTAGTAAACATAAACAAAATGTGTTTTCAGACTAAAATGACATAAAACTCATTTCCATTTTAACTTTCTACTTTCCCTAAGAAAGTATGGATCTCCCAACAAAGCACTACATTTTGAGTGGGGGAACCCTTAATTTTTCCTGCCATATTGCCTGTCTCTCCCTTCCCTATACATAAGCACAGATACATGCCAAAGGCAGACACAGAGGCCTATCTGGAATCAGAGGCAATCCAGTCGTGGACACTTTCACAGGAAACCTCAAGATTCAGGGCCATGTATGTCTTCTGCTCCTTCTCCAGAGATAGTGAGTGATATGGAGATGACACACAGTGTGAAATTCCTAGAAATGGAGAAGCTGTGCATTGCTTAATCATCACACTCTAGATGCCCTGGCTTTTTTTCAATGAACTTCTTTCTAGAACATGGAATTGCATGATTGCATTGTGGGAGGGGTACAGTGCTAGGTGTTCACTAGGGTATGTATTATCCTGCTGTTGATGGGTTCACACCAAGTACATGATGTGATATCCTCCCAATACCAACCTGACCCTTCATGCTAGAGTCTTCTCTAACCCAAAGCTTATATATTTCAGAAAGCAATTTTTCTATGGGTGTTTGCTATGTAAACATTAAAAAGTACTGAAAACAACTCCCCTTCCCCAGTCTGTAGATCTACATTGTGTTTGAAATAAAACCTAAAAATTTAGTTCAGCAGGATCTTTATTGGATTGGTCAGCATTGTCTAAAATAAATGTTTCTCTTATCAATTTTTCAGCGAACTTGTCAAAACCAAATAAAGGGATTTTCAGTGATCTTCATTCTGTGTATAAACACAGTGCTATTTATTCACCAACGAAAACTGTTTCATGAAAAGCAAATTATTACTGTGCCAACTCATTTTTTCAAAGCTCTCTTTGGGTCCATAAAAGTTTTTGCAGTGCATTTTGTTTTTAGAAAGATGACGACGATTCTTTCCTGCAGGTGATATGGACGTGACCGACTCTGATCTATGTGACCACCAGGAGACATAAAGCACGGTTTGACTGTTCCTAGCCACCTCTAACTCCCATCAATATTGCAACTATAACCAAACATAATCCAATCATTTGGAGTGTGAAGACCCAGAGGATTGTGAAGGGCTCTGTAGGGGGTATGACAGCTCTTCTGATTCTCTCAGATTGACTGGGGAGCTGCCTCATCTTAATGCCTGTAATTTCAACTGAAACGGCTCCAAGAGGAGAGAAATGGGATATTAAGAGGCAGATGACCTTTGAATCTATTTACACCTCTGGGCAAACACAGCAGTGAGGCTGAGAGGAGCTGTGAAGACTATTCTTTAATAGGAATCTTGTGTCACTTGCACCTGCTTAAAAGAGAGGAAGAGCCTCAGGAAAGTTTTCACAAAGTTGGCCTTCTATCTTCCAGACCAACTCTGCCCCCAAACAGACAAACAAAAAGATTGTTTACTTGGCTCTGTTTTCTTCCATTTTTCAAGAATAAAATCTTCTTATCCTCTTGCTGTATTATTGTCTCCAGTAATTAGACCCAGTATCTGAGGCCTGTCGAGAGCACTGTACTAGTTAGCCATCAAGTCACTTTGATTAAATTCAATAAATAAGGCAGTAAACATGGTTTATGGCTTATTAAAAGTACAATTGATTGCATACTAAAATATTCAGACCTCTGAATAAATCAACTAGTTAGCAAATTCAATATTTTCAGACAGGGCAAATTTATCCTTTAAGTACACTGCAAAACTAAAAACTCTCTCCTTGAAGTTTTAATATGTTCAGCCTTATGGAATAAGAGCCAAAGACTTAAAGAGGAATTCAGAGGCATTTCTCATTCATGTAAGGCTAACTTATTCCAGTTTAAAATAGCTACATCTTTACTCTTAAAACTTTCTTACAATGAGAGATTCAAAAACCCCATTAACCTATTCCTATGTCTCTTAAAAACAATTAATATATTCTTCTTATTTAACTTGAATCCTTTATCATGTAATTGTCTGTAACCTTTGAAAATGAAGGGAGTTTGAGCCAGGATGAATGAAAATGAAAATGCTGTGTTTCGATTTAGTCCTCTATTTCTGCAGTGTCTGTTCTTTTACATAAAGCCCTCCACCTCTCCACTGGAATGACTCTTGCTAAGGTCACCCATGACCTGATTACTGTCATTCCATACCATAGTTGCTTTTAAAGCCTCATCTGATTTGATGTCACTGCAGAATTTAACCAACTCACCATACCTCCTTACCCAGCTTCCCCGCGCCACTCCATATTTGCTTCTCTGATAGTTTCTTCTTATTTCCTACTGCCTCTACTGTCTTCTACTCCTACTGAACTCAGGTGTCAGTCCTGTATTTTCTCTGATTTTCTTAGGTGATCTCACTACCTCCACTGGCTTCATCAGTCAAGTGACATTAACTCTTAGATCAGTACCTTGGACTAATTTCTCTTCTAAGATCCACACAGCCTTCCTGCTACCTATTGGAAGTATGAAAAGCCTAACAACTATCTCACACCTAACGAGTTCATCTTCCCCTCCAAACTCACTATGTCTTGATTAGTGACATCACCTTCCATCTAGATGTCCAAGTCAAGGACCCAGAAGTCACTTTTGGCATCTTCTACTCCCTCACCCACCACATTAACTGATAAAAGATTACACCTATTCTGCTTCTAAAATGCCTCTCAATATATCGACTCTTCTCTTTCCACTGCCAATGGTGCAGCACAGGCCTTTAGAGTCTCTCACTTGGTCTACTTTAATAGATGATCACCCCATCATCATTCTTATGCTCATTCACACTCATTGCATTTCTGCCTCAGAGATCAGTTAAAAGTAAAAATTCACTTTGCAAAACAAATACAGAACAGAGAAAATCTCTTTGATGGCTCGCTTTTGCCTACAGATACAAATTCAACCAAACTGTTGAGTAGATCAGACTCATTAGACATTCTAGTGGGTCTAAAGAGCATCACATTGGAAGTTAGGAAAATTAGGTTCTCATCCCATGTATAGGTCCATAAAGTTTCTCTCGGGTCCTAAACTTCACCATCTGTAAATGTAAGTGTTGCATTAGATTATTTCTCAGGATCTTTCTATTTCTGGCAACTTTTTCAGGACAGTTAAATATAATAAGATAATGTCAAAAGACCAGTTAAGCTGCTTTAGGATATCATTACAGACAGCTTAATTCTTATTTTAGTTCTATTAATTAACAAGTGTCTATTTGAGGGGGGTCATCTTTTCTGTGTCAGGCAATTAGAGAGACAGATAGGAACAAGAATCAGTTCTGCTCCCTTAGGAATGTTCAATCTAGTTGTGAAAAAAAAATAGTAGATTGAATAAAAGTGGAAAGCACACAGAAATGCATATTATTTAAGTAAATTACTGAATAAAGTAATAAATGAGGATAACAGATAATTCTCTCATGCAGGAGAATTTCAAATTCTTTCATACTTACCCTCAAGGAGGTAGAGCACAGCTCTCCACCCGTTAAGTGTGGGCTATACACAGTGACTTCCTTCCAAAGAGTACAGTATGAAAAGATGAGGCTGAAAAGAGTAAATTTACAGTGGAGAAACCTGACAAACACTATCTCAAACAGATTATCAGGGTCAACATCAAGTGATAAGTCATGTTGACAGTGTGTTGTCATGATGTGATGAAAATGGTACTTAACCTTTGTGGTCTTCCTCTCAGAAGCCCATAACCCTAGACTAATCACAAGTGAAAGAGAAGACAAACCAAAATTGAGGGTCATTCTACAAAATACCTGACAGGTACTCCTCAAAGCCCTCAAGGTCATGAAAAGCAAGGAAAGTCTGAGAAACCATCAGAGTCAAGAGGAGCCTAAGCAGACATGATGAGTGTATGTAATGTGGTATCTTGGGTGGGATTTTAGAACAGAAAAAGGACGTTAGATAAAAACTAAAGACATCTGAATAAAGTATGGACTTTTACTAATATCTATTGTTATCATTTCATTAAGTGTGACAAATGTAACATATTAATGTAAGATATCAATAATAGCAGAAACTGGGTGCTGGTATATGGTCTTTCTGAACTGTCTTCTCAATTTTTCTATAGATCCAAAATGAAAAGCTTATTTTAAAAACAGACCATTCATTCACTCATTCAACAGACATTTATTAAATGCTCACATTGTTCCAGCCACTATGCCAAGCATTGAGAACCCAAAGATGAATAATGCACATGGAAGACCCTACACAATTTAAACTGCTGACTGAGTGCCATGGTAATTCAGAGGAACCTGAAGTTTCTTCTGGCTGGCTGCTGCAGGAGAATGTTGCAGAGGAAGGAGTTGAAACCAGGCTACATCTACTTTACAATATATGGCTGAGTTTTACTCATGCCTACAAGGGAGTGAAATTTCCCTGGGAGCAGAAAAGTAATAAAAATAGAATAATCACCAGAACAAAATCTGCACAGATCATGCAAATGGGAAAACAATATCAAGCATCCCTATTGGAACTGCTCAGCAGCTGGGGTATGACTCAGCTGATGAATGATTTGGATCAGTCAGCTGCCTACCTGCAATGCCCAGCACGGAGTCCCTGTGCATAAGTGGCTGGGTTGGTAAGTCAGTCAGCGGAAGTTGAGAGACAGTGTTCCTCATGTCCCCAGTGAAGGCCTTTCAACTCATAATATACCCATAGTATAGTATTGCCTAAATAGTACTACAGAACAAAATCATGTTTGTCACTCTCTCCAAACATGGTGAGGCAATTAGATAAGTATCATGTTTGCAGCTAATGAGAGCAGCTTTGCAAGTGAGGGGCCCACACACTATATGCCCAGGGTTCCTTATTGTTAAGTAGAAGACATGAGATAAGAACCTACTTTTCTTAGCTCCACTGTGATGCTCTCTAGATAAAATCATTTGTTGTATTTCTTCCCCTTTCTTATCAACACCAGCCTGTCCACAACTGATCTCATCCTAGACACTGAGGCAAGATCAGATGTGTGCACAAAAAAGAATTAGTAAAGCTAGGAGGATTTGCCCTCCAGGTACACTGGGATGTCAGAGTTTGAAAATAGGAAGAAGGGCAGACCACGTATGATCAGCCTGAAGAGGTGAGTAAGAGGGTCATCCACCAGCCCAATACACTTGGCTGAGTGTGGGTGAGCTTGGACTCCACAAAGTTTGGCATCAAAATCTAAGTCAATTCAATTTGATGCACAAAGTTTAAAGGTTCAAACATAGGTTCCAAGCAATTTTTGAAGACAGCTGGGATGAAAACATCATCATTCAGTGCAGGGCAAACAGGAGGTGAAGATCATTCACTGAGCTCTGGATTAGGTGATGCTGAGGACAGAGATCAGGCTCCTCACTGAGACAATCACTAGAGAAAGTAAGAGCTCCAACTACGCAAACTAGAGTTGAACCAGGCTTCCAATCCCTGCAGGGGAACTGAGATACTAAACCAAAACCTGAGTCCAGACCAACAAGCCTGGGCTTAGGGAAAGGCTGAGACCCCATGAATTTGTAGCTGTGCGCTTATATCCATCATACTGAACACCAGTCTGAATAAACATATCTAACTTAGACCCTACTCACTACTGGAGAATGAGACTCCCCATGTGAACTTTGGTCTGTTTGGCACCAGACCAGATGCTGGGTAGGGCTGAGCCTAAGCAAAGGAGCTGTCTCTGTCCACAGTTGGGCAGGGCTAGAGAGGTCAGGTTCTGCCAAGCAGGGTCTATAGCCACACAAGAGAAGGGTGGGTACAAAGCAGAAACAGCAGGTTAGATTAGAGAGTTTCTGTGGCCACCCCCACTATAATTCTTCCTAAGTACCCACTCACATGGAAGGGATCTACATGAAATGTATAAAGCAAGATTTGGGCAAACAAAGATATAAGCTAGCTTTCCAAATAATGTGTCCTGGGTCTTTCTTGCTAAAGGACAGGATCATCTTCAAAACATTCATCTTATAAGGAGGGAAGAGGGAAAATTGATCCTCTCATCATATAAAAGGAACTATAGAAAACTGGGATAGGATACATAGTTGCACTCTAATTTTGCAAACCTAGCCTTGTTGTTTAGAACACTTGTTTAAAATAAAAATTGCCCTCAAGAAAGAAAGAGATTTTTCCAACCATATATCTTACAGATTGTATCCTGTGTTAAAGTATCAAATAAATCCAAACAATCTGAGGGCTCATTCAGTCCTTTTAAAATCAAGCCAGTCAAATTATTTTTCAGGGTCTCAGAGTGATTTATCCAGGAGGAATATTCTCTTGAGTGAAAGTAAAATGTTCACCCCTGTGTCTAATTAGGTTTTCCAGGGCACCCAGCAGACAGTGGCAAGAGTCACGCTGTGAAAGTGACTCATTTTCTAGCAAGTGAGGTCATGCTGTGAAAGTCACATCATTTTCTAGCAAGTGAGGAGTGTAACTGGCCAACCCAGAGAGTGACCTTGTTCCCACAAGTTCTAAAATCTTCAGCAGACAATATCCATTTTATGCCCTAAAGGGAAATTCCCTGTTATGTATGACTGGGGTGGCTGTGTGATCAAAGGGATGGAGAGGCTGCTGGTAGTGCACGACAAGGATGAGCAAGACATTCCTTCTTCATCAGTCCCCCTGGGTGAGGGGCAATGACGGCAGCTGCCAGCACATGTCCCTTCTACTGAAAGTGCCTGGGAGGTACAGGGGGGACACAGGTGACAGCAGCCTTCACCTCAAAACAGACCAGTTGTGAACTCTGTCCTAAGGTACCCTGGATGAGTCGGTTAGCATCTAAAGTTCTTTCTCTTCTTTTCTTTCACTGTGAAAGACTTTTTTTTTATTAATTCATCTCAAAGATCAAAGATGTGTGTGGTGCTAGTGGGGACACTGAGGATGGCAAATGCCCTACTGCTGATTCCCTCCATCCTACTCCCCAGTGTATAGTCATCAACTGTGTTCACATTTTCCAAAAGGAGTGCTTCCTGTAAAGGGGTTGGAGAGAAATGATTTCCTGAGAGTGGCTAAAATAATTCGAGGCACATGGATTTATCCCAGAAGAACATCTGCTTTACAGATCCTCAAAGTGGTACATAAGAATAGAAAGCTAGAGAGTCTTTTAAAGTAAGCATACAAACTCTCAATTGGATCAAGAAGATGATGAGTCTCAAGCAGCCATAGCTTGGGTGTGGGTGGTTTTTCGTTTGTTTGGTTTGATTTGGTTTTTCCTCAATGGGTCTGGAGAGTAAATATGAAAGCTAATCTATTCTTCAACAAAGGAAACATTTACTGATTTACCTGCTGCTTAAAACATAGTTTTGTAGCTCTCTAGTTACATGTGAATATTGCATATTTACTTCTCTCCCCTCTGATCTTTAAGAACTAGAGCTCCTCTAAGGGAGAGATTAAGATATTTCTGATTCTGAGGAATATATGCCAGCTCCCCAGCTAGGGACCCTGAAAGAACACACTAACCATTAGCTCAGTAACAGCATATCCCTCGCAATTGTTGCCT
Source organism: Aethalodelphis obliquidens (assembly GCF_003676395.1). Taxonomy (NCBI): domain Eukaryota; kingdom Metazoa; phylum Chordata; class Mammalia; order Artiodactyla; family Delphinidae; genus Aethalodelphis; species Aethalodelphis obliquidens. Next base: position 15,287,629 of record NW_020837956.1, on the reverse strand, counting down.
CCCAGAAATTAAAGACTTATATGCCCTGATAAACATACGAAGCCTTGGATTTTATTTCCTTGTACTAGGATTTTTGGATACGGGAAAAACTAACATTTATTTCAAAAGAATGTTTACTTCCAATGTTCACATAACAACTAATAAACATAATAATTTTGACATAAGCAAATATGATTTTTACTTTGAAAGAGGTCTTAAAAACCACAGGAATGAATTAATACAAGTTCTTAGAATATGTAATAGAGCTGCAGATAATATGCATTTTCATAAATTTGTATTACAGCATATCCTTTTTCTTTAACCTATTTATATTCTCATTTCCTTGGTAGGTCACTCTAGAGAGATCAGTTAGCAAATCTCACCTTCTAAAATTAAATTTCCGTTTCCATCTCTTTAAGGGAAGAAGATTGTGAATAATATAGATATTAATTTTCAAATTTGTTGATTTCTAGCAGAATGAGATGCAGAGAGGATCTTAATTTTCACATAATTGATTTTTAAACCACCCATTTCTACAAATAATTCTTCGAGAAAAGATTTATTGCAATTATATGGAAATAATACTGACTCATCAGCATAAAAATATGGTGTATACCATATTTTGCACTCTTACATAAGTGTTATTCTCTTCAAGATAAAAAATTTTAAAACTACAGGTTTAATACACAATTGTAGAGTCAAATAACTATGATCCAATGAACAAAGACTCAGAGCTCTACACTGTGCTTTAGGAGGATGGGTTGTTGATCATGGGGCTTTTTTTCCTAGCCAGAGTTCACATTAAGAAAGTAGCATGAGAAAGGAAGTGTATTCTATTATGAAGAATAATAGGATGCCTCTTGAAATATCATATTTATTCTAAGAAATTCGTTTTTGATTTGTGACAATGATGAAAAGTGCTTTGGACGAGGATTCGGGAGAAGTAACTTGATCAAGTATAGGGAAGATCAAATTGGCAATATACGTTAGCCCCTTGTTGAATCCACTTTATGTTTGTACTGCATTTTTCAGCTTGTTAAGGAAAATAACTAAAGAGTGAATTTTATCATTAATCACATATGCAAAACTATGGAATATCTGCTAAAATATTTCAAAAGAATGTACATCTAATCTTCTAAATGCTGATTTGGCGGTGGGGGGGGGTGGAATTTTTGCCCAGTTGGTCTGGAAAAAGTAGTGTCCTTCTGCTACTCACTAACTATGTGAAAAAGGCGGGGCGAGATTTGGACGTGGAAGAGAGAGGATCAGGAGAGGGGAGTCTTCCCTGGGTTGCTGTAAGACCAGTCTCCTTTAAAACTGAAAAGCTAATGTTTCTCTTCAATGCATGTAGTGACCTTTTTTCAATCACCCACATTTAAGCCTGCCCCTCCTCAGTAACCCTCCAAGCTTTAAAACAATGTCTTTTTTCTGATTCTTTCTACCTGTAAGCACTGTTGTGGATTTCCAGTGTAACAATAAACGTTCTGATGTATCTTCTTCCATTAAGAGCTACAAATTGGTTTCTTGGTTCATCAGTGGTAACTAGCTTTAAAAAAAAAAAAAAAAGGACTCCCTAAATCTAAAGAAATATCACTGGGATTCCAAGCACTATGGAGGTGAGATATGTCTTCATGGAAGTGTTGATGGGGGATGGAGTTTCAGAGGAATATTAGGTTCCACTTTTGGTATTTCCCATCCACCCCAAGTAGATGGCAGCCTATTTTACTTACACTCAACACCAACCCTCGATGCCACCTTGCTACCCTGGAACAAGAATTTCCCCCAAAACAACTAGAATTTTCTTTTACCATTTGCTAACTACTTTTTAGGACTTCTGAGGCACACATCCACAGTTAGCTATTTAAGTAACCATAGAGAACAGAATACTAATCTTGTCATAAGAAACACCAAATTATTCCTATTACCAACTGCATGACCTTGGTGAGTTACTTAAATCCTTCTGAGTCACAGCATTTCCTCCTGTAAAATCCTTAAAATAATACTTACCTCATAGGTTATATGTACTGTAGCATCTGTGAGATGGGAGGTCATTAGGCATATACAATGACCTTGTCTAAAGCAAAGAAGGCAAATCGATTTCAACTTAAGTAACACATCCAGTTAAGCTATAGTGACTAACTGTAATGCCTAGAAGGAGTGTGGGACCATATCCAGGTTCAAACAGGAAAGAATGATCTGGTTGATTAGTGATGTCTATCATGAGAGCCAAGTGCAGCAGTGGAAGTAGGAACAACATATAAATGACTTCCCTGATACAAGGTATTATTTATTACTTAACTTTCAAGAGAACATCTTGGGTGTCATCACTTTCCTCCATGAAGCCTTGACTGATTGAACCTAACCAATCTGCTCCCTTAATTTGAAGGAGAAGTCAGCTCTGTAAGTTTACCCACTCAATGAGAAGTTATTTGAATAAAAATATCAATAAGTGCAAACAGCACTATACATCATTATCCTTCTTATTCTTCAAAGGCAGATAGTCTATCATAAAGCCACACAGATCAAAGACATCCAGCAAAACTCTTTCCTTAAAATGAGAAAAACATTTTAATACTTATATCTGTGGAGTTTTTTGTTATTTATGGGGAGAGGGCAACATCTGACACTGTTTTCCTTTTTTCATAATCAATGTGATTATTTGATTCAAAAGAAAGATTCAAGTGCAGTAATGATGCTATAGAAATAAAGAAGGAAGTTTCAAATTAAAGAAGAATGGAGTGGAAATTGTAAGGAAATGCAGATCAAAGTGATTGGGTTGAGGGGCGAAGAAGGGACAAAAGAAATGGCAGATAAGAGCAGAAAGACCAAAGACAGGGTGAAGAGCAGTTAGAAGGAAGGAAGTCAGAGGAAAGTATGTTTTCATTTATACTACTCCGGAAGGATATTTTAAAAGGAACATGATGTCACTTCCATGTCAGCAGAGCAAAGATATTTCATAAAACATAGCTGTACTCCTTTTACCATCAGGACCAGATTATCGCCCCCCTACAGATTTAATTTTTCTTCTTTCTTTTTTCATTTTTTATTTTTTAGCATGAGTTTCACAGAGAAGTGCTGAAGTGATTTTGTTTAAAAAGAATCATGGCTTACTTAGAACACCCTTAAGAAGATTCCTAGGATAAAAATAAACTAATCCAGTCTTACTTTCAAGATATGTGTCTGAAGATATTTACTTCCAACTTAAGTTCAATCTCTGAAATATATGCATCATATAGTGGGGAATCAGTGCCACTTCTGATCTCACACTTTTAAGAACCATAAATCTTTAATTTTTTTAATGAGCATCCAAGCAATGATGACATCCCTGACACAGAAGCAACGTCACTTTAACATATTGCTTTCCTTCATGAATTTGCAAATCTGAACATAATGCTTTTGGATCTCATTAAAGATACAAAAGGAATTTCCATTTACTTTTATTTTCATCTTCATTTCCATTTCAATATTCCAGCCTTAAATTTATACAGTGATGTATGTCAATTATTTCTCAATAAAACTGGAAAAAAATTGGAATTTTCTTGAATTATAAAATTTTACTTAGAAAAGTATAGATGTGTGATTTCCGTGCACCAAAGAATGGATCCCACCATACTTTGTAAGATTACATCCCCCAAATGGATCTCCATAGAGGAAGCCTTCCAGACGCGATGCATATAGCTTATGTTTGCACACACCCAGACTAAGTCCTCGGTCTGCCTCCCAAAATGTGATCCAATACAGAGCACAGTTCCTTAGAGCATCTTGCAGCCAACTCTGGCCTCAACTAATAACAAGTTTTACTGGGTTAATTCATTTTCTCAGAGTGGGATCTGAGATAACCCATGATATGGATTATGTAATGGGTCTAAAAACATTTATATGAACATATGACTTGTGAAACAATGCAAATGTTCACAGTAGGTGAATGCCTGAGGAAACGTGTATCCATTAACTGGAATGCTATGCGGCCATGACAGACTGTATTCAAAAGTGTTTTTAAAGATATAATCATAATAAATGAAAAAGTCAGAATTAAAAATTGCATATATATATATATATATATATATATATATAGTGGCTTGATAACAGATGATTTTTTCTTCTATTTTTCTATTTACTTTCAACATTTGCTTTAATAAGATTATGCTATTTTAATAGAGTATGCTCGTATTTTAAAGTATTTAACAAGAAGGCTGATTTTGTTTATACTTTTCCTCCTAAATTCATCTTTTACTTTTTTTCAAATGAGAGAGGACAAAGGCAAAGCATAGCAGTGGTAAAAAAAAAAAAAAAAAAAAAGGCCAGGAAGCAGAGATTTGAGTTGGGGACCTGGGATTAGGTATGGAAACTACTGTAAAGAGGTAAGAAATCAACAAGGCACAGTTGTAGGTTTATTGTTAGAGGTCAAATTTACAAACTGGTACTGGTCCACTTAGAAAAGGAAAGAAGAACAGAAACCCAGATTTAAAGCCAGAAAAAAGGAGACAGGGATAGGCAGCAATATGCTGACATATCATGGGCCATCTCATGTATAACTACTGGAGTTCCCCATACTCTCTGACTCTGGAGTGAACTAAGCACCACCCAAGACTTATAGCCACAGAGGGGGTTAGCACCATATCCTACCCTCACCTCCCTGAGGAAGGACATCTGGCAGCAGGGCCATGCTACAGTTATTAAAGGATTCAAGTCATGGGACAGCCATACCTGGATCTCATCCCTCACTTTATCATACAGTGGAAGCCTGACTGCTCTCAGCCCTCGCTCAATCCAACTTAGATGTGAGGGTGCCTCCAGGTCAAAGTGGAAGGAATAGAGGAAAGGGCAATTGAACCAAAGTAACAATTACAAAGCACAACAGTTATTTTGACTGTATCTAGAAGCTAGATACAATCTGGGTATGAAGACCAGAAGGGAGCTAACTTTTCTGTAGTGAGTGGTATGGTGGTCCATAACATTAACCTATTCTATTAGTTCATTCCATCAATTTCTTATTCAATATAAATTCTTTGAGGGCCGACTTTGGGCAGAGCACCATCTCAGACACTGAGGATGCAGCAGTGAATAAAAGAGGAAGTTCTCACACTTGTGCAGTTTACAGTCTCAACTGGGAAAGATGATTTTAATAATAATAATAAACTAGATAACTAGAGCATTTCGGGTGTTGATAAGGGTATGAAGACAATAAAATAGGATGGCATGACCAGGAAGTCTACTTCAGACAGTCAGGAAAGTACTCTTTGAAGAGGCTGCATCTGAGCTGAGGCATAATGATACTAAAACCAGCAAAGGGAAGCTATACCTTTAGAGGACAATCTCACATAAAGCCAGAACCTGCAGAAAGCAACACCTTCATGAAAGGAGATAAACTAGGAAAGAAATCTCTGGTGAAGGAGACAGTGAAAACACTTGGCATCTCATCTTGGCTCTGGATGGAGGAGAGGGAGAGGTAGAACCGTCCACCTGGGAATTTATATTTATGAGCCTAAACTCACATGGTTACAGCCAGAATTTATACTACTCACATGGGGGAGGGATGTAGAGCCTAAAAATTAGTTTAGAATGAGTGTTTACTTCTCATAAGCAAATGAAAATCCTCTTTAGAGGAAAACATCTTAAAACTTGTCCTCAAAAGAATTTCCACAAATTATGCTCCATAAAATATGTGCTCATAATTTAAAAAAAGAAACAGACCCAGAAAGACTGCAAATATTAGAAGTATCAAACGTTTAGCCTAAAATAATTATGTTTAATATGGTTATAGAAATAAGAGTATTTGTTTAAATATTAAAAAGAGACAGGAGACTGTGAAAATAATGAGATATACTTGGGTAAGAATTAAATAGAGCTCATAGAAAAAATTTTTTAAAACATTTTAATAATGAAATTAGAAAGTCAACTATTGGATTAAACAGCAGATGAGACACAATTGGGAAAACACATGTAAAAGACTGTTGGACTAAATGCAAAGTACTTGATAAAGTTAGAGGTCTATAGATTATGCATATAAAGCCAGCTGCCCCTGATTACTGCCAATGGAGTGTTAGAGAAAAGAGAGGTGACCCTATCAAGCATTCTCTCAGGGCACAAATTCTCCCTTCAGCCTTCTACTCAGAGACAAGTGTGAGCTCCAAGAAGGAAGGACCCAGTGTAACTTATTCACCAGCGGATCTACAGAATTTGAAATAATCCTTGGTAAGGGCTCAATACACATTTGCTGACTGACTTAATGAATGAATAATGGTGTATCTAATAATAGTTGGTAGAAACACTGCAGTGCTATTTGGAGGTGTTAGTCTAAATCTGGGTCTACACAACTCTAAAGTATCTGAAAAAATAAATACAAAATTCAGTTCATTCGAAAATATTTTGTGCCCAGTGCCAAATGCCCAGATGTTGCCATCTAAAGAGAGATTTGGGTTTCTGTACAACATTGGATGGTTGACAATGGTTCTCTCTTAGCATCCTCTTATTTGGATGTTGTGCTGACAAAACCCAAGCAACACTCCCATCTCTACAATCTCTGTTCCATTCTCTATTCTCCCTGAACATTTTGAGATAGTGAATTTAAAACTTTAAAATGCCAGCCAATGAGGTGCTGATGTAGTCTTCAGAATTTCAAAACTCTTTATTAATCCTCACAGATTATCCCAAGCTTGTCTTTAATGCTGTATATCAATTGAGGAAGTGGCAGGGGAAAAGCATAAGTAAATAATTTTCACTGCTAAATCTCTTTCAGCCTGTGTCACATTGCATATCACATGTGTATTCTCCCCTGTCCACAATGACTTTTTTCTGGCTCTCAGGCAGATGTGATTCCATCAATGAAAAAGTCAGCTGAAAAAGCAGCCATTTCATCTACAAGGCAATCTACAAATCCACAGATATTATGCCATCCCCACAAGATCAAATTCAAACTGGGCATTTCATCTACGAGGCCATCTACAAGTTGCGAAACAGACAAAATGATGGCTCCATGCACACGTCTCACTGGGGTCTCTGTGCTGCTCCTTTGAAGCAGGGTCATTTCTGTTCGCAGGAGTGAAATAGATTTTCTAAAACGGATGGAAGCCAAGCAAAACAAGATAACGACTAGAATCTGCCAGTCAGCTATAATCTTTATACCCTGAGAGCCTAATTGAACTATAAAACACAGAGCAATAATCAGAAGTCACATGTGAATGACAAGCTTGTAACTAAATTACTAAAAGGTTAGTATTGCTATAAGCTTTCATCTCCAGCTATAAAAGCCTATGCAAGAAACCTACACAATGTCTCATCCTTTTCTAGATACTACAGGCAGGTCATCTCTCACAAAGTTCCATCATGTGGTATAAGAATGTGTCATCTGAAATATAAATGACTCCATAGGTGCATGCAAAGGTATATACATATTGGAGATAAGCTGACCAGGTAAGCAGATGCATGCCTTATTTCTGATGGCACTTATGCTTGTATTGCAGCAAGTTCTTGAGGTAAATGTCTTCAAAGACTTGAAAATTGCTTAGATGCAATAGATATTGGGTCCTGATAACAAAGGGAACGGTTTATTACTAAACTCTACTGGGCCTAAAATTATGCTGGAAAGAGATACAAATATGTATGAGATTCATAAAGCTGTATTAAGAGAACTATTTTGTGTAAATCTGAACATCAAGCATGACAAATGTTGAGTCCCAAGGTTGCCAGAAAATAAATTATTATAGACAGAGGACCATGTACAACATGGCAGAGATGCACAAAATTTTCTACAAATACCTTTAACCATGAAGGATTATCTCCATCCCTGACACCTCCTCAACCAGTGCAATATGTTCCACTGGAATTGATACAGTGTTCTAAAATTCCTTAAACCTGCATCAGCACCCTCGAGGTTGGCATGGGTAAGATTCATTTTCTTAAGATATATAGAGTACTTAGGGAAAGTGCAAAAGGGGGCATGGCTTGGAATTTGGCAGCACGATATTAAAGTAATGGAAAAGGAGGAGCAAATTCTGTCAATCATCTATGTGTTGGATATATTCTAGAAAACCCAAACCTCTAGACATTCAGACACTTTTATTTCATTATGAAGGCAAAAGATCCAGTCTCTAGTCCTGAATTTGTTATTTTGGAGAGGCATAAACCCAGGGCTAAATTAAAGCCTGGAATTACATTTCAAAAATCATAGACGAAGAATCTGCAACTATTTTTCTCTACATTAAAAATCGAGGGCTTCCCTGGTGGCACAGTGGTTGAGAGTCCGCCTGCCGATGCAGGGGACAAGGGTTCATGCCCCGGTCCGGGAAGATCCCACATGCGGCGGAGCGGCTGGGCCCGTGAGCCATGGCCACTGAGCCTGTGCGTCCGGAGCCTGTGCTCCACAATGGGAGAGGCCACAACAGTGAAAGGCCTGCGTAACACACACACACACACACACAAATCGTGGCTAGGTTCTAAGCTCATAGAAGTGAGTGAGTTCACTCGGTATATTCTTCACCTCTGAAGAGAAAAAAAGTGACTATTTTAGCATCATCTATAGTTTCATGCTTGAAACATCACCTAAGGTATATTCATGAACCAGAAAAGGCCTTATTACTGTTATACAATTCCATTTTGGCACCTACTCAACCACGAAAGCAGTTTCATTTTTATGCAAAATATGCCAGATGGCATATGCATTTCATGGTTAAAACAAACATGCAGAACTCAATTCTGCTGCAGGCACTTTACTGGAGGGAACATTTGGTCATGTGGTTATATTATCAGCACGTGGTGCCTTAAAAGTAACTGAAGCCCTAAGTTAGGAGATGCCTTTGTTAGTGTTTTGTTTTTGTTTTTTTAAATCTGATTTGGCAAGGGAGGGGTGTAGCTGGGGGAGCTATTGAGAATCACTCTGCTGATAACTGAAACTGCCAACTGGTGGTGATGTCTGAAGTCTGGCCCAAGCAAAGCTTTTAAAGAACTCAGATTGCTATGAAAAAAATTCTGTATCAGCTAATGCAGATAGAAAGAGCTGGCAAAGACACAGCAGATCATCTCAGGATGGAGAATGAAGTCTTGATTATTCAATTAAATCACATAGGATTAAGTGCTGGGAGAGTTCTCTGAATACAGTTATTGAAACAAAAGGAGAGGGAGATTCAAATATAACTTCCTTAAAAGAAAAATAAATGTTAAAATAATGATATTGTGATCTTTACAAGCGGTACCAACATTAATAGTATACAACATGAGGGTCACATATGTATATGAGAGAAATACACTCTGCAGTGTGAATTCAATTAAAGTGAGCAAATATTGACCACCTGCTACCTTCCTTGCATTATGTTGGGTGAAATGGAAGATACATGACCTCAATTATAATCTTAGTTGAAGGAATCAAATTTTAAATGCACAAGACAGAGCTAAAATTGAACAGTGTATTGCCAAAATGTGAAATAATTGGGGTAATCTTAGCAGCTCTATCCAAATAAGTTGCAACAAATCCTTATGAGACTTGAGGCAAGGCTTGCCTCTCTCACTATCAGCCCCCTTTTGCCAAACCTTGGAATAGGGTCAGAGAGGATCTGGTCTTTATCCTTAGATCAAAGGTTACCATTCTTTGGAGCTAAACTTTGAGCTTACCTGTCCTGGCTCATCTGTCCTAAATTCATGTCCAATCTGCCCACATCTCTGCCTACTTATTAAGAACTCAAGTCTTGCTTGTGCCTTACCAGTTGCACATTCCCTGTAGAGGACTATTGTTTCAAATTGTCACTAGTCATTCCCACACTGTGAAAACAGGATTCAGGTCCCACCCTATGAGTAAGGGAGCCCAAGAGCACCTGGAGCTTGAAAGAGTTGGGAAGATGGACCATAAATAAGAAAAAGGAGGATGCAATAAAGAGGATACGGCAACTGAAAACAAACATCACTCAGACCCTCGTTGCCCAAGGCAGTATTCTACTCTGTCCCAACAACTATTCAAGAACCTACTGAGTAAATCACCAGTGAGGAAATATCTTAGCCCCAGAACCACCTGGCTGAAAAGAACTTTAGAGATCATCTGGCTATTTTGATTTTTTATAGTCAAGAGAAACTCACTCAAAGATGTGAGCTTGAGTCCCAGGTGGTCTTCCTAATCTCACGTGATGCTTCCTGGGACAGGCCTGTGCTGAAAGCTGTGGGGGATGCCTTTCCTGATGGAGAAAAGAAAGAAAAAAGGTAAACGTGGCAGCTCTGCTAATGAATCAGTTCTCTTTTTTTCTGGCTTTTTATTAATCCCACATTTGGTACAAATACAATACTGGCTAATTTTCTAATGGGACACATGTGAACATCTCCTAAACTAGCTTGTAGCCTTTCAACAGGGCCAGGACAAGGTGAGGTAGGAGAGACGCCTGACACAATCCTGCGAGTGTCTCCTTGCATTTTGCACCCTCACTGCCTCACTCATCTCACTTTAGACCCAGCCCTGCATTTCAACAACTCTAACAATGTTGACTGTGTTGCCTGATTTATTTATAATACAGGTCAAGATAGAGAATCAGGGAGCCTGTTATTCAGATAATGAGCCAAAAAAAATAGACACTTATAAAATGAATGACTAACTGAATTCATGATATTTTCCTGCATAATGATGACATTAGCAAAACAGAGATGGAGCACCTATAACTATGAAATACATATAATGTTAGTGTGTTAAAGGATTCCAAACCCAGAATAATCACAGTATCTTCAGCAGACTGATTTTAGATATGTCCAGACATCAAGATCTCTCCTATGGGTGTTTTTTGTTGGGAGGGGGGGTTTGGCTACGTTGGGTCTTCGTTGCTGCACGCGGGCTTTCTCTAGTTGCAGCGAGCAGGGGCTACTCTTCATTGCAGTGCATGGACTTCTCATTGAGGTAGCTTCCCTTGTTGCGGACCATGGGCTCTAGGTGCACGGGCTTCGGTAGTTGTGGCGTGCGGGCTCAGTAGCTGTGACTCGCAGGCTCAGTAGTTGTGGCTCGTGGGCTCTAGAGTGCAGGCTCAGCAGTTGTTGCACATGGGTTTAGTTGCTCTGCGGCATGTGGGATCTTCCCGGACCAGGGCTCAAAACCATGTCCCCTGAATTGGCAGGTGGATTCTTAACCACTGCACTACCAGGGAAGTCCCCTCTCCTATGGGTTTTTAATTTAATTCAAAATACAATTTGCTCTCTGAGTTACAGAAGTTGTAATTGTCTTAAAAAAGAGAAAAGCTGCTCAGTGTTATTGCCACATGACAAATGGAGGAGTGTAATAAGTAAGTGGGAGAACTGGCATAAGTGAGTAGGACACGTCACATATGATGTTCACTAGAACATGCAGTTTTTCAGCTTCTGAAATATAGACTAGATTAAAATGCAACTTCTCTTTTGGATAAACAATGGTGTTTATACTAGGGCACTTAACTCTGCCAGCACCAAGGGCTGATCAATGGTACCCATCTTATGTTACAATGAAATGATGCTCAGGCTGAGACTGTCGGGTCTAATGCTTGGCATAGTAAGTACAACCCATCTGATGAACAATTCTGAGTTTCTCAAGAGCTTGCGTGACTATGAGAAGTCAGAGAGGACAGTAACAGTGAGAAGTCAGAACTTACTTTATTGCACTATTGGAAACCCAAGGCAAACCCAAACCAGCTTAAACATCAAAGAGAAGATGGTTGGCTCAAGAAATCCAACTTACAGTTGAATCATCAAAAAAACAAAAGGTCAAGGATGTAAATGAGCCTCAGGAAGAACTAGGGCTAGGACACAGGTGATGAATCTTTCTCTCTTTCTCTCTCGCTCTCTCTCTCTCCCTCCCTCCCTTTCTCTTTCTCCCTTTTCTTTGTGTTCTTCTCATTCTGGATTCCTTCTCTCCCCCACAGACCACCTTTCTCCAAATAGTAAGAAATTTAGCCAGGAGAACAGGGTCAGGTGAGAAAATGACTGCCCCTGAAACAGCCATATGGAATCTCATGGAGAAGACAGTAGACAAGAGAGGGGGTTGCTCCATACACAAAAATAAACTCAAAATGGATTACAGACCTATATGTAAGACTAGACACTATAAAACTCTTAGAGGAAAACATAGGAAGAACACTCTTTGACATAAATCACAGCAAGATCTTTTTTGATCCACCTCCTACAGTAATGGAAATAAAAACAAAAATAAGCAAATGGGACCTAATGAAACTTAAAAGTTTTTGCAAAGCAAAGGAAACGACAAACAAGACGAAAAGACAACCCTCAGAATGGGAGAAAATATTTGTAAATGAATCAATGGACAAAGAATTAATCTCCAAAATATATAAACAGCTCATGCAGCTCAATATTAAAAAAAAAAACAACCCAATCAAAAAATGGGCAGAAGACGTAAATAGACATTTCTCCAAAGAAGATATACAGATGGCCAAGAAGCACATGAAAAGCTGCTCAACATCACTAATTATTAGAGAAATGCAAATCAAAGCTACAATGAGGTATCACCTCACACCAGTTAGAATGGGCATCATCAGAAAATCTACAAACAACAAATGCTGGAGAGGGTGTGGAGAAAAGGGAACCCTCTTGCACTATTGGTGGAAAAGTAAATTGATACAGCCACCATGGAGAACAGTATGGAAGTTCCTTAAAAAAATAAAAATAGAATTACCATATGACCCAGCAATCCCACTACTGGGCATATACCCAGAGAAAACCATAATTCAAAAAGACACATGCACCCCAATGTTCATTGCAGCACTATTTACAATAGCTAGGTCATGGAAGCAACCTAAATGCCCATCGACAGACGAATGGATAAAGAAGATGTGGTACGTATATACAATGGAATATTCCTCAGCCATAAAAAGGAACGAAATTGGGTCATTTGTAGAGATGTGGATGGATCTAGAGACTGTCATACAGAGTGAAGTAAGTCAGAAAAACAAATATCGTACATTAATGCATATATGTGGAACCTAGAAAAATGGTACAGATGAACCGGTTTGCAGGGCAGAAATAGAGACACAGATGTAGAGAAAAACATATGGACACGAAGGGGGGAAGGTGGCGGGGGGAGTGGTGGTGGTGGTGGGATGAATTGGGAGATTGGTATTGACATGTATACACTAATACGTATAAAATGGATAGCTAATAAGAACCTGCCGTATAAAAAATAAATAAAATAAAATTTAAATGATAAAACAGACACAATGCACAGTCAGGCAGATTAATTAAATATGTGAAACAATAAAAAAAAAAAAGAGGGGGGGTTGCCGAAGAGACAATTCCATAGATGTCCTTTCAGCATTCACTCTAAAAGTCACCTAGTACCAAAGACCGCTTTACCCCTTAAAGAGGAGGACAACCCCAACAGATGTGTATTAAAGACAAAGCATTTCCTTATTTTATGTAATTTAAAAGTTAAAAGGAAAATAATGAGGACATTTGAACCACTTTTAGAGACAACACAACACACCTGTGTTTATATGGCCTTTCTTTCTTGACTTGGTGAGCCTCACTTTATCTTGTCAGGAGGGTAAAGCAGGAACAGGGACAAGTTGGGTCACTGATCTCTGCTTGGCCACAATTCTGGAAAGATAGACTAGGAGAGAGAGTGTGGAGCCCCCTTGGTCACACCATCCAGAGAAGCGTCATTCATGCTTCAAGAACCAGTACAGGAATCAGCATTTGAGATAGTCTTGTGCTGTTGTTGTTGTTTCTGTTGTTTTGTTTTGAGAAGTGAAAGAGCAGAAGAGACCTATTGTGTGGATCTCAACGTAATGAAATTTCCTAGAACAGTGTTCAACAGATACTTCCTGCCCTCATTTGAAGAAGTTTCCTGACCTGCAGGAGTTTGTATCAGTCAGCAATTCTCTGAAAAGGTGGAAGAGAAAAGTTGACTCTATTTTCCTGATTGTAGTAATAATAGCAATAATAATAAAACAGCCATAGCAACATCAAAACAAGTATTATTACTTTTATATAAAAACAGCTTGACATTTGTTAAGAGTTTGCAACAGACAGGTACAGCTCTAGAAGTTTTATGTGCGTACGGTCACTCCACTTTCATTATAAAATAATGATGAGAATCCAGTTTCCAAATGAGGTATGTATTCTTAAGACCCTTAAAATCCAGCAAGGCTCATTTACTAAAATTAAGTATGCCAATTAACCCAACAGTTGGACAGGTGATAGATGTTTAAAATCTGGTATTTAAACAAATGAGACTCTCTATACTAGATCACAACTCCTAGAAACTCTATTACCAAATGTTGTCATTGGAAAGAAGGCAAGTATTTCTTTGCTCTCTCAAAAACTTTAGGGATTTCTGGAGTGGTAGTGATAGTCGAGTGGTAGCAACTTATAGGAATAAATTCATCAATTTTATTATGAGGTATTCTTGACAAATGCACCAGTCTGTAGCTAATATCACATAAAATGAAAAAAAAGTGCTGAGTTAATCACATTCCCATAGAATCTATCAATACTTTTTGATAAAGAGAGTAAGTTCTCTTTGCATTCCTTTCCAATCTGGAAAATGGGTCTTGCCCTGTTGGGTCCTTTATGGATTTAAAAACTTAATTCAATAATACTTATTTTGCCTCTATACGGATATATCCCCTTAATGACATGACCAAATAAATGTTTCATTTAAATTTGACTACACTTTGCCTGTAGCTCTTAAGATTTTTCCCCCCTGAATTAATAAAACATACAAAATGCAGATGGTAGCATATGGTACCTTCCATGGGAACATTTCATTTAAATTACTGAGAATTCTGCAATCTGATTCCACTTTAATGAATACATGAAAAGTACCTCTTACATTATAAACGTGTAACTAGCCAGATTAACTATTTTCATATGCTTTGCTGATTTTTCCAATACCTTCAGGAGTTATAATAAATATTTTATGTTTAATCAAAGGATATGATACATGCTATTTATCGTCTATTAAGCATCGGCTTAAATATTTCTAAAATATCAATGGGAGTGACAATCTACAACCAGCTACTGCAAACAGCCTGACCTGATGTTTAATACATTCCAGTGCCATTGCACATTCACAGAACTTATTAATCAAACAATCCATTAAGACATCATCCCCTAAATCTCAAGATTGACCTATACATAGGAAAGAGGGGAATGTAAATTATACAAACCTCCTGGGGGACAATTTGAAAATATTCATTAACATCCTTAAAATTGTTTACAACTTTTTGACCTAGAAATTCTACTTCTGGGAATTCATCTTAAGGAAGCAAATAAATATGTGAAAGAATTTATTATAATAAGGTAAAATATTCACTAAATACTCAATGGCAATCATATGCCATTTTGTCTTCAGTTGCCTAAGCCAGAAATAAGCTGACCTCAGATTTTCATTCTATTATTTCTGAGGAAAGAAAAAAAACTTTTATCTGGGAAAATATTCTTGTACACTTTAAAAGAGAAGGCAGGTTATAAAGTCCTATGTATGTACAGGGTAATGCCATTCAGTGCATGGGGGGAAAAACTGTCTCTCTCTCTCTCTCTCTCTCTCTCTCTCTCTCTCTCTCTCTCTCT
>NW_020837956.1:15128190-15272118 GCF_003676395.1 Aethalodelphis obliquidens | reverse complement strand
TCTCTCTCTCTCTCTCTCTCTCTCTCTCTCTCTCTCTCTCTCTCTCTTTCTATATATATATATATATATATATATACACACACCAAAATGTTGACAGTGGTTACCACTGGATGGTTAGATTGCAAATGATTTTTATTTTCTTTTTAACACTTATTCTGCAATTTCCATTTCCAACACAAGTGATTATTTTTATTTTCTAACCAATTGATACAGTACATATTATAATAGCTATCAAGGTCCTAAGCATGGGTGCCGCTCAGCCTCCCACTGATGATTATCACCTCCTCCTCCAGAATATTCTCGCTTCTAAGGGCTCAGTTTTCTGCTTGCCTATGAAAGTTCCTGGGAAGCCTCTGACACCAGCTTCTTGTGCTGTGCAAAGACCCTCAGTTGCAATATTGTGACATGCTCACAAATTCCACTCACATCCCTCCTACTCGTTCATTTTATGAATGAAAACACAGATGAGATTGCTGGCAAAGGTCACAAAGGCATATCATCTAAGGTGGAATTTGCACGTGTATCATTTAGTTACCAAGCCTGTTCATTCAGGAGTCCAAATTTGCAGATTCCATTTCTCTCCATAGTGGAAAGCTCCACAAATCAAAAATGGAGGCTTTGAAAGGACGGGGGTCAGGACAATCCCATATATCTAGTATCCTACCCAGCATATCTACCTGTATGTACAAGGAGCAGCTCAAACTAACTTTGTAGAAACTCTTCCAATAGCACCCTATTGCCTATTGAATCATGTTCAGACCCCTTATTCTGGCATTTCAGATCTTCTGTGCTCTGTCCTCAAAACTACTTCTGCCCATATTGCTTTCTATTTCCAGACATATAATTTCCTTTTTATCCAAACATTTTCATTCACAATAATTTAAATGTATAATGTGTTTCTCAATTTTTATGCATTTGCTTATGCTGTTCCCTGTTCCCTTTATACTTAAAATTCCCTGCTCTGTATGGATTATGCCTACCCATCAAATAGTGCATCTTAATTTTCCCTGCATCTATATCAGACCGACTAGCCTAACGTAACTTCTGGTTCTGCCCTAACCCAGACCGGGGAAAGCAATACATTGCCTAAATTCTTTTTAAACTTTTCAAGTTTTAAAATACGTTTCCTCATTTGCTAGAAAAGCAATGCTTGCATATTAATACTGACATTATACTAACAGAAACAAACATTTGAGTGTAAACTGTGCTATAACATAAATAGATTCCAAGACAGAAAAGATAGGATTTGAGAAGGGAGAATGGGCAAGTAAATTCTCCTGTCTACTTAATTACAGAACACTCATGTAAAATTTCCTTTGGCTGCCTCCATTAATATAGCAATGATTTTCATGCCACTTTAACAGGGTAATTTCATCAACTTGGTAAAGCAAAAAGAAAAATAAAATATCATTAATCCCTCTGATTTGATTTCTCTCTGCTTTCATTTTTAGCTAATTAGATTTTATGCATTTCTAAGGGCTACCAAAATATAATGGTATAAAAATATAAACAAACCAATCAGAGAAAGGCAGGTTGTGGTCAGATGATGAGTGTCATGCTATGAAGTTCACAATGTATCCTACAGGCAAAGGGGATTCTCGTGAGTATTTCAGGCAGGAGACTAACATTATCATATTTGTTTCTTAGAAAGTTACCTGGTCAATAAAGGAAGATGGATTAGTATTGAAAGAGGGGTGAGGTATAAGGAGCTATGGCAACAATCAGACAAATACTGAACTAAGATCTTGAGATGCTGGGAACAAAGGGGTAAAGATGGAGACTAGAGGTCAGATTGTAAAGTGGTTTTGAAAGGCAGCATGTTGATTGCTTGAATTTAGGGAGTGATGCCCTGTGTATATTGTAAGAAACTAGATTTCAAGGAATCTTTTTGAAAGCAAACATTTATTAGAATTTTTCATGGTGTGTGTCTGTTACCGCATATGGAAAAGCAGTAGATACAAACCACAGCTAGATCATGAGCCCTACAAATTGTTCCCTTGACTCTGAATCTGCCCGTCTGTGAGTCTGAAATAATGAAGAAGCAAAAACAAAGTCTCCTCCAGACAGAAAAAATTGGTAGAAATTTTTTCCTAATAGAAACAATATCAATACACAAAAAGAGGAAAATATAGAGCAGAGAGTTAAGTATGTAGTTAAATCCAAATGCCTGATGTTGAGTTGCTAAAATAGCGGAGAGTCACTGGAATTTATCCTGAAAGGAAGCTTTCGGAGTGTTTGTCAGTTCCTCCAATAGCAGTTTATCACAACATAGGCCAACAGATCGCACCATTATTTTAACATTAACTTATCCACAGCTCCAGACTCAGGTGCTGCAAAGAGTCCAAAGTCTATAGATGTGGTAAACAGGTTTGGCTTCCCAGGTTTTCTCAGCCTTGCAGATTAGCTACCAGGCCTTTGATTCATTCTCAGGACGTGCAGAGGAGAGGAAAAGGAATTGCCAGAGCTGGTTTCTTGGTAAGCCCCTTTTGCACAAATAAGATAGTAATTGTCAAAAAATTGAAGGCTGGGCACTTTAATTTTCTACCATCTGTAATCGTGTGCAAGCTGTGGCAAAGCCAGAAATGAAATCAAGGTACTAAGGCATCGAATATGTCATTTCTTATGTCATTTTTTTGGACTATGGATCTGGAGAAAATAAGCTGTTTGCAACAGGGTAATTTAGTTATATGATGCACTCATGCAAAATCCCATTTTAAGTGACAGGGCATCATTATGGAGTAACCACATGATATGGATAGGGGCTGGCACAGATTCTAGTGAACAGCCACACTCCTTTATTTGAGCTGTTACATCATGAATCAGAATGGACCAAAATGAAGATGTACCCTCTTTAAGAGTAGAAACTCCACGCTGACATGGGAGCAGAGAGCTGCTCAGGCAAGCTGACAGTTTCTGCAGGACATGATGGGGCCATCAAGTTTCCACTAGAGAATTTCTGATGGAACAAAATATATCTAGAACAATAACTAAACAAATATTCCCCCCAATAATGCCTTTAAAACATATGAAAGTTCTATAGAATAATCGTTAAGTCTAGAGACACAGGAAAAGTTTATGTGGGTTAGCAAAATTATGCAAGATATATATATATAGTGCAGTTTAAATGTTTATCTAATAATGAGTAAACCTAGTGCATTGGGTCAAACATACATAAAAAGGATAGGTAGAACTACTCTAGGCTCAAACTGGACCTGGAAAATTACCTGTTCAATGTTATTAGTAACTCCAATTATTTAAGGAAGAAATTCTAAGCACATAGTTTCTCAGGGAAGCGGCAAGAGCCAGCGGAATAAACACACGCTTAAGAGACAGATGCAAGTTCAAATCCTGCCTTTACCACTTAGCAGCAATGTGACTTCACTGGTTGTAAATTTTGGGTAATACTACTGGCTTCATTGGCTAGAGTAAAGGTAACAGGTGAAAAACACCTGACATAATTCATGCTAACTTATGTCTCCCTTCCTCCCCCTTTTCCCTCTGAAGTCAAGGCTCTTTCAGCCTCCAAAGGGATCAATTATGGCAGCAGTTAGTCCTGGGCACAGCTATGTTATCAGGCATTCCACACTGTTCCTTGTTCATTTCATTCAAGCCACCTACATTGCTTCCTTCCATTTTCTGACTCTTTAGAGACAAATTTATGTGTCTGCCTGGAATACAAATGGCTTGAGTCATGCTTGTGTCCTGGTCCTGACAACTAAGATAAAAGTTTCATGGAGAAGTGGGTTGTTCTCAAGCAACAGCACAGAAAATACAACTCCTTAAATTGGTTTAATTTTACCATTTTCAAAAATTGTTGAAAATACTTCCTCCTCTGTTTCATTTCTTAAAGGCTTGATAAAACAAAAACCTCTTGTTAGTCTCTTAATCCATAATTGCACAGAAGAAATCTACATGGATTTCTTTAGGATATGTTTTGGCTACTGAGCTCTACCATGATTTCATAAATATATTAGGCATGAAAGAAATATCAATGGTGGACTCTCCCAGAGAGAAGCAAAGTTCTGCTCACCTCTGCAGTCTGCACTCCAATATGATACTAAGGTTATGCCTGATTTGGGGAAATGAAAACAACCACACTCAGGCACAAGGCACAAAGGAAGGGTTATCTCCCTCCCCAGTTCCTCCTCCCACAAATTCCTGATACCTAGGGGGCCCAGGAGATGGCAGGTGATCAGGGAGCTCTTTGCTCAAGTGCTCATTGAGGCCGCTTCATCCTATAACTGAGATCTCCTCCTTTACTGGCACAGAGAGTGTTTATCTCAGCCTCAGCTAAATAAAAAAGAGCTTCATTTTATCTAGTTAACTCTTCTGGTCCCCTGATTCTGCAGGAGGGAAGCGAAAGGAAAATTTTCTCCCTTTCTTGGTCACAGATGTTAACAATAAAAGAAACAATAAATTAATAGACTCTGTTAGATATGCTTCCTGAGATTAAATGTGAACATGGTGAGTGTATTTGTTCTTTGCTCCAAGGTGGTTTCTTCCTCCTATATTTTGAATACTGGAACAGAATAATAGAGTATGCTCACAACTTGTGTTCATGGCTCTGATGAAGGTATATCACAAAAGGAGGAAAATTTACTTCCACAGTTCAAAGTATAAGACAAAAGTGTCTGTACAAGGGGAGAAGTACAGGTGAAAGGAGAGGAAGAAAGGAAGTCATAGCATATGAAACATTGCAAATGCCCAACAAATATTAACTGATTCTGTCATCATTGTCGTGGTCATTGTTGGACTGTCATCATTTCCAAGGGCAAATACTGGATAAACTGGATGGGTGGAAGTCAAAACAAAATGGATAGAGAAGATAAATAAACAAATGTAAGGAATGATTTTTAGAAAAATTTAAAAAGGTAGAGAAGGAATAAACAAGTAAGGGAACATAAAGAAATAGAAATTAGGAATCCTTTGGAACTTTATTAGATAGGTATATATAGATCGCTGTCAGCCACAAAGCTTAAAGTGCTTTAGAAGAACGTGTACTGCATAAATAAGAGGTTTTTCTTTTTTTGTTTTTTCCTAAAAGGACCAAAAACACAGAAAATTCACAGGGTGCATGAAAATTCAGCCTATCATTCTAAATGGACCTCTCCCAGGACGACTTTCTCATTTTTTTCTGAGCTGTACAAAACACATTTAAGTATAGGATTTCAAGTATGTTGACTTTTAAAAAAGAATGTTACTTCAAGAGTTCTTCAGGGACAAGAAACAGAACGTGGGTGCTTTCTATCTTCTTCTGAACACTCTTCTTTCACTATCACAAATATATGGTGCCCATTTTTCAGATGCTACAGTTTCATACACATTGTAGCTGACATCTAGAAGAGAATCAAACACTTTAAGAGTCTTTTCTGAGGCTTTGGTTGACAGTCTAACTGTGAAACATTCCAACAACATCTTAGGTTTCTCAGAATTTATTCATAATTGTCCATGCCTAATATTTTTAACTACAATCCTATTATAATAAAGTGTCAACAACTGTATGAAATTGAGCCTTTAGTTTCAATTGCCAGATCAGCCCTCCATTTTCTCCCACCAAATGCCTCAGTCCCACTGTCATGTTAATAGCAGGCCTTGAGTTTGTAGGGACCATTTCAACACATATTTGAAATTCACCCAGTTATGGAATGCCAAGAGTGTCTTACTGTCCAAGGTGTACCCACCATTTCACTGAACCATTTTCAAACAACTTCAAGGTTATTGTCAGCTAGTGTGCTGCTTATTGTTCAGTAAATTAGTTCTTTCTTATACATGAATCAATTCAACTCCCTAAATAGACGGGAAGGTCCATACTTGTTCATCTGCTGGCTTCTAGTGAGAAAACAGACACACGTCATTGGCAGATTGGCACACTGGTGAATTTAATTGTGGCCACAATACAGGTCCAGGTCATTCATGTGGATAATGCCTCACTACATGCTAAAGAGTCATTATCTGTTTGGAGAACGAAACCCACCAACTCACTAAAGCTTCATTATTAATGTACTGACAGTGTTCCAGACCACGTGGTATGTATTTTATTCTCAGAAACAGCACAAGGAAGCAAGTAGTATCACTTGGCACAATTTGCAGATGAGGAAACTGTTGCTGAGAGACTGAAGGCATTTCAAAGCCCACACAGCCAGTTGGTGGCAGTCACATTGAATCCAGGTCTTTTTGTTTCCAGAGCCATGCTCAGAAATACTCTTCACTGACTTAGTGCACATAAGCATACCTGCAAGGCTTGTTGAAGCCACAGAATCCCACTCACAGAGATTCCAATTCTGATCTAGAAAGTCTGGAATGAGGCTCAGATCTCCACATATTAAAAAGCAACCCCTCTCCAGGTGATTCTAATGTGGGTGGTCTGCGGATCACCCTTTAGGAGAAGCACAGGAATCCTTGCAGTGTCTCCCTGGTTCTGCTCTGTGGCCTACTGCACATTTTAAAGATGATAGCAGCAGTATCACCGACACATGCTCCTTTCTTTCCATATTCCCACCAGGAGGGTGGAATTTATTTCTCTATCCTCTTGAATCTAGTAGGCTTTGTGTCTGCTTTGACCAGTAGAATACAGAACTGACTCTGAGCCATGTGCAGGTATAACCCTTAAGTAGGAATTATTTGCTTCCTGCCTCTTTAAACCAAGAGACTGCCCTGACATCACCATGCTGTAAGAAGTCCAAGTCACGTGGAAAGACTCTGAAGGATGAGACACCATGTAGTGAAAGAGAGAGACAGAAAGAAGTTGAGAATGAGAGAGAGTTGCTAAGGCACACGAGACATGAGTGAAGATGCCACCTTGGAAGTGGAGCCTCCAGCCCCCTGCCACCCTAGTGGACAACACACTCCGCAGAGATAAACCATATAGCAGAGTCCTTCCTGAATTCCTGACCCACAAAGTCATGAGCAAAATAAATGCTTATGTCAAGCCCTAAGTTTTGGACTCATTTGTTACAGAGTAGTAGAAAACTGAAATATACTACCATACAAAATTATATATATAATTATAAAATTATCTATATAAAATAAAGCATTGAAACCCTTATGCAGAAAGGAGTTCTAACCAAAACTCAATGTGATTGAGTAAAATTTCTTTTCCTGTAACTATCTGAGAATTTTCTTGAATTCTCATTTTTACTTTGAATGTGTAAACATGGCCATACCATTCTTATTCTGTGGGAAAATTTTTATTATTGTTTACATATTTTAAACTTTAAAATATTTTATATAGTGAAATTATTGATACATTTTCTTTAATTTTGTATTTCCCCTTACCTTTATTTTATTTTCCAGCTTTATTGAGGTATACGTGACAAATAAAAATTGTATATATTTAAGATATACAATGTGATGTTCTAATGTATGTATATATTGTGAAATGATTACCACAATCAAGTTATTAACACATGCATCACCTCACAAAGTTATCATTTTTATGTGTGTGATGTGAGAATACTTAAGATCTACCCTCTTAGCAAATTTCAAGTATACAATACAGTATTATTAGTTACCATGCTGTACATTAGATCTTCCTTACATTTAGAACAACTCCCAAATTGTGCTGTCTTCTGCAAAAGCAATGTGAAGAAAGGCACACACAAAGATCTACATTCCACTTTTTTGCACCTGATTCACCTGTTCAGAGATAAAAGTCAGTCTGGGTTATTCACTGGATTTGTATGTGTTCTTCCTCTAGAGAGCCAAATTGGGACTGAAAGGCTTCATTTTCATAAGTTCCCAGATGAACACAAATCCAGAGTGAAATTTAACAGACTTTTAACTTGCATAAGCAACTGTTAAGTTTTCAGAACTATCCACTTCTGTGCTGGAGATATAATGGCATTTTATCCTTTTAACCTCATGACTAGACACTCTGCACAGAAAATCCTGTTTTGATCATGAAAATTGATGCATATACCAAATCATTGAATAACTACACTCATTCCCATCTGCTAAGAAGACACGGTACCACATAAGGTGCCTGGCCAGGACTTTTGAGGCATAACAATCAACCGAAGATGGGATCAAACATAAACCATGCTGATTGCAACAATGGTTCTGCCCAGTCTGACTTTCTGTTTAGCTCTGGGAAAAATGCTTCAATGGAAAACTTTATGGCCATCATATGTGAACATAATCAATTATAAAAGCTTAGTGTTTTGGACAACCTGATGGAAGCTGTATCTAACTTTCCTAAAATTGCTCACCATGTGCTAAAGACCTTCCTCTTCACTCTCAGGGCCACCTTACTATCATCAAACTTGGAACACAATCTTTCTTTCAACATAAATTGGAGTTCTGCTTCATCCTAACCCACAAATGTCCCCTACATGGCTTTTTTGTTGCTGTTGTTTATTCTTGAGTTTTTTACAGAATCTGTGTCAAACCCATCTCACATCCCTCAAATATTCATCTCTACTTTCTGTCCAACTCCCTCATCCAGTCTCATGGTTTAGCAATAGGCTGTAAGTGATTACCTCTCTCCAGAATTCAGACTCAGATACCCAACTATCTGTGGGGCACCTCCACCTGGACACCTAAGTCTTAACACATCAAACTGAATTAACTATCTTCAGCCCACCGTTTTCCCATTTTAATGAATGGCAATATCACCCATCCACTACCGCAAATCCACTCCCTTGCTCCAATCTAGTTACCAAGTCTCCCCATGTTTAGCTCCTCAAACGTCGCAAATTTAACCCTCTGTTAGCACAACAATGTAGCCCCTTACCACAACCTTTGTTCAAGTGTTCATTGCCTTTCACTTTAACTACTGAAAAAGCTTTTCAGCCCTCTATACATTAGCCCATCAAAAATGATAATAGTCAACATTTATCGAGTGTTACCATGAGTCAGGCATTTTCCAGGGTTCTTATGTGTATAAATTCATTTAATCATTTGGTAGGTGTTTTTATGATACCTCATTTTAAAGGTAAAGAATCAAGGCAAAGAGATCGAGTTGCTTTCCCAATATCACATCTAAATATAACAGAACCAGAACAGGAATTCAAGCATCCTGACTTATTAGCCCAAGTTCTTAACCACTCCATTCCATTACCTAAATACCACCTTCATCTGTTTCAAGTGGCTGCCAGTCAGTTATAGACTTAAAACCAGGCTCCCCAGAAAAGCACTCAGAGCACTTTAATGTAATCCCGCCTCCTGCTTTCTTGCATCCTCAGCCTTTCCCCCTTTACTTGTCTCTGCTTTCTGTGTGCAGATCTACTGTATGTAGATTCTACCACTCTAGAAAAGATTTTTCTGTCAAACCTGCCACCCTTCCAGGTTCCTGGTATTAGAGACCAAGATGCAGGCTCTCGATGTTCCCCTTGCTATAGTGGGGGTTGCTGCTCCATGGCCTTTCCCCTGAAGAGAGCTAGGGAATGAACCTGTGTACACAAACACACACACACACTTACATCAAATATGGACAGCTTGTAAGAGAATGGTGACTGCAAAAGGAAGAAGAGATAACAAAAAATGATTGATAAAAACAATACAATTGTTTTCTCCCAATTAGGAGATTGGGATTGACATATATACACTAATATGTATAAAATGGATAATAAGAACCTGCTGTATAAAAAAATAAATTAAATAAAATTCAAAAAAAAGCACAATAGAATTATTTCTTTTCCTTTTCCCTTACCCTTCCTAATAACTCAATCCTAAAGCCATTGGGTGGGGCAAAGCAAGAGAGCTGTCCACATGGATGGCTGACCTGGTATGGATGTCAGAGGCCAAATAGGAAGAACAAAGAGCGTGTCCACACTGGGGAAAGCCCAGTTTGAGATGTCACATATTTGATCAGTCTTCCTGTGTGTAACCAATAGCAGCACCATGGCCATCTTCTCCGCTCTATGACACCTTCCTCATATCCCACATCACTCTGTGTTCCTACACCATATGCTGAGCCTTCCCCAGTGTAGACTAGACACTCTGCTCCTCCTGCTCGGGCTCTGATCCCCCTCATAAGCCACTTCTCTGTGTGGACAGCATGTTCACCCTGCCATGCTGTGATGCTTATACCAGACTGCCCCCATTAATGGATGCCCTTCTCACCTCATCTGGTTCTAGCACCTCACACCAGGACTTCTTTCCCCACCCCCTCACGTAGATACATTCCTCACCCAACTTGAACTTTCAAATTCCAGCCAGAACACCCTCATATACTGACACTGTGATGTTAATTTTATGTATCAACTTGACTGGGCCATGGGGTGCCTGGATACTTGTTTAAACCTTATTTCTGTGTGTGTCTGTGAGGGAGTTTCTGGATGAGATTAATATTTGAATTCATTTACTGAATTGGTGGGCCTCACCCAATTTGTTGAAGGCCTGAATAGAATAAAAGGCTGAGTAAGAAAGAATTCTTGCTCTCTGCCTCACTGTCTTCAAGCTGGAACATAAGACTTCCCCTGGATATGCATTCAAACTTGGCCTGGAACTTACAGTTGTTAGGCTGTAACAACTTGGCTCTTCCAGTTGTTAGGTCTTTGGACTCAGATTGGAACTTACACCAATTGGCTCTCCTGGGTCTCCAGCTTGCCAATTGCAGGTCTTGGACTTCTCAGCCTCCATAATCACAAGCCAGTTCCTTATAGTAAATATCTCTCAGCTATTTTATCTATCTATCTATCTATCTCCTATTGATTTGGTTTTTCTGGAGAATCCAGACTAAGATGCCCACTTAACGTTGCTCAGTTTCCAATAGCCCATGCAGCCCACTTTTCAGTTTTGTCGTCCTGTTCAGCCCCATCTTCCCCCTTGTACTTAGGACATCAAATTGGGTCCCCACACACACACAGTGTGGATGCACTCCTCACCCTGCCTGGGCTCCAGCATCTCCCACCAGCCATCCACTCATGTGGACAACTCTCTTGCTTTATCCCACCCAACGCCTTTAAAAATGATTTACTCAGGAAGGAAAAGGGGAAAAGAAAACGGAAGTGCTGTACTATTATTTTTATTGATCTTATTTTTTGTTATCTCTTCTTCCATTCACAGCCAATATTCTCTTACAAGTGGTTCGTATTTGCTGTCTTCATTTTCTCAACCCACTCCCTTCTGGTTTCAGCCTTCATCACTTTCTGATGCTACTAGGTCATCAGTGACCTTCTTATTTCTAAATCTAAGAGATGTTTTTCAGTCTTCATGCTGATTGATCTGTTTGAGGCATTTGACACTTTGACCTCTGAAAACAGTCTATTCCCTCTGCTTTCATGGCACAGCACTCCTGTGATATTCCTCCTCTCTCACTGGCTACTTCTCCTTTACAGTCTCCTCTTCCTCTGCCTAGTGCTTGAATGTTGGCACTGCCCAAGGCTCAGTCCCAAGCCTTCTGCTCTTCTCACTCATCACACTCCCACATCTCAGTACTGCTTTGGCTCTGGTTGTCATCTACATGTTATTATTTTAGAAATCATCTCTATCTCTGCAAGCCTGACTCTGAGCTCCAAACACATACACCCCACTGTCAACCATACATTCATTCAACTCAGTAATATTTATTGAGTACCTACTGTGCACTATGTGCACTGATGTAGGTCTTAACATCTTCATTCAGGTGTTTGAGGCACCCAACACTCAGCACACAGAGAGAATGCAACTATCTTCACCTCTCCTCCATGGTCTCTGCATACATCCAGGGTTCTTTATCTCAGGAAATGGCATGAGCATCTTCCTCTCGGCCAGAGCCAGAATCATCTGACCCTCAACTCCTCACCTCACACCCAGTCATTTACTAAGTCCAACTGATTCTACCTCTTACGTACCTCTTAAGTCTCTCCAATTTTCTACATTTCCACTAATGCTCTAGATCTGACCACCATTGTTACTGGACTACAGCCTCCTAACTGGCCTCCCTGACTAGAGACCTGCCCCTTCACACACATGAACTTTCTAGTTACTCTCCACATGGTAGCCAGAATATTCTTTCTCTAATGCAAATCTAATCACGTCACTTCCCAGATGTTAACTGTTTCATGGGAGTTCCTTGTGCCTTTGAGATAAAGAGGAAACTCTCTAACATGGCTTCAGAGCCATCCATGATCTGGCCTGCTCTGCTCTTCAGTCTCACTTCTGCTGTTTCTGCACATGGAACCTTCTCTGCAGGCTCCAAATGGAGGCTGGAGCCTGGAGACTGGCTTATAACCTCCCCCAACGCCTGCTACCTACACCTAGAAATACCTCTGCTATTGCCTCTTGCTTGACTTACTTCTAACTCATCCTTCAGGTCTCAGTGGGAATGTTACCTCCTCAAAGAAGCTCTCCCTGAGGCATAGACATGGCTAAGTTGTCTGTCCCCTGGAACATCCCTGTCATATCACACACATTATGCTACTCCCCTGCAACCACTCATTAAAAAGTCGGTGCTCCTTAACAGGCTGGATGTTCCATGAGATCAGGGATCCTCTCTATTTACATCATCTATGCTTCACACAGCAACAAGCACACAGCAGGAGCTCAATAAATATTTGTTCAATGGATGAATGATTTATTGGTGCTATAACAATAAACTAGATCCTATTAGGTTTATCCTTTTACAATCTGGAAACATCATGAAATGCTTTTAATGTTTTCAATTAGTTACATTCATTACTATGTGATGCTATATGATGTAACAGTTGAGGAGAGAGTCCAGAGGATGCCTGCCTTGTTTCAAATCCAGCCTCTCCTCTTAATCACTGCATGCTTTGGGCAGCCACTACCTTCCCTGTACCTCTCTTTCTCCATCTGTCGTATGCTGTGTTGAGGATAAATCAGTATGTATAAATCACTTAGAATAGCACATGACACAACTTACAGAAACACTACATAAGACTTATTATTACTTTGTGATATTTTTATTTAAACAAGAACCTTGCGGTTATAAAATCCCTTGATCATTAGGGAGAGATTCCAAAGATAAGGAATTTCAAGTACAATGGAAACATCAAGTGTGTACCATATTGTTTAAAAGCTTATTTAAAAATTATGTGGCACAGTGTTTAATGCATAAATAAAGATATTTAATTTTTTAATGACCAAAACAAAATGAAAAGTAAGATATAGAAAATGGTCAAAAATGTTTGTAATGGAACAGAGATTTAACGATTTGTATTTTTTTAAATTATGACAAAAATCTAGTTTTAAAATACAAAAGTTTGGGCTTCCCTGGTGGCACAGTGATTGAGAGTCCGCCTGTCGATGCAGGGGACACGGGTTCGTGCCCCGTTCCGGGAAGATCCAACATGCCGCGGAGCGGCTGGACCCGTGAGCCATGGCCGCTGAGCCTGCGCGTCCGGAGCCTGTGCTCCGCAATGGGAGACGCCCGCGTACCGAAAAAAAAAAAAATACAAAAGTTTGCCCACAAAGAGGTTTTTTTTAAAAAAAATAATCTGTAAATAAAACATAGAAATACAAAGAAAAGTATTTGGAAAATAACATGTATTTCTACAAAAAGAATCAAGATTTTTTTAAATGACAGAAAATGCATTTTTAAAACTAAGCATTATTTACAAGCCCACGCAGCAAAGCTACTCGATTAATGAGAGAATTAGCATGGAAGACATTCTCCCTTATTTCCAGAAGATACAAGGGAAGTCTGGATTAGAAACCAGATTTCACTCCCCCTAGGCTAAATCAATACATAATTTCTGCCAGCATCCAAAATATGGCACAGATTCAGAACCTGGAAAGATATTAATTAAGGAAGGGAATGACTAGAACTAAAATCACTGTATCATCTAAGGGTGAAGACGAGTCCTTTGATGACACAGAATCAACTCAAAACCCAAGGATTCCCCCACTTACTAAATGTGGATGTTGTGAGAGCAACCCAATTATCTACATCTCAATTTTCTCATCTGTAATTTGGGTATAAAAACATACTTACCTCAAGGGATTTTGTGCATAAGCTGGTTAATATCTGTAATGTGCTACACAATGCTTAGCTCATAATAAACCCACAAAAAACTGTTCACTACTACTGTATTTTATCCCATTGATTTCCACTGCACCCTAAGTGGTGCTTTCCTATACACTTGTAATCATGTACATCATTTGTGGAATTGTTTAACATTTAGATTTATTTGTATTTACATCAGGAAGGAGTTTCAGCTTTAGAGTTAACAAACCTGAGAATCAATTCTAGCTGCTTCATGTACAGGTAGTGAAACTTTAAGTACACAGTTTTAACTTCCTTGGCTTCAGTTTCCTCATCTTTAAGATGGAATAAGACCTACGTTGCTGGGTTGTAATAAAGGTTAAGTGAAATAATCTGTGTAAAGCACCAGACACAAAATGATGCTTCATAAACAGCAACAATATTATAGGAACTAAAGAGAGAGGAGACAAGTGTTCTACTGATCACTTACTGGGATATATTAAAATGGAAATTCAGGTAAAGAAAGAATATTTCTAACTGATGTCAGTTCACCAGCAGACAAAAATCCCTGATGAAGTGATTTTAGGTTGTCATTCCCAGTGACTGAGATAACCTTGTGTGCTAATTAGAAAATATTTTAATACTTGAAAAAAAAGGCATTTGTCTATTTCAGCAGCATAGAAAAGAAGCTCTACTTGGTATGATTTGCCATAATGATATATTTATCAGAAGCAGTTCACTTTATCTGCTGCAAAATACTCTTTGATGTCATTAACCTACAGAAATAATTATAGGCAACTCTTTGCTAGCTGTCACAAGGGCCAAGATTGCTAGTCCAGGATTTCCGCTGACCTCCTCTGTTGAAGCCATTTGATACAATGCACACCAAACTGCCGTGTGGATGACAGGCTCTTGGTGTTCCAGCCAGGCGTCAGGGCTGTGCCTCTGAGGTGGGAGAGCCAAGTTCAGGACACTGGTCCACAAGAGACATCCCAGCTCCACATAATGTCAAACGGCGAAAATCTCCCTGAGATCTCCATCTCAACGCCAAAACCCAGCTCCACTCAATGATCAGCAAGTTACAGTGCTGGACACCCTATGCCAAACAACTAGCAAGACTGGAACACAACCCCATCCATTAGCAGAGATGTTGCCTAAAATCATAATAAGGCCACAGACAACCCAAAACACACCACCAGACGTGGACCTGCCCACCAGAAATACAAGATCCAGCCTCATCCACCAGAACACAGGCACCAGTCCCCTCCAGCAGGAAGCCTACACAACCCACTAAACCAACCTTAGCCACTGGGGGCAGACACCAAAAACGAACCTGCAGCCTACAAAAAGAAGACCCCAAACACAGTAAGTTAAGCAAAATGAGAAGACAGAGAAACACACAGCAGAAGACAGAGCAAAACAAAAACCCACCAGACCTAACAAATGAAGAGGAAATAGGCAGTCTACCTGAAAAAGAACTCAGAATAATGATAGTAAAGATGATACAAAATCTTGGAAATAAAATGGAGAAAAGACAAGAAACATTTAACAAGGACCTAGAAGAACTAAAGAGCAAACAAACAGTGATGAGCAAAACAATAAATGAAATTAAAATTTCTCTAGAAGGGATCAATAGCAGAATAACTGAAGCAGAAGAACGGATAAGTGACCTGGAAGATAAAATAGTGGAAATAACTACTGCAGAGCAGAATAAAGAAAAAAGAATGAAAATAATTGAGGACAGACTCAGAGACCTCTGGGACAACATTAAATGCACCAACATTCAAATTACAGGGGTCCCAAAAGGAGAAGAGAAAAAGAAAGGGACTGAGAAAATATTTGAAAAGATTATAGTTGAAAACTTCCCTAATATGGGAAAAGAAACAGTTAATCAAGTCCAGAAAGTACAGAGAGTCCCATACAGGATAAATCCACGGAGAAACACACCAAGACACATATTAATCAAACTATCAAAACTAAATACAAAGAAAAAATATTAAAAGCACCAAGGGAAAAACAACAAATAACACACAAGGGAATCCCAATAAGGTTAACAGCTGATCTTTCAGCAGAAACTCTGTAAACCAGAAGGGAGTGGCAGGACATATTTAAAGTGATGAAGGAGAAAAACCTACAACAAGATTACTCTACCCAGCAAGGATCTCACTCAGATCTGACAGAGAAATTAAAACCTTAACACACAAGCAAAAGCTAAGAGAATTCAGCACCACCAAACCAGCTTTAAAACAAATGCTAAAGGAACTTCTCTAGGCAGGAAACACAAGAGAAGGAGAAGACCTAAAATAACAAACCCAAAACAATTAAGAAAATGGTAATAGGAACATACATATAGATAATTACCTTAAATGTAACTGGACTAAATGCTCCCACCAAAAGACAAAGACTGGCTGAATGGATCCAAAAACAAGACCCGTATATATGCTGTCTATAAGAGACCCACTTCAGATCTAGAGACACATACAGACTGAAAGTGAGGGGATGGAAAAAGATATTCCATGCAAATGGAAATCAAAAAGCTGGAGGAGCAATTCTCATATCAGACAAAAGAGACTTTAAAACAAAGACTATTACAAGAGACAAAGAAGGACACTACATGATGATCAAGGGATCAATCCAAGAAGAAGATATAACAATTGTAAATATTTATGCACCCAACATAGGAGCACCTCAGTACATAAGGTAAATACGAACAGCCATAAAAGGGGAAATCCACAGTAACACAATCATAGTAGGGGGCTTTAACACCCCACTTTCACCAATGGACAGATCATGCAAAGTGAAAATAAATAAGGAGACACAAGCTTTAAATGATACATTAAACAAGATGGACTTAATTGATATTTTCCAAAAAAACAGAATAAATATTTTTCTCAAGTGCTCATGGAACACTCTCCAGGAGAGATCATATCTTGGGTCACAAATCAAGCCTTGGTAAATTTAAGAAAACTGAAATCGTATCAAGTATCTTTTCTGACCACAACACTATTAGACTAGATATCAATTACAGGAAAAAATCTGTAAAAAATACAAACACATGGAGGATAAACAATACACTACTTAATAACCAAGAGATCACTGAAGAAATCAAAGAGGAAATAAAAAATACCTAGAAACAAATGACAATGAAAACACGATGATCCAAAATCTATGGGATGCAGCAAAAGCAGTTCTAAGAGGGAAGTTTATAGCAATACAATCCTACCTTAAGAAACTAGAAACATCTCAAATAAACAACCTAAACTTACACCTAAAGCAATTAGACAAAGAAAAACAAAAAAAACCAAAGTCAGCAGAAGGAAAGAAATCATAAAGATCAGATCAGAAATAAATGAAAAAGAAATGAAGGAAACGATAGCAAAGATCAATAAAAGTAAAAGCTGGTTCTTTTTTTTTTTTTTTTTTTTTTTTTGCAGTACGTGGGCCTCTCACTGTTGTGGCCTCTCCCGCTGCGGAGGACAGGCTCCGGAAGTGCAGGCTCAGCGGCCATGGCTCACAGACGCAGCCGCTCCGCAGCATGTGGGATCTTCCCGGACCAGGGCACAAACCCATGTCCCCTGCATCGGCAGGCGGACTCTCAACCACTGCACCACCAGGAAAGCCCGTAAAAGCTGGTTCTTTGAGAAGATAAACAAAATTGATAAACCATTAGCCAGACTTATCAACAAAAAAAGGGAGAAGACTTAAGTCAATAGAATTAGAAATGAAAAAGGAGAAGTAACAACTGACACTGCAGAAGTACAAAAGATCATGAGAGATTACTACAGGTAACTATATGCGAATAAAATGGACAACCTGGAATAAACGGACAAATTCGTAGAAATGCACAACCTTTCAAGACTGAACCAGGAAGAAATGAAAATATGAACAGACGAATCACAAGCACTGAAATTAAAACTGTGATTAAAAATCTTCCAACAAAAAAAGCCCAGGACCAGATTGCTTCACAGGTGAATTCTATCAAATATTTAGAGACGAGCTAACACCTATCCTTCTCAAACTCTTTCAAAATATAGCAGAGGGAGGAACACTCCCAAACTCATTCTACGAGGCCACCATCACCCTGACACCAAAACCAGACAAAGATGTCACAGAGAAGGAAAACTACAGGCCAATATCACTGATGAACATAGATGCAAAAATCCTCAACAAAATACTAGCACACAGAATCCAATAGCAGATTAAAAGGATCATACACCATGATCAAGTGGGGTTTATTCCAGGAATGCAAGGATTCTTCAATATACGCAAATCAATCAACGTCATACACCATATTAAAAAATTGAAGGAGAAATACCATATGATCATCTCAACAGAGGCAGAAAAAGCTTTCAACAAAATTCAGCACCCATTTATGATAAAAACCCTCCAGAAAGTAGGCATAGAGGGAACTTACCTCAACATAATAAAGGCCATATATGACAAACCCACAGCCAACATCATCCTCAATGGTGAAAAAGTGAAACCATTTCCACTAAGATCAGGAACAAGACAAGGTTGCCCACTCTCACCACCACCGGTCAGAATGGCCATCATCAAAAAATCTACAAACAACAGATGCTGGAGAGGGTGTGGAGAAAAGGGAACCCTCTTGCACTGTTGGTTGCAATGTAAATTGATACAGCCACTATGGAGAACAGTATGGAGGTTCCTTAAAAAAAAAAAAACAGAACTACCATATGACCCAGCAATCCCATTACTGGGCATATACCCTGAGAAAACCATAATTCAACAAAAGTCATGTACCACAATGTTCATTGCAGCTCTATTTACAGTAGCCAGGACACGGAAGGAATCTAAGTGTCCCTCAACAGATGAATGGATAAAGAAGAAGTGGCACTTATATACAACGGAATATTACTCAGCCATAAAAAAGAAATGAAATTGAGTTATTTGTAGTGAGGTGGCTGGACCTAGAGTCCGTCATACAGAGTGAAGTAAATCAGAAAGAGAAAAACAAATACCTTATGCTAACACATATATATGGAATCCCCCCCCGCCAAAAAAATGGTCATGAAGAACCTAGAGGCAAGACGGGAACAAAGATACAGACCTACTAGAGATGGTCTTGAGGATACGGGGTGGGGGAAGGGTCAGCTCAGACAAAGTGAGAGAATGGCATGGAC
The DNA here is from genome assembly GCF_003676395.1 of Aethalodelphis obliquidens. Taxonomy (NCBI): domain Eukaryota; kingdom Metazoa; phylum Chordata; class Mammalia; order Artiodactyla; family Delphinidae; genus Aethalodelphis; species Aethalodelphis obliquidens. The sequence goes on along the minus strand of NW_020837956.1, from coordinate 15,253,107 downwards.
ATATATACACTACCAAACATAAAATAGATAGCTAGTGGGAAGCAGCTGCATAGCACAGGGAGATCAGCTCGGTGCTTTGTGACCACCTACAGGGGTGGGATAGGGAGGGTGGGAGGGAGGGAGATGCAAGAGGGAAGAGATATGGGGACATATGTATATGTATAACTGATTCACTTTGTTATAAAGCAGAAACTAACACACCATTGTAAAGCAATTATACTCCAATAAAGATGTTAAAAAAATTAAAAAATAAAAAATGCAAAATAAAAAGACATAATTATAGGAAAGTAATACAAGGCTATCCAAAGTGTAAGGTAACAAAGGGCTTTCCTTCAGTCCTGAAGACTACATCAATTAATTCAGCAAACGTCAGTCCTCCAGCATCCAGCAAGTAAGTAATCAGAGAGTATCTGACACAAAGGCCCTCAAAAATTCTTCTGATCATTTACATTAATCACATTAATATTGTTGCTTAGAAAGAAGACACTGGGCAATTATTTAATAATGCAACTTTTCTGCAAATCTACAAAATCCATAGATCTAACAATCTAAGTGGTACTATAAATCATAATCAATGTGTTCCTTGTTGACTCTGGAGGAGACAGTTTGGGTTTAAGAAGAAAAATATTGTACTTGGATTCAGGCCACCCAATTTCAAAACTCCAGTCTGCCACTTAGAGCTGAATGAACACTGCAGCTCACCAGTCTGCCCAGGTCTCAATTTCCTCCACATAGAATGAGAATGCAATGACCTCAGCATGTTGTGAAGATTACATGAGAAAAAGTATATTCATTACTGGCTCAAAATAGAAGATACAATTAGTTGAATATTAGTTCAATGAATTATTAATGAATCAAAGATTACTTTTAACAAAATAATAATAATTATAATAGCTAACATTAATTGTTTATTTACTATGTACCAGTTGCTGTACAAAACATTTTAAATTAATTATCTCATTTTTTCTTACCATATGATCTAGCAATCCCACTTCTGGGTATATATTCAAAGGAATTAAAATCAGGATCTCAGAGAAATATCTGCACTTCCATGTTCACTGCAACACTACTTCACACTAACCAGGATATGGAAACGTAAATGTTCATCAACAAATGCATGGATAAATAAAATATGGCATAAATATACAATAGAATATTATTCAGCCTTTAAAAAGAAGGAAATTCTGCCATATGCAACAAGCTGGGTGAACCTGGAGGACATTATGCTAAGTGAAATAAACCAGTCACAGAAGACATATACTGCATGATTCCACTTACATGAGGTATCATAGAAACAGAGAGTAGAATGGTTTTTGCCAGAGGCTATCAGGAGAGAGAAAAGGGGAATCTCTGTTCAATGGGTATAACATTTCACACATACAAGATGAATAAGTTCTAGAGATCCTTTGTACAGCATAGCATCTACAGTCAACAATACCGTTTTGTGCACTTAAAAGTTTGTTAAAAAGGTAGATCTCATGCTAAGCATTCTTAACACAACAAAAAGAAAAAAAATAAAAAGACCTATGTGGAAAGTTTTTTTGTTTTTTTTTTTTTTTTGCGCTACGCGGGCCTCTCACTGTTGTGGTCTCTCCCGTTGCAGAGCACAGGCTCCGGACACACAGGCTCAGCGGCCATGGCTCACGGACCCAGCTGCTCCGCAGCATGTGGGACCTTCCCAGATCAGGGCACGAACCCATGTCCCCTGCATTGGCAGGCGGACTCTCAACCACTGCGCCACCAGGGAAGCCCCTATGTGGAAAGTTTTATCCCTTTTCTCATTTGAGAACTAGGTTTAGAGAGGTTAAGTAAACAGTCTAAGTTTACATAGAATATAAGTGCCCAAACCAGGGTAAGACAAGTTTTTCTCACACCAAAACATATATGTCTCCAAATGATTAATTTTCATATTATTTAGTAACAGCAGAACACTTTATTCAATAAAATATGTGTAGAGAGCCCAGATACATATAACAGATAAAAACTGAGCCACCTGGATTTGATCATGGACTGAGAACTTTACCCTCATGGTGGCCTTAGAAACACCTCACAGGAACCCTAGGACTCAACAAAACACAGCATGAAAGTCTTTGCTACAATGATCACATCTTTTTCACATTTATGACTGTGATAGTTTGCACTGAAAGGCCTATGATAAGTAATAATTTGTCATGTTCTACGGTATTAATTTGAATCTTGCATTGCAAAACTGTCAGGAAGAAGTCATTTAGCTGGTAAGTGAGCTTTTTAGAAGCATGAGAATATATTCAGGCTACACATGATTTATGATACACATATGATCTGGGAGAAAGCCAGGTACCTGGGCAAACATTTCCATGCTCATCAATCAGGGGATACCTGAAGAATTGGGACATACTATTGGCAAAATATCTAGATTCTACAGTACCTGATTACTGCAAACTGGCAAAGTATGTCTCTGATTTTACTGTAAGGAATGTCACATTACACAGCACGGTACTCCTTAACATTTCCTAGGGTTGCCAGATTTACCAAATAAAAATACAAAATACCCAGTTTAGGGCTTCCCTGGTGGCGCAGTGGTTGAGAGTCTGCCTGCCGATGCAAGGGACACAGGTTCGTGCCCCAGTACGGAAAGATCCCACATGCCACGGAGCGGCTGGGCCCGTGAGCCATGGCCACTGAGCCTGTGCATCCGGAGCCTGTGCTCCGCAACGGGAGAGGCCACAACAGTGAGAGGCCCGCATACCTCAAAAAAAAAAAAAAAGGATAACAAAATACCCAGTTTAATTGGAATTTCAGATAAACAACGAATGCCTTTCTTTTTATAAATATATTCCAGATATTTCATGGCTCAATACTAAAAAAGTATTCATTGTCAGTTCCTTAAAATATTTTTTATTTTATATGCTTACTTAGGCAGCCAGATTATCAATAGTTGATAATTACATAGTCCATACACACAGACTTTGTGAATAAATTGGTTCAGGCAAATGGCAAGACAAGATAAAACATAAATTATAAATTATACATAAGTGAAGAATAAAATATAACAATTAAGAATAAAATTGTGTGGACAGATTAGCACATTACACACAGCTGAGAAAAGAATTGGTGTCCCAGAAGATAGATGTTAAGAAATTATCCACAAAGAGTCGGGAAATATGAAAGAGGAGTTAAAAGACCTAAAGGGCAGATGAAAATGTTCTATGCTTATTTAATCAGAGTTCCAGAAGGATAGAACATAAATAATAATAAAGAAGCAATATTTGAAGGCATAATAGGTGATAATTTTTCAGAGTTGATGAAAGATATCAATAATTAGATGGAACAACTCACATACTCCATGAAGGGTAAATGGAAAGAATTCATACCAGTGTTATATCAGACATATAGTACTGAAACTACAGAACACCCAAGACATTATCATATCATCTTGGAATATATTATAGTAAAAAAATGTAAATTTTGATTTGAGTCACAGGTGAATTCTAGGACTTAGAAAAATAAAACTTTCGAAGAAGGGAAAATTATAATTTTGTGGCTAGAAAACCAAAAAATAAAAATATTTGCCAAACTGGAATATTGCTAATTTTTTTTAAAGCATCACTCCAATCACAAAGAACATAATTGAAAAGAAAAGGGTAAGATATTTAAAAGGAAAACATATCAGTGAAGATTAAGAACTCCTTCATGAACTCAGAGTTTAAAACATGCAGTTTTATATAAATGAGCAGACACCTGGCCCTTTAGAAAGGCTGATTTCTTTACAAAGATTTTTTTTTGTTACACTTGAGTTTCTCATATCCCAACAGTAAAATAATTTCTAATTATCCCCATAATCAACATGAAAACATTGAAAAGCTTGCTGATTTTTCACCTAGTTTTGAAAGAAGGACTGGAAAAGCATGGTTCTTGAAGAATATTACTTGCTCCACAACTAAATATATTTTTATTCTTTGTGGTATGTAGCTTTGAGATTGCTTTTATTTTCCTTTTTTTTCCCTAAAACCAAAGGCATTGTCACATTTCCTTTTTTGCATATAAGTACTTTGTTTCTTACCACTACATGACTCTGTCTTTAAAGCTTAGAAATAATATGGTTTTGAGGCAAATTTTCCTCCAAAGTGAAGGCAGGTACAGAGATGGAATAATGAGGATAGGAGTATGTTTACATCAACATGCATTTACTCAGCTTCAGTTATGTGAAAGGTTCAGTGTTAAACATGGTAAGGCAGACAAAAACATACAACCCCCATAAATCAATCCTGCAATAGCTGAGCCATTGGTAAATTTACTTCACTGGTTTACATTTTTGGATCCTACCTTCACCTCTGATGGAAAACGATTATGTGCAACATTCACATGAAATTCTTTTCTGTACTGTGTAAAAATGCTATCAGTGACATTGTCTGTTTCATTGCCCCATGTTCCTCTTGGGGACCCCCATATAAAACATCTTCCAGAATTTATTATCAAGAAAGTGCCTAAATGTCCAACAATAGGGAAATATGTAAGTAAATTATGGCATTTTCACATGACAGAGTATCATACAAGCATTAAAATGATAACTTTGAAGACTACAGAAATAGGAAAAATGTTTATGACATAAGTGAATAAATCAATACAAAATGACATTTACACTGTGATTGCAGATATATAAAATATATATTCAAACAGGACAAGAAAGAACATTCAAAGGTAATTTAAGAGTAGAATTATAGGTGCCTTTTTCCCATCTTTCAAAATACATGCTTAGAGTGGTGCAAAAAAAATATATATATATATTGGTGGAAAACTTTGTCTTCATGAAGTTTGGTGTTTATTTCTTGTGATTCTCTTTTTACCTTGGGAGCAAGGAAGCTCAGAGCTGCATGTCATATTCAAAAACTAGTATTATATTAGCACTTACGGCTGGTATTTTTTTCTTTTTTGAAGCTTTGACTATATTCCATTTTATTTCCTTTTTAGGGCTGAAAATGAAAAATTCGACATCCTTATCTTCAAATAGCTTGTAATATGCTTAGATACAAATTTTATGTAGTTAGAGATGCTAAGAAATGCACTATGATTTGATTGAGGTCATGCTGTACTTGGAAGAATACCACTGAGGAGGGGGTACTCCCTTCAGTGCATCGTACCAGGGACTACACGATGGTGATAAACATTACTGGAGATCACTTGGCTAAGGTGGTTTTTCCAGATTTCTCCACTCTAAAGTTACTAGTTTACCCTTTTAAAGAATAAATATTTAGAGGAGGATATACTTTGAGATATTATAAATATTCTATTTCTCCTCAAACTTTCATTCACTGATTTTTTGTACCCATCAGTGGAACTTGACTGTAGCAATTTTTACTGTGATTTTTATTGTATGCTCATGGTGATTTTTCTACTTCCCTCATTCCTTCAACATTTATTATTTGGAATTGTTCTAAAAGGGCAATTTATCACGCTTCCCTTTATATATTTATTCAGTTATTTATTTATATCAGTATAGACTCATGGATATTTACTTCATTCTTTGTGTTATAATCCAATACTATCATTATTTATTTCATTGCTCAAATTATTACAAATTTGGCCAAAAGGAGCTCTTTTGGCTCTTGTGCCCTTTTGAAATGAAACTAATTTTTTTTTCACTTCTTTGCTTTTTGACACCTCAAAATGCTCCATGATCATCCTGTATTTTCCTTGCTTCAGCCCCAAAATGGACCACTTATCTAAGGAACCCTGACTTCCTTTATTGAAGAATCGTATTTAAAAACCAGTATCTGAGCATTAGCATTAAGTATACTCATTGTAACTCGGGTGTCATGGCTTCTAGTTACTCTCAGCAAACTAAGCTTCTCAGGGATATGGTCATCTCAGTGCTTCTGCTCCTCCCCGGCATAGTTACGGGCCCAACATATCTCTTATTACTGCCCCTCCCCTAATAGCATAGTGTTTTTACCTAGTTCCCTTCCCCCAGCTGCAATGGGTTTTCACTAGTGTACTATAAACAACTCTGTTTTCTGCCCTTCCCGCTACAGATTAAAGTTTTCATTCCCTAGTAAAATTTGGTGAGAGAGGTCCAGGTTGAATCCTGGGGCCATTCTTCAGCAGCTCCTGTTTACCCCACCATATTAGGACACTTTCTTAGGATTCTCTCCAACCTTTTCTGCAAGTGCTTAGTAGGTTTGTGGAGAAAAGATTGCGGATTCACCCAATTTCTGTGGCCCCTAGGGGCTTCACACTCTCTCACCGTGCGTACTTGGCCTCCACCAATCCTCTATGTCCCTAGTGGAACTCTTCTAACCAGTGTCCACTTGTGTCTATACCAGGTAAGTCAGTGCCCATGTCTTGTCTCTCCCTGTCGTGGCCTCTCTCTCCTTAGATGTTGAGCCAGGTGGTTACCCTGTGACAGATTCTTTAACAGGTTCAAAAAGGTCATGGACTTACAATCTGTGTAATTTTTTCTTTTTTCATTGTAAGAATGTGAGAGATGCTCCTTCTAGCTCTTTACATTTCTGAGTGGGAACTAGAAGAGTTTTATTTGTGAAATCAGCCCTGGCTTACTTATCCAACCTTATCTCAATACAACTGATCTCTCATTTTTTAGACATTTAACACGTTACTTCATAATATATGTTATCTCCTTTTTAATGTCTGAAATACTCCCCATCTGAATTGTCAGCTTTGTAGAAGTTAAAAGTTTCCATGGATTAATGGAAAGAGCATGAACTTTAGAGACAGCAAAAAACAAACTAAAATCCTACTTCTATGACCTATGTGGCCATGAACAAAATAGTATGTGAGCCTCAGTTTCCTCTTCCATAAAATGTAGACAATACTCAACTAAAATACTGACTGAGAATTGAGATGGTGTGCATAAGCCCGTGAAATATGTAACCTTTCAGAAGATGTTGGTTTTTCCCATTTTCTCCTCTTTGATCTGAGTATCTCACAGAATCTCTAGATAAGCAATGAACATGGAGCAGCAACAAAACTTAATATATTCAGTTGAAGTGTTCCAGTCTTGTTTCCTTTTAATTCTCACAATACGTTACAAACGAACTTTTAGTGCTGTGATACAAACCAGGATAAATTCACCAGCAAACTCTATGAAAAACCACAGAGCTCAGAAAACAACTTAGCCCTTTTTTCCTCCTAGAAAAACATAATATCTTAATGAATGACCAAGGAACTTAAAATCCTGGCTGGTAGGATATTCCTTTTGAGGAGGAACTAGGACAAGTTAACCACTTCTTTCATCAAGTTTGAGAAATTAAAGTGTTGGCCTAATTATGTCTAACCTGTAGGTTAGGGCATAGAAGGGCTCAGTTAAAGTGAAGACATTTTCCAGAAGAAATGTCAACTTTAATTCATGAGCATCTTAGCAAAATTCTAAAGAGATTAACCCTAGTTCTGAGACACAACAAACACAGAGGTATGCTTTTGGAGGAAAAGAGTAGTCCAAAGTCAGCACATAGGGGAAATAGCTCATAAAGAACTGGGCTCCTGAGGAAGGTGAGGTTGAAAGGGAAAAGATCCCTGGAGAAAGAGAACAAAGGGACTTGGCAAGCAAACACACAATGCCCACTCTACAAATCCACTGCACAATGCTGCAGAGAACAAGCATAGAGAATGCCCTCCTAAAAGCTGTTGCTGAGAATCTCCAATAATTCAAGTTCTAAGGGAAGTATCTTAGTCTATTTGGGTGCTATATAAAAAACATCAAAGACACGGTAGTTTATAAACAACAGAAATTTATTGTTCATGGTTCTGGAAGCTGGAAGTCCAAGATCAGGGGTACCAACAATGGTTGGGTAGGGATCCTCCCCCGGGTCACACACTCTCATTGTGTCCTCAGATGGCAGAAGGGGTTAGGCATCTCTCTGGAGTCTCTTTTATAAGGCACTACTCCCATTCATGAGGGTTTCACTTAAGCACCGCCCAAAGGCCCCATCTGCTAATATCATCACCTTTGGGGGTTAGGATTTCAACATGAATTTTGGTGGTATACAAACATTCAGGCCATAGCAGAAAGGGAAAAATTTTTTTTTTTAGTTATATTTGCTGACTGCAAAGCAAAAACTACACTCATGTAGGACAGGATAGAACCAGTTGAGAATAGGTTTGTCGGTTTTAATTTGGATCATAGACTTATGATTTACAAATGCCACACAAATGGTTTGGGAGAATGACTGAGTCCACAGTACAGAAGGAGGGGCATGAAATGTTGAGTGTTCACTTATTAAAAGTGTGATTGCACATAACCAGCACCTACACTGAGGTTCTCATATCAATTTCTAATCTTCCTTCACTACATAATTGGAGGAAACCTCTTAGCCCAGAAAGCTAAGAGAAGATGTCTTTGGTCTGGTCTCTTCCACCTAGGTTTATTTTCTTCTTGCCTTTATTGTTCCAATCCTCTTCCCAAGGTTCCATCATTTCCATGGTTTTATTCCACAACAGCTGGGACTGAAAAGGTTTTTATGTTTCCATCATGGCACATGAAAAATTCTCAAGTCTCTCTTCATTCACTTATTTTCAAGTCTAAGATACAATTAACAATAATGCTAAGTGGAATGGCTCCCTTCAATAGAATCTTTAAAATTCATGCTTCCAATTACTTGAGAACACAGGAATGGCAGCTTTTTCTATGTGCCTAGTCCTACAGCTTTCTCTCTCTGATCTCGGCATTCTGAATTCTAGCCAGCTGTTTCAGAGTTAGTGATCAGCAATATGTCCACCATATCATTTGTTTCAGTCAGAAGAGTAACTCTCTGATTCAAGTGTGAACTGAAAATAGATTCCTTGTGGGAAAGAACCAATAGATAGTTATCAAACATTACTAAACATACTCCTGAATATAGTGGGATTCAAGAGTTTACCATCTCATAACCACATAAAGATAGGGCTTGAAAAAAAATTAAATTGCCACCCTTCCAATGAGGCAAGAGACTCTGTGGAAACCTTCACCAATCTTCAGGCACCCCAACAATTAGGTAGGACTTAGTTACTCCATAGTTCAGGTAGAAATAGTTTCTCTGCCACAGTTAGATGCTAGGAAAAATACATTTTGGTTAAATCCTCTATAACAGTGTTTCTCCAATTGCAGGTTAAAAACCCAATCATTAGTGAGTTCTGAAATCATTTTAGTGGTTTGTAACCAGCATTTTCTTTTTTAAATAGAGTGGAATGGAAGAGAAAAAGAGAGGAGAGGAGAGGAAAGGAGACAATGCACATGTATGGGTAGCTATTACTTCATGAACATTTTACTTCAGTTATAAAGAATAGCCAAGCACTTCCCTCTTTTATTCAGTAAGCATATTTTAAGCAACTTCTCTAGACAGTTTAACGCACATACAGATACAGCCTAGGTCTGAGTTCTGTATTCATTCATATTTTACAAGGCAATATTTCCTGCTTTCCTCCTGCCTGCAAATACTTTTCCTATGAATGCTGTGGGTCCCAAAGTTCAGCAAGGTCTGATTATGTCACATGGCCAGATCCAAATTCAAAGTCAAGTTCTCCAAATCTATCCATGGCAGCTAAATATCTTGAGCCATTGTCTCAGCTCAGGGCTGGCATGTATTGAATGGAAAAAGAAAAAGCAAACAAAACAGAGAAGTTAGTTAAAAAGAAATGCCAACTATTTATACTATCACACAATGAAAATTCACCATCTCTGTTGAACAACATTTTGGGTTCTTTTTCAAAGCAGGAGAAAACTCTAAAGGAAGCAAGATGAAAAAGTGAATACAAATTACTTGGAGTTGGGCAAAGAGTGTAAATAGACTGACAAAAACGGCCAAGCACTGTCAGTGACATGAACTACAGAGATCCCTGGAGGGGCCTGGCTCTCAGTCAGGGATAATTAACATCCATGGGCCCCTGTGAGCTCCACCTCATGCTGGCTGCCTTACAGACCCACCCAACACAGAGTGCAGTCTTTCCATTCATCCAACAAAACCAGAGCAGACAGCAATCTCTGTCCAAGGATCAGCGACCCCTGAAATTGGGTCATGTCATCTCCCTATTTGAAGCCCTCAGTGTCTCTCTAATGCTCTGAGAGGGGGAAAAAAATCCAAATTCCTTAACATGGCCTACAGGCTCAACTTATAATGACCTTGAAATAGCTTTTCAGCCTTGCCTCCTTCTACTTCCTTCTAATGTCTATGATCAACTCCAACGAACTTCTTTTCCAGGAGTTCTCTTAAGAGCAGGCCTTTGCACAAATGCAAAATGCCTTTGCATTCTACCTGAACCACATTTCCTTCCCACTTCATCTGCCAATTCCTATTCATCCTTCAGTTCTTAACTCACGGGTCACTTCCTCTGTGAAACTTTCATTGCCCTGTTCCCTCCCCAGCCTGTGATGCTTGCCCCTTCTCTGGCTCCCCATGGAACCCTGTACTTCCCAATCATAATGCTTTTCAAACTAAAGCCTAGTCATCTGTACTCTCTCCTATGCCCACAGCCCCACAGCCCATAGGGTACAGACACCATGACAGCAACTAAGTCTCTCTAGTTCACAGTGCTTCTTTCTTGATCTTCAGTTCTCATTCATCCCCAGTACCTGATTCAGTGACAGGCAATAAAAAACATTTTATGATCTTGGTTGCCACCATATCTGTGTTCTCAATGTGTCTTGAACTCTATGTCTCCTCTGGGGCTTGTTTCCCACTCACTACAGGTATAACTTCTTTTTTGCATAAATGTTCTCATCTGTGAAATGAGGGTTATGGTTGGGAATTATACAAAATAATGAATGGAAAACTCCCAGTGTAGTTCCTGGCACCTAGGCATTTAATTTATGGTAATTATTTTACCCCTGACTCTGTTCTCTCATGCCGGTTTAGTGACACCTGTCTCACCTAATTGCAACCGCTCCCTTGCCCGTCCCCTCCACCTGTCTGTGGAGAACACCTGGGCACTGAGAGCTAAAGGCTCCAATTGACGCAATTTCCCCTTTATTATCCCTACAGACTGGGGTAAAATTCTGAGAGCCAAGTTTAGCTAGGATCTTTGGAAACCACTCCCCAAAATATCGTATGGATCGCTGGATTTTCAATACCTTCAGCCTCCTTACTGAGTCCCTTCCTGGAGCTGCTGATAAGATTTTGGCCAGAAGCTGCTGTAGGTAGAAATATCTCCCTACTGGCCAACTCACTGGGGCTAACTGTCCCAGACAGACACCTTCAGTGAACACCTATTGTGATGCCCAAGACCTTCTGCAGAGGACTCTGTTGTGGGTTCACAACATAGTATCTGTCACATAGTATCTGGTGACTTTGGGCAAATCCCTTGACATCTCTCCACCTCAGTTTCTTCATCAGTAAAATGAGAAAGATTGAATAGATCATGTCCATTATTTGCAGCTAATATATTATTTGATTCTATGATTCTGTGTTTAGGGTATACAGTTTACCCTTGAACAACCTGAGGAATAGGGACAGCAACCCTCCACACAGTCAAAAATGTTTGTATAATTTATAGTCAGCCCTTCATATACATGGTTCCATGGATTCAACCAATGGCAGATCATGCAGTACTGTAGTATTTACTATTGAAAAAAAATCCCTGTGTAAGTGGACCAGCGCAGTTCAAACCTGTGTTTCCAGGGTCAACTGTATTTCAGTCTGGATCACAAAAGGTAACAGATGGCATGTTCAAAGTGGATATTTAAGGAGAACTTAATAAAGGACTGCTTACAAAGGTGTGGGCAAGATATAGAGAAACCATAAAGGATAATGTAGAGCAACCCCAAGACCGGTAACAACAGAAAACCACAACCATCCATGAAGTGTCCAGAATCCAGAGAGAAAGATGTGTGGAGAGGACCACCTAACAGGAGTACTGGCCTTTGCAGAGGAGATAACACAGGGAGGGACTTAAAAGAATATTCACTCTGCCCCACTCCATCCCCCACTGATGCCCTTCATGGACCAACCAGCTGGAATCCAGAGGACAATAGAGCTCACTGATGCAACTCTTACAGGTCAGCCTCACTGACCACAAAGCAGGGTGTAGAAGGATAGAGAGGGAATCCAAAGGGGCAAACAGAAAATGACCAGCCCGCATGATGCTGATGACATTTAGGTAGAACCTGAAATCAGAAAGCCTTTTTGTACACGATGAGTCATAGCTATGCTGAAAGAAACATTTTTATTGTCTAACAGAGTTTTGCTGGTCCCTTGACATTCTGGTTAGTGTAAATCATCTGCAGTCCTTTAAAGAAATGGCACTGTTACCACCAGCTCTATCAAACATTAAGACCAAAGCCACAGGTTAGTGAAATCTGAAAAAAGTTTTATGCTACTGGAGAGTGTTTCTGGAAAATAACTTATGGCAACATAAAATATTTAATGTCACCTAATAACCTATATGCCTTATTTTAAAAATACTTTTGATTAGATGATCTACAGAGTATCCTTTTGAGAGCAGTCTAAATTATTATTATCCAATTCTTATGTAGATTTATAATTAATCTAACATCTATGATCTGACCATGAATATGACTTTGCCATCTGGCATCTTTACCCTGAATTTGATCATGAATAATACATAGCCATCTGACAGTTGAATCCAATCCATCACGTGGCCATACATGATGCAGATTCATCCATAGTATGCTAATTTGCATTCTCCATCATTTTCCTCTAATTCCTACCCAAAGCTTTTTCACTGAGTTTCAGGCACCCAGGGAACAATCTACCTACACACCAGGCCATATGGGATGCACTGCATATTCTCCAGTGTCCTGGGCCTGATCCTAATTGTCACCAGCCAAGCCAAAATGTATCACTCCAAACATGGGCAGGGGCACTGTTGGGCATTCATAAGGTGCTTAATGGGGCTTTTAGTACGGTGTTGCTGATAGTGTGTGTTTTAATTAGACTTCTAAGCGCACGTTTATTTTTCCCACTAGACCAGTCTTACATGCAGGTGAAAGAGACAGCTGTGCGACTGTAGGTGTCAGACAGTAGCTGGTGAGCATGATCACCTTAAAAGAAGTGAAGTGTGAGCGTTTAAAATTATACTCCAAATAAAATGTCACCCACCTGACCTCATCACCTGGCCTTCTCCTGCTTATACCTGCATTTTATCTCCTGAAAATTGGTACTTGTCTCTTTCTTCTTCTTTAGCTACACCCTTCTGGATTGGTGGAGGCTGTTGAAATCCTACTTCACATGCCATTCAATTTCATATGTTTATGGTACACAGTGCTCATCAAAATGAAAAACATTTCTTGGCCCAATTTGGCTAGCAGGCCATCAGGTTATAAATTTTGTTTTATGTGGTTACTGAGATATTTCTCTCTATCAATCTTGACCCTGGGGCACTCTTAGTAAGTGGAGCCCAGAATACTTGCAATTCACAGCCATGATCTATTCCCCTTAACAATTAGTTCTATACTCCCTATAAAATTCCTACTACTATGGTTGGAAGTAGAGAAGTTTGGAGGGTAATTTAGTGTTGGTAGAAATCTATGAGTTAAATTTTTAGGTGTTGACTTTGAAGTGACAGTAGGCCCATGACCTTTATATTTGAAAATAGCATCACCTGAACTTGAAAGTGACCACAATCTATATGCATAAATGTGATGGAAAAGTTCTAAATGGTGAACAGCATACTGTGTGCTCATCAAAGTTGGCCTCTGATTTTTTTTTTTTTACTGCAACTGTGAGTAGCAGTTGAATTGAAACTCCTTATTTCAGTATAGCCAGAGTCATTATAGAAAAGCCATTGCATTTGTTGCGAAGGCTGTGGCCCAATTCTGTTTGCACGAATTCCCCTGCTCTGTGCTTATGACCACATCGTTCCTTCACAGCCAGCTGATGGGGAATGACCTGACTTGAAGCTACAGAGCAAGCAAACTACAAGTCAGCCAGTGACCCACAAATCCAAGTGGCCTAAGGGTTTGCCTATCAGGGAAGGAGCCATGCAACAAACTGATCAGATACCCAGTCTTGGGGAGTTTGAAAGGGAGATGTAGAGATATGGCAGTTAATGATGCAGGAAGAATCTGAGAGAGGGCAGTAAACAGAAGCCAAGGGCAGGCAGAAGCCATAATGTCAGAAGAATGACACAAGCAGCTGAGCTGAGACAGTTTGATTCACCCCCTGGTGGATGGTCAGAAACAGAGAATGGGCACATACTGCGTGAGGGGATAATACAGCCACAGTGCTGAGCTGCATACATCCCGAATGACCTTGCAGCATTAGAGGGTAGAGTGCTGGTTAAATTCCTGATTTACTATTTCTGTTCTCTAACCCCTAATAGTACTTGAGATTACAATCCTGTAAAAAGGCCTATTTAACCATGTCATTTCTGATATAAATTGCAGAAGTTAATCAACTTAAAAATAGAATAGGATCTATTTCTAAATCATTTAATTAAATCTTGTAAATGACCCAGAATGATACATTCTTATAATTCTTATATTTGTTTTGTTCTCACCATTTGGAATCTACTCTCTCTGCCCCCTACTTATGTAGTTAGTGCTTCTAAATGGGAGCACCATTAAACTTTTGAGAGGGAAAATTCTTCATTGAGTAGGTCTCTGGTGTGCATCTCAAGGCAATGCCTAAGTGACCCTCCCACCTCCCCACTGTACCATTTAAAAATCAACCTACACCTTTCCAAATGTCCGCTAGGGGGTAGTACCGGTTGGTTAAAAGCTACTGAGCTAAGCCTTCCCATTCTTCAAGGGGCAGCTCAAATTCAACCTTCTCTTAATTCTTTGATTTTTCCAGACTGTATTGATTTCCGTACCTTCTCTGAATCCCAACTGCACTTGAGTCAGTAACACATATTGACTTCTTAATTGTGTTTTAATTGCTTCATGTTGGTTTCTCATCTCAGTTTGATCATAAAGTCTTTAAGAGCAACAAAAAGTCTAAGAAGTTTTTTGTATCCCACTATGTGGGATACAAAAAACTAACACAGTGCTGAGTACCTAATGAACTCTGGCTGTCTCCTCACCATCTGCTCTCTGGTGACCTCTTCAGCTATGTTTCCTACCACATCTCCACCCTTACTCCAGCCCTTTTTCCTCTAGCAATTAAAAGAAGCTAATCTTTAGAGCTCCCTGAACATACACTATTGGTTCACCATTATGCCTCTATATATGCTGTACTTTTTGCATAAATAATGTATACAATTGCCCTCCTTCTAGGTGAAATCCTATCCAATCTTCAAGTTCCAATGTTTCTGGTTAGTTACTCCCTTCTCTGTAGTTTGTATGAACTTCTATTGATGTATCACTTCTCTGTTTGCCTGTTTCTTGCTCTTAAAAGGGACAGGAAATGTGTCTAATTCATTTCCCTAACACTTAGCATGATTGGTATTCAGTAGAAGCTGAATAAATGTTGGTTGATTATACCTGGTTGTACCATATTTTTAATATTTATAAGCATGAGCTACACTGTGGGGAATGGAGAAGAATGTTAGTCACTAAATGGGAGCAGCCATTACCTTTTCCTGCACTGTAGCTTTGTTTTATGCCAAATAACTCTAAAGGAATAGACTATATGTGTCTCACTACTGTTCAGAGCTTGATTCCATCTTACATATATTAGACAGTTTCATTAAAGCACCTGAAACAGTCAACTTGGTTATGCCTTGTTTAATTTCTCTCACTTGGTGTGCTCCCTTTTACAGTTGTGCCAATGAAATACTCAAGACTCTACATCAGCTGTTATCAGCAAGAAATTAACTCAAGCTGAACAGTCGACTGGGAGGCAAAAGAAAATAACAGTCTGCATTTTATTAGAATAGATCGTTTTATTTCTATTTAACATTTGACTGGGAGAAGCCTCCTCCATTACTTACCTATGGTAAAGAACAATAATATTCATGTGAGTATAAAAAGCATCACGCAAATCGTCATCATCGTCATATGGGAAACCCTGTCAACTAATATACTCTCAAAGAAAGACACATTTGTGGATATAAATGAATCAACAAGACTTATGGATTCAGAGCTGCCTTTAAAATATAGGCCTGGTAAGAGAATGTGGAGATCAGCTATGATTTCTATTCAGCTCCACTGATAACCGATGGAGTTCTGATTGGTGAGAAGAAGGCAAAGAGCCTTATTCAATGCTAATGGACCAAAGACCCTAGTCCAACTAGGTGTTGCTAAGGCTTTCACCAGGAAGTGAAAGAGCTGTTGCCTCAGTGTCACTCTGTGAGACCTCTTCTTATCAGGGACTATTAGGTGGGCCAAAGTAGACACTAAGAGACTCACAGGGACACTAAGAGAACAAAGAAACCACAGTCTCAACATCAAGGAGAAATGGAATGAAGAATGGAAAGGTGAAGAAGTTGAATTGCAGGCCATTTCCTTCTTTATATTTCTACTAGGTTTGTAGCAACTAAATGCATTGTTGAAAAGGTCTCCAACTTAATAGACATTTTGTCTTAGGATACCCGGAAATGGCTGCACAAATGTACGAAATGGATTGGTGATAGAAATCCATTAGAAGAGACAAGTCTGCCTTTGGCAGTGCTGTTTAATATAAACGTTTCTATACTAACTACTTCTTATACATTGTTTTATATTTGACCTTGGCGGTATGGGACAGGTAAAAGGTCCTCGGTCTCCTCTTGTAAAATGCAAATATTTCCCTTCCAAAATTGTAGTGTGAAACAGAAATAATAAATGTAATATACTACTAGGCAAAGAGGAAGGGTACAGTCAATGGTCAACGTTATTATTATATATGTTCAGGGTTGAAGCAACACAGAGTACCATGGTCTCACCAGATTAACATACCATTTAACTAAATATTTTGATCATATAAAAAGTTACTAAAGGGAATAAAATAAACAATTTAAATCCTTTTTCCAAAGGACAAACCCTAAAATTACAGACAGAAAAGCCCATTTTACCTCAGGCTGACTCACTCAAGAACTGCAGCTCTTCAGAAATTCAGGGGCATAAATTACAATTCCCTGGTGCCCTGAGAAATATTTTATAATAAACCTTTGCCACTCAGCCGACTGCTTCTAGATATTCCTTCTCTCATCCTTCTCAGGGGCTTTCCCTCTCCTCTTCTCAGGGAGGAAAGCACCAGAGTATAATGGAAAGAGCTTGAGCTTTGCTATTAGGTGGATGGAGGTTTCAATTCAGATTCTGCCAATTGTTGGCCATGAAACGTTTGCAGTTTACTTAATTTATTGAGTCTCATTCTACTCATCTACAAGCCAGGAATAATGAAATTTACCTTGTAAGACTGTGGGTAGCATGTTGAGGAGGAAAGGGCAGGGTGTTTTTGTGTGTGCATGTGTGTATGCTGTGTGTGCATGTTGTATGTGTGTGTTGTGTGTATATGTTGCGTGTGTGTATGTTGTATGTTGTGTGTGCCTGTGTGTGGTGTGTGCGCGTATGTGTATGTTGTGTGTGTGTGTGTGTGTGTGTGTGTGTGTGTGTAGTGTATGGGGGGATTGTAGATAATGGATTAGGAATTAACCAGAAAATTTACGATTAATAGTCTTAGGATGTGTTACATAAATTTATTATTGTGTTATTACTGCATCTATGACTGAATTCTCCCCTCTCTTCACAAAAGAAGGTCCCAGGAGTAACGTGTGAGAAGAGTATTGGATTAAGAGTAATAAACCATTCATTTTGAGGCAGGTACTGTTTATTTTGTCTGAAATATTTGGCTATCTGATTTGTCTCTGCACTTTATTTTCCTCTTCCAAATGCACTGGTAAATTGAGATGATCTAAAATATCTTTTCTACCCTTGACATTCTGTCTCTATCATTGTTAACTTTGCTTCCCCACTCCTGCTATCATCTCATTTTTTTAGTTTTATTTATTTTAGCTATCATAATTAAATAATTTTATATTTACAGAAAATTTCAAAAATAATAGAGTTTCCATACACCCTTCACTGATTCCTCTATTGTTAACATTTTACATACCCACAGTACATTTATCCAAACTAGGAAATTGAGATGGTATATAATACTATTAACTAAACTATAGGTTTTATTCAGATTTTTCTAGCTTATTCACTAATGCCATTTTTGTTTTCCAGGATCCAATCCAGGATCACATATTACATTTAGTTATCCTATCTCCTTGATCTCTTCCATCTGTGACAATGTGTCATTCTCCCCTTATCTTACACAACTTTGACACTTTTGAGGAGTAATGGTCAGGTATTTTTGTAGAATGTCTCTCAGTTGAGGTTTGTCTGCTTTTTTCTCATGATTATATTGGGGTAATAGATTTGGGGTGAGGGGGAACACACAGAGGTGAAGTGCCCTTCTCATTACATCATTTCAGGGGAACAGGACATTACTGATGATGTTAACACCTTGATCACTTGGTCAAGGTGGTATCTGCCAGATTTCTCTGCTGAAAAGTTATGATTTTTTTCCTTTGAATACTTTATTCCTTAGGAACAAGTTACTTAGCCCAGCCTACAGTGAAGAGAAGGGGAATAAAACTTCCCTTCCTGGACAAAGCTCTATTAAAGAATTTGTAGTCACCCAATTTTAAGCTAGCTGGATGGAGCTCTCAGACAAGAAGCAGAAACCCTCCAAATGCCTAGAGGCAATATCCAAATACATTACCCTGGGTTCCTTAATCATCTGCCATGACAAAATAAATGTTTGACTTCAATCACCCAACCTATAAATACTCTTGGTACTTGATCAAATCACAGATATGCCATATGCCTACCAGTAACAATACAGGAACAATTATTTTGAGTAGTTGTGATAGTAGACCATGGTTTATACTTAAGAGCATGAATATCCCTTTATCTCAGCACCAACTTTACAAATGGAATAATCACCATACAAGAAAAAAGAAATGCTATATAATCATGTTGTTTAAGATAAGGATATGTCTCTGATTGTATGGAGTATGGGGAGACAGCTCTGTGTTCACAAAACCCTGCTTTATTTTTGGCTTTTCCTCCCTGATACATGGGGAGATCAAACTTTCCATTCCACTATAGTTAGATGAGACTGCAAATTCCAGACCTGGCATCTTAAAAACTTCCTGTGTGCTCCATCCATGCTGTCTTTCCTCCTTTCTGCCAGCTGGAGTTAGGGGTTGCACTGGAAGCCTCTGAAGCCTTATGGGATGCAGCCGGCGCTGGATAGATGGAATCTCAGTCACTAAATTGTTGCATGGGCTACAGCCAGCCCCTACCAACCCCTGCTAGACTGTGAAATTAATGACAAATGAAATTCTGTTGTGTTAACCCACTGGGATTTGGGGCTTATTTGTTATAGCCATCAGGTTCTCCTGATCAACACAGACATGAAGTCCCCAGAGGTCAGGATTTATTTCCATTAAATCGTTTGTGTAGGGTCTAGCACAGTCTCATGCGCAGATGGGAAACTTTTGAAGATGGAGAAGAAGAGAATGAAAAATGGCATGGAGCTACAGGGAGGAAGTTAATTTGCAAGAATAGTACAACTAAATGTACCTGGTTTCCTACAAAGTTGTCACAAAGATTACCTGCAAAAATAAAGGGGTAGGGTGATAAAATTCTACCAGAAATGGTTGCAGAAGCAATAGGCTTGAAAACAGCCCAGATTAAGTGAAAGTTCCCAAGAGGTTTCTGGTTCACAATTTTAAGCCAATATAAGAGCAATTATTTAAAGTATTCAGGAAACTAGACCACAGTGTACATTAGTAGCACAGAAATTCTTTTATCTCAGCACCAACTTTACTAATAGAAAGTCAGATGGGAAATAAAGCATAATCAAACTTAGTGAAAAATAAATAGGGGTACTTGATCAGGTTTCTATAGCTTTCTAAGAAATTGCCTCTGTAACTGTAAAGGAATGTATTCCAGCATGTCTATCACCTATCAAGAATTGGTGCTTTTCCACTGCAATATATCCCCCAAAAGCCCCATTCTGCTATATTAACAATAAGACCTCAATTTTTTATAAACCTCAACATTTTATAACTCACTGAGTATATTCTTTTCCATACTTTCAACGTATAGTGAGACTTATTTATGGAAAATCTATTTCTGTGAAGTTTAATGATCCCTCCCAGCTTCCCTCTCCCCTTGTCTACGCAAGGGAGTCCCAAAGACACAAGCTTCCTGCTCTGGCCTTAAGGGTAAGCCGTGACAAAGTGAGAGAGTGGCATGGACATATATATACACTACCAAACGTAAAATAGATAGCTAGTGGGAAGCAGCCGCATAGCACAGGGAAATCAGCTCGGTGCTTTGTGACCACCTAGAGGGGTGGGATAGGGAGGGTGGGAGGGAGGGAGACGCAAGAGGGAAGAGATATGGGAACATATGTATAACTGATTCACCTTGTTATAAAGCAGAAACTAACACACCATTGTAAAGCAATTGTAATTCAATAAAGATATAAAAAAAAAAAAAACAACTCATGGAGAATTTACTCAGCAAAGAAAATGGATTTGCCCAAAACTTCTGGACCTACCAACTAAAATTCTCACATTTAATAGCTCTGTGTCTTACAACCACTGAGTGAGTAGTCTTTGGTGGGCTTGAGGAGAAATGTTACCGTATTCACCGTGGCAAGTTATATAAGAAAGCCTGTGGCTTCCTGCCTTCTCTGGTCTGGCACCCAGCGGATGGGTAAGAAAGGTTCAACTTTACGGTCTAGAACATAGCTCACTGATATTGAGAAAGGCTCATCTTCATCCACGTGTTTGTAGTCATTTTAAGTGTGAAAAGGCAAAACACAGAGGATAGGTATAAATAAAGAAGGACTAACTCCTCCACAAGAGGTAATTTAATAATCAGTTCATTAATTTAATAGCTGCCATACACAAATTTAGGGATGACTAACCTCACATGTGAACTCCCTCTGAGAATTAACATATTAACTTCGGTAAAATGAATTCAGGTTCACTGCAACAAGCTGAGAACAAATTTTAATAAATTAACCCATTCCATATCCCCCAATTCCTGACATTTAGGTCTGGGTTCTAATACCTGGATAGATATTAAAACTAACCAGACATGATTGGAATTCACCTAAAATTTTCTCTGAGGAAATCAGTCTTTTATCCTAGCTTTGCCTTTGACAGAGTTAAGCGCGATGAAAATGCCCTCTTTGGAGTACTTTTTAACGGAATCTAATTATGCTGTCTACTTTGAAGATTCTGCTATTTTCTATTGGGTGTTTCTATTTTATTTTTTTCCTGGGTGTGAGGGATGTTACTCCTTAGTATTCCTCCTACAGAGCAAGTCCTCCTCGACCCCCATCTCTCTCTTGTGTATATAAGAAATCATTAGCACAGCACTTCAGCTTTCTAGTGGGTTTAGTTTTGCCCAGGGATTAACCATTTGACTGTCAACATAGAGTGACAATATACTTTATCTTCCAAATTGGGACACTTGTTAAAGCACTCTTATTGATTACACCTTGACAGCCGGCATAAACCATAGCTATCTTGGACAAACTAGGACATATGATAACGCTATTGGGAACTGAAAACAGAGCAACGTGCTCCTGTGTCTCAGATACTATAAAATCTCCCACAGGACATTCATTTCTCTCAGAGGACTGACAAAATAGGCCCATTGATGCTGCATCCGCTGGAGGTGATGTAGTGGTTGAGCACAAGGGATCCAGCTTTCCTCCACTTCCTGCTCCCCATCTTTGAATGATAACTTACTGTCTCGCAACTGTAGAACCAGACCACCTGGGCTTAAATCCCAGCACTTCCCTTTTAGAAACATGCGTCTTTGCAAAGACCCTTCTGCGTCTCAGTTTCCTCATCTATAAAATGATGATAATATTTGAAAATGACTCAAAAGTTTCTATAGAATAAAATGAGTTAATAGTTATAAAATAATTATTAGAGGGTCTGGTACATCATAAGCACTCAATTATCTGTTGGCTGTTTTAATAATAACCCTTTTCCTTCATGAGAATATACCCACAGGAGCTCCGCCTTCCAGCCTTGCCTACTTGTTAATACTTGGCCATCCTATTTGTGTGTCATACATCTTTCTATCTAAGCACGCTTGGCTGATGTGACTGGTTTTTTTTTATGCCCTGGTGATTGCCTAGGCATTTTTGTCCCCCATTATTCTTTATATGCTGGTTCCTTTTCATTGTCAGTATTTTCATAAGGTTGCCTCCGGCCAAATGCATTGAGGACCCTTTTCACTATTCAGAGTCACTTCCATAAAATAGAGTGTTAAAGAGCAGACAAAATGAATCTGCAACTTCACTTTTACTGACACATTGCTCTGTCTCCATATCTTCTTGGGAGTTTGATGTCAGGCATTGGTTTCTCATCTATTAATGCCTGAAGGTTACAAAAGAATGCATCTTGAGAATCATCATTAGTATCTTCTGCTAGAATATGCATGGGTCTCTGTGACAATTTAATAAATCTTGCATGAAAACTGACATGGAGCCACCTTTTGTCAAAGAAATTGTGGGAAAAGGGTATTTACCAGGTCTCATAAGGAACATGACCTTCATTCTTCCTGTGTATTGTGTCCTTGGATAAGGCATCTCACCCCGTCTGAAAGCAGAAAAAAACCTACCCTAATCTCTTAGCAGATTTTAGTAACTGTGAAGTTGAAATTATTTATATGAACTTTTATTAGAGGAAGAAAAGAAACAAACATGTTGTGCTGTGCTCATAAGCATTTGGTGTATTTACATTAACTGATTAAGATAGTTAGGCTTAATTTCAATATCTTATTCTTAACTTCACAGGAATGGGAGGGAGGATAGAGGAGAAAGATCCCCACATCCATAGACCACATCTTGTCCTTGTGACCATGGTTACCACCATCTTATTGTCATCAACACTAACAATTACTGAACATTTGTTCTGATTCTGACATTTCAAATGATTCTGACATTTCTAGTCTCATTTAATCATCAAAATCATACAATCAGAGAGGTTCTGTCAGTAGTGTCATAGTACAGGCCACAGTAGAAGGAAACAGAGGTGTATTAACGTTAAATGACCTAGCCAATGTCAGTGAACTGGAGCATAAAACCATTAGGCTGGATACAACACTCACCTTAACTGCTAGGTTATTATATCTGTGTCTTTCTGAGGGAAGGTATGAACTCATTGTGTCTGGGAAAAGTCCTCAAAGCACATGTTTACCAACAGTGAGTCAATAGAAACATTTTGAATTCATGGAGAGAGCACCATGTAAATATACACAAGGCTACATCACCAAAGTGAGCTATTGGTGAGAATCCTACTATGATATGTGTGCTCTGCAAGGCAGACATCTTGGAATTGGTAAGTTTAACCAGCTGGTAATCATCATCTTTCTTAAAGCTGTTTTATTCTTCTGTCCAGTGAAGCATATGCCAGAGTTCAAGACTAAGAATACTTCTTCACAAAAGTGGACCTTGCAGTTGTTTCTTTGATGAATGACTGCCATGTCAGAGAGACCACACTACCTGAGTGTTCTAGAGAGGTTCACTGCCCTTGTGCCTTAAATGTTTTATGATTGATTACATCCGTACTATAACCCTATTGAGGGAATTTTCTAAGGAGCAGATGGTATGTTCTGGAAGTTTCCATCTAAGAATAAGCATAAAAATAATTATAGTAATTAACATTTAAAGCACTTAATAGATCCTAAGTGTTTTATATGTATTAATTTACTTAATTCTCATAATAACTATAAGAAATAGTGGTATTTTTAGTGCTTTCTTATAATTAAGGAAACTGAAAGGTAGACAATCTTTCTAATTGATGGAGCCCGGATGTCTTAGGGGAAAAAATATCAGCAATAAACTCAGTGTCCTTGGTGCCAAGGACAAGGCAGGGCTAGGTCAGCACTGGAAATATGAACCAAGGCTGTACTAGCTGCCTTCTTTTGAGCATTTACTATCCCCTGGCCTCATGCTAAACCCAATACTAACAGTATCTTATTTCATACCCACATCAATGCTTCCTGGTAGGCATTGTCACTCCTGTTTTACAGATAGGAAATCAATATTCACAGAGGTTATTTGCCTGTTGTCACACAATGATTAGTGACACAATCAATGTTTGAACACAAGTTTTTTTTTTAATCTCTGTGTTTTAACCTCCATGACCTAGAGCAATTCCTTGTTTAGATAAAATTTTCCTCTGCCATTTGAACTTTATCCATTTTTCTTTAATCTTCTGAATATAATTCCTAATTTTTCAAAACTTATTGTTATGCTTAGTTTTCCCTCTCAGTGTTTAAACTGATCAACATCCATGTCTCCCAAACAAGGCAAAAACTTGAGCACACTTTTCCTTAAACACGCTTTGCTCTTGCCTTGGTGGTGTATCATCTAAAGTATTAATTCTTCGTCATTAAAATTATAAATTTTTTTAAATCATTGCTTCTTTAGACATTATAAACGTGATCTACTTCTTTGCAAATGTTTTATTTCCCATTCTCATTTATCCCTCCATATTGATTTTTCTTTTTGCAGAGCACCTCTTGGGAGCATTTCAAAGACGATCTTTGAGTGGGAAACTGTTTAAACTTTGTAAGGCAGAGAATTTCTTTACTAAAATGGTAGTTTATCTGGATATAAAATTCTAAGCTCAAATTTCTTTGCCTTTAAAACCTTGAAGACATTATCCATTGCCGCTGTTAAGAGCCCTGCCATCAGCCAGCACTTGCTCGGGTCTTTTCTTACTCTCTTGAATCTTTAAAATTATTCTTTCTGTCTTTATGTTCTTCAGTTAAACTATTAGCTGTCTGGCTATTGATTTTAGTTTTCTTATCTGTTCTGTTCAGCACTCCATTAGCCTTTTTATCCTGAGCTTTTATATCCTTCTTTAATTCTGGGAAATTCTTGTTCATATTTCCTCTTCTTTGTTGGTTCCTTTCTCACCTTCTGGGAATTCTCTTTTATAGATTTTGACACTTTTATTCCTGTGTTTCATGACTCTCAACATTTTTCATGGATTCCATCTCTTCCTGATGTCTTCCGTGAAAGTTTTGTGACACAACCCTTTGGTTCACTAGTTTGTACTTCAGCTGTACCCATTCTGTGATTCCAACTGTCTCACTAGTTGGTTGGGTTGTTTTTCAATCTCAACAGTTATGTTTTAATACCCCGAATTTTAAATTAGTTCTTTTTCCTGCTCTGTGATTTGAAAAGCTTCCCTTATCCCTCTGTAAGAATATTTATTAAGACCATTTTAAAGTCATATTCTGTTTCATTAGCTCTGCTTCCTCTGGAAAGGCTTTTAATTTCCGTTCTCTTTCTCATTTGGAGCTTATGTTCCTCCAATATCTAATCTTTTTTCCCTGAGAGCACATTTTTATTACTTTAAGGGCAGTGGCCCCGGCCCCAGTCCCACTCTTCAGGGAGTAGAGAAAAATTCTACCTTGGGCAGAAAAACTCTAGTGCTGCAGTCTATGCTCACCATTCCTGCCCCCCTACCTGACTTCCCTGCTTGCTCCTAATCTTAGGGGACCTGTGCCCGGGCACTGCTCTCAGTAGCAGTGGGGCAGTACCCTTTGCTATAATTGCCAAGTGCAGGAAGATTGGGAAGGAATGAAGGGCACATAGAAACTCCAGGTTGTCCACCCATTCCCCTAGCCATTAGCTCTCCACCCCAGAAAACCACTGCCTGATTCCCATCGCCACAGGCTCCTGTTCACCTGGGCTGTGTGAGCAGGGGTGGTAAACTGCTGTGACCCACACATACTGAACTTCCAGTTTCAGGCCCACCCGGAAAAAAATGTGGGGGAAAGAAAAGAGACAGAATTATAAAATTTTCTCCCATCCATCCTTCTTGCTGCTTCCTGACTCTGCTCTCCCTCCAAAAACAAGACCAATCCCCTCTTCCCCTATAAGCAAATTTCAATTTTGTATCCATTACTGATACCCATCACTGTCTCTATGTCTCTGTGGTCATGGCCATCTTCGTGGATGATGGTCCTGTGTAACTGCACAGGACACCATGTTCAGAAGGGTCCCCCACATGATTCAATGCTCTGCTGTCACCATCTTGAAATTCTGAATTCTTTTTAAACAAGAGGCCAAGCGTTTTCAGCTTGCACTGGGCCACACAAACCATGTAGCCAGTGCTGCTTGTGCCATCTCCACGTCTGGCTTCAACACTGGGGTCAGATCACCAAGTCGTCCCAAACTAACAAAAGCTAGATTTCTAGGCAACTCACTCCCACAGTTCTCTGCACATGGTCTTGTCCTGACTATATCTTCAGATTTAATAAAATTTTAATAAATTACTTTCGATGGGGAAGAGTGATGATTCAGACCAGCATCTCATGTCTGCTATGGTAACCACAAAGAAGCAGGGCCTGTATACACCTGCTCAAAGCTTCAGAAAAGCTGGAGAGTCCGAACGTTATGTAGGTGGATTCTCACCTAGTAAATATCCAGCATCCCCCTTTTTTTACGCAGATCTGAATTTGGGAAACATAAACTTTGGCAGGAAAAACCTCATAGTTTGTTTTAACTTGAAAGATCTATAGATGCATGCAAAATCATGCACATGCCTCTAGAAACACATTTTTCTTGGAATAAGGTCTACGGCTTCACAAAATTATCAAAGACATCCAGGGAAAGAAAAGGTTAAAAGTCACTACTCCATGGGTTCTGTGAAAGAGAAAGAATTCAGCTTCTCCTACACACACACACATATACATACAGCATAGCACATAAAAGATTTCTCAGTTGAGACTATACTCCCTCATTCTGAAGGTATGAATTGTGAGTAATCACTAATTATTGGTGAGGACTATTTGAGTTAAGAATATGCTGCATATTGTGTGATCTTAACATCAATTTGAAAAAGGATCAGCAAACAAACAAATCCTGCTCAAAATGATCCAATTCCTATTAACCTTTTTAACCAGATTTCCTTTCTGAATGCAAAATTCTAAATAATATATTTTTTTAAATTTGCCCAATAGCATGGGGACAATGATAAAAATAACAATTTATTGTGCCAGTTTTCACTTATGTTAATTATACTCTGTTGGAGATGTCTATTACCAAGCATTTCTTTAAAGTAAGGAAAGTACATACACTTTTACTGTCACTGAATCCACTGTTTCGCCTTGCAAATCACCCTTCCCCACCCACCCAGCCCCAGCACAGTTCCACCTAAGCATCAGAAAGTCCCTACCACTTCAGTTAATTGACTGCTTTCAACAAAGAGAAAAAATACAATGTGTGGCTCATATTTTTCTAGCCCACCTTGATAATTACCAGAATTGAAAGTTAGAGGTGTAGGGATGCATTCATTCCCTAGCAATAGCGCCAATACACAGCTTAGTAAAGCTCAGAAGAAAGGAACAATAGTAAACAATAGCTGACATTGATGGTGTGCTCTTTTCCTGAAAATGTAAGTTCTTTACAGATACTTTCAAAACAACCCTACGCCTAATATCATCACCCCATTTGAGGAAACTGAGGCACAGAGAAAAAAAATTATTTGACCATAATCAAAAAACTAGTCAGTAGAGGAGCTGGGGACTTGACGCAGCAGATTGATTCTAGCAGTCAATACTGACAACCACTACGTGAATCAGAGCTCCTGGTGAGCACAACACCAGAGTTGCCACACATCTAGTTAATAGAATTCCTATGAATAGCAAATAAATTAGATCATGTAGTAAGTCTGTGTCAACTTATCATGGGAGAACATGGAGTCTTCCATAGGATTTTTTTTTAATTTAATTTTATTTATTTTTGGCTGTGTTGGGTCTTCATTGCTGCACAAGGGCTTTCTCTAGTTGCGGCAAGTGGGGGCTACTCTTCGTTGCGGTGCGCGGGCTTCTCATTGCAGTGGCTTCTCCTGTTGTTCAGCACAGGCTCTAGGCGTGCAGGCTTCAGTAGCTGTAGCACGCAGACTCAGTAGTTGCGGCTTGCGGGTTCTAGAACTCAGGCTCAGTAACTGTGGCACACAGGCTTAGTTGTTCCGCAGCATGTGGGATCTTCCTGGACCAGGGCTCGAACCCATGCCCCTGCACTGGCAGGTGGATTCATAAGCACTGCGCCATCAGGTAAGCCCTTCTATAGGATTTTTGAAATAATGAAAATATCCTACAGAGCCCTGGGAGGTCTGCGAGTTCAGAGAAAGGCAGGTTGAGGAAGAACAGATCTACTTCTTTCCACATGAGCAGTGCCCTCATCTCTGTGCCCCTGAGCTCAGAGGCAGAGTCCAACTCACAGCTGGGACTGAATAAACATTCACTCAGTTGAACTAAATTAAGTATAACCTTGCACAAGTCAGGTCTCTAAACCTGAAAATGAAGAGGTGGATCTAGATTCATGGTTTTCAACCCTGGCTGTACATGAGCATCACCCAGGGAGCTTGTAAAAAGCACTGATGTTCCAACTCCACCCCAGAGATTTTGGTCTGAAATAGATTCCAAGCTTTGCTTCTACCTCTCTATCAATCTCTCTTTCTCTCTTGTTCTCTCTCTCTCTGTCTCTTCCTGTCTCTCTCTTTCTCCTTCTCACCTGCAATGATTCTAGTGTAAAGTTGGAGTTGAAAACCACAGACCAGTGTTTCTCAAAAGTTTGCTCTCTGGACCAGCAGAATCAGTCTGTAAACAACTCAAGATTACACTAAAAATGGCCCTCCTCCATCTTACAGAGGTGCAGAGAGATGAGCAATACTTCACATATTTCCCCAGAACAATAGCCAGATTCATTAGCATATTTAATTTCTTATAAACCCTTTGACACAGACGTTACAGTTGGTCCAAGTGCTACTGCCTGGTGGAAATCCCTGACCTAATTTCTCAAACCCCTTGCCATCTACTTCAACCAAATCCCCTGAGAGAAGGAGTTGATCAATCTGCTTAAACTGACTAGTTAAATGGCAGCTATTCTCTTTTCCCCTTTACTTCCTGGAGGCTTGTCTAGCAGCATTGCAACTGTCATCTCTAAAGATTCTTATGTAAGGAAAAATTAGAAAAGGGAGCTTCTAGTTGAAGTTAATGGAGAAAAGCTTAATTTCCTTTTCATCTGATTAGATACTCAGATTTGAAAATCTATAAATGTTTCCAGGTCTGCCGGCTCCAAAATACTTTTTAAAGGTCATTTACATAATCCTGTCAAGAATGCCATATGGGTAATGGATCAAAGGCATAACCATTATTCCTGCGACTTTCATCCCGTCCTGAGATTAGCTTCCTTAGCATGTTTTGGGAGCTAATGGACACTTTCCTTTAAACCTAACACAGTGCTGGTAATGTTTTTCTCTGTGGATTTGGAACTTTAATTCAAGGATTATGCAACCACTTTTTAGGAAGCAATTTATTTTGAGGATAAAGTGCCTGTCTTAGGTTAAGCAGTTTCCTTTTCAGCTATTTTGCCAACAAGAAGAGATAAAGCTTTCAAGATCAAAAATGTGGGTATCTTCCATGTCACTGTGCCTTTCTGATATTGACTCAGATGGGATCCTCAGTCCCATTTCTGAACTAGTCCTTACGGAAGGTTTTAAGTGTTTTTTGAGAACAAACAAGTCTCTGGTGTCATATTTGTATTTATGATATTTTTGCCCTTTGTGAAAAAAAGAGAGAAACAATCACCACAGTGGAGCGAAAAGAAGTATCTTTAAACCCATAAATGTATGTATAGATAAGAATGTGTCACTGCGGAGCAACTAAGCCCATGTACCACAACTACTGAGCCTGCACTCTAGAGCCCACAAGCCACAACTACTGAGCCTGTGTGCCACAACTACTGGAGCCCGTGCACCTAGAGCCTGTGCTCCACAAGAGAAGCCACCACAATGAGAAGCCCGCGCACCGCAACGAAGAGCAACCCCCACTTGCCTCAACTAGAGAAAGCCCACGTGCAGCAACGAAGACCCAACGTAGCTATAAATAAATAAATAAATTTATTTTTTAAAAAAAGAATGTGTCTGTGTGTATATTATGTGTCAGGGAGACAGTATAGCCTCACGACTGGAATCAGAGAAACCTGGGCACATGTTCAGGTTCTGTCACTTACCAGTTGTATGATCTTGGGTAGGTTATTTAACCCCTCATCAGTTTTGCTTCCTTGTTGGTAAAAATGATAGTAATAATAATAACTTCATGAACCGTTATCAGTATGAAATAAGTCATATAAAGTCCTTCTTGTTGTGCCGCAATCAGTAATTTCTCAATCAGGTTTGTTAAAAGGATGGTAGTTGTGGTGGTTGTACCTGTGGGTTTTCTATGTCCCATAGTGGTACCATGTACCCCATGTACCCCATGTACCACTATAGATCAGAATTCCCTTGATTTATTCACCTAACGATGGTGATACCTATTCACACTTATCTGGTGGTATGCTGATAAATAAATTTAACAACTGGCTCTTGGTCAGGGAGTGGAGTAGCAGGGGGGAAAGAAACTCTGATTTGTAGCACTCCCTAGGTGTAAATACTACCTCCATGGCCAATTTCAATCTACCAACACAGAGTGATGTGACTGAACAATGAGTTGGGAAGAGATGCACAGGACTGGTTTTTGGGCACTGGCTCCAGCTCACGGCTGCATTTATCCAACAGCTCTTGGAACCAGCAGCAAGGGATCACTCAGTGTGACACAGATTGCTGTCTCTCAGAAGAAGCTAAATGGTTCACAGGGATTGTGTCTATGTTTGCATTATACATGAAGTAGCTGAATAGAATATCTGACAACAATGGCTAAGGCTCACTTGGGAGTGTCTTGTCTGACAGAAGAACTGTATGATATTAGAGCAGGAAGGGACCAAAGATATCATCCAGCC
The DNA here is from genome assembly GCF_003676395.1 of Aethalodelphis obliquidens. Lineage (NCBI taxonomy): Eukaryota > Metazoa > Chordata > Mammalia > Artiodactyla > Delphinidae > Aethalodelphis > Aethalodelphis obliquidens. The sequence continues at coordinate 15,222,430 of NW_020837956.1, read as the reverse complement.
CCTGGTGCAAACCCTAATTTTGAAAAGGAAACTTGAACACCAAAGATTATAAAATTAGGCAATCACCCACCTTCCTCCTGCTGTTTTCTAACTAGTGCTAGGATTAGAAAGCACATCTTCTTGACTCCTGTCCTCATTCTGCGACTCCTGCCAGCAAAACTTACGCAGTCTCAGGCCATTCAGCAGTAAAACTCAATGACAGAGGCAGAATCTGTACTTATTTGCTGCAATTCATCTTTCTATTCACTTGAAAGAAACACAATGCAAAAATACTTTTTTTAATAAATCAAGATTTTTCCCAAATGCTCACATATTGACTTAGCTCCAAGACTGGCCTTGGCACTGCCCTATAGTTGAAGTAAACTTAAAGAGAAGCTCTAGGTATAAACAGAATGGAGTGCTCTTCAAGGATAAGCACACATGGAAGGGTCTTATAGGGAAGACCAAACTATGATAAGACTCCAATGTATTGATATTCTCTTTTAAAAATTAACTTGTTTTAATTCCACAAATATTACAGCATCTTTTTATGCCAGGCACCACTTTTCTAGATGCTACAGATACAGATGGATAGATAAAGCTGTTGCCTTCATGAACTTGCTTTCTGGGTTTGGGTGGGTGTGGAGAGTGAGAAGAACAGAAAATGACTAACAATATATCTTACAGTTGCAGCAGCAAATAAATGCTCTTAAAAAAAGAGAGAGAGAATCAAATTAAGGAGAAAGAGAGCACTGGCAGGAGGTGGGAAGTCTGCTATTTGATATAGAGGTCAGAAAAAAAAAAATGGCCTTTCTGACAAAATGACCTTCTAGGAAAGATCTGAAAGAAATGAGGATATGGGGGGAAAGCATCCCTGTGAGGGAAAAAGTTAATCATGATGGCCCAAAACAAGTTTGTTGTGTTTGAGGAACATGAGAGGGGCTGAGGAAAGGATAGTAAAAAATGAGAATCATGAAGGACTAGCATCGTCATGGAAATTTGTTTTGGATTTTCTTCTAATTATGATGGGAAGCCTTAAATGGTTTTAAGCAAAGAAAGAAAGTGACTTGATTAAATTTTTTAAAAGATCATTCTAGCCACTGTATGAATACCAGATTTTAAAGCTAAGGGTAGAAGCAGGAAGGTAATTTGACCAGCTAAACAGAGTCTCTCCCAGACTTGACTATGTCTCTAAATTAATTCATCCATTCAATCAGATGCAAACCTTCAGAGGTAGCCAGTCAGCTGTCAGGTTATTTAGACTCTCCTCAAGTACACCTGTTTCTCTTTTACCCATGCTTCTAAATGCCACCATCCTCATCTGCCTCCAGTACCACTGTAACATCCTCACACAAGGTGTCCCAGTCTCTCCCCTAAGTTGTATAGTCCATATACCACAGTCAATTAAATTCTCTAAATCCCCATGTTGATGCCCTTAATCAAAAACATTTGTTAGTTCCCCAAAACTTATCAAATAAAACCCAAACATACCTTCACAGGCTGTTGAATCGTTGATGCCTGAACTCAGAGAACGTGTCATATATCTTAAGACCCCTCTTTCCACCTAACAGGGTGATTATAGATAGTAGGCACATAATAAATGTTTGAAGAATGAATAACAAATAAAAAACATTGTTACTAAACCATCAGTGTATAAAATAAAAATAAAGTTCTCCTTATTAATTAATAATTATATTAATCAGAATTTCTTCAAGTGATCCAAAACTTCAGATTTTCAAAAAGACTAAGAAAAGATCAGCTGAAATTATATGCTGAGCTACCTAAATAAATATCATCCTGTCAATGTAATATACATAGGAGCGTGGCATTAAAAATGAATGAATGGATTAATTTGTATAAACAAATAAAATGACTTTTTGTCTGTGACATTAGCTAGCACCATATAGATTTTCATTAAATTATTTAACTTAAACCATGGTCAGTTCTAAAAAGGGTACAAAAGCAGGGGGTTTAAATATGTAAATAAGCTAGACTGCTTGAAACAGTTGGTTCAAGACTTTCCTTCTATATTTCTCATGTATGTGTCCAAACTGTGAGGAAATGATTGACAGGATGGCCGCAAATTACTTCTACTCCCATAAAAAAGCACATATTAAACAATAATGGGGAAATAATCTCCATGCACCAATTCTGCATGAAAACTAAGCTGACATCAAAACTGACAGCTCAATCCCAAAATGCACATTTAATCTAACGGGAGAGAATGTCAGCAGAAAATAATTAACCCATTACTCTCACCCTGTTTTCAGTAAAATTAACATGAAAATGTCTCAAGTTGTTGGAGGAAAATTCAACACACAGGTTAATCGTATCTTTAATTATAAAACAACAGTGCACACACTTTTTTTAACATGCAAATTCAATTTATATAACTCTGTGTGGGGAAGGTTTGCCACCATGGAAAAAAAATCTTTCTTTCAGAACAATGGTACCAGGTGCTAACAAATGCATTTCTATTTTTGGTTGTAATTTAATTCTACTCACAAAGAAATGTGAAAGACAGAAACAATGATAAAAGGAAAATTGCATGTAAGTTTTGTTTAGTTTTAGCATTAGCTAACTAGATGGATACATAGGAATATTTGTATACAAAAGAATTCTAATTTTAAAAATAGGTTGTAATACAATGCTTAATATTCACATAGCATTTTACAGTTTTCACAGGCATTTGAAAGATATTTCCACACTGTTTTCTGAACTTGCAAAAGTTTTAGGGTCTATTACACTGATGTGATACATGATGATGTCATCAAAAATGATGTTGTAGAAAAATAGGACAGATATTGAAAATAAAATCAATCATACAGAGGTTTAATACCAACTAGAGTAGGAATGACATTTAGAGTAGTAGAGAGCTCTCTAGTTTACTCTTTCTCAAATTTTCCTACTGCCTGCTTTGACATTGTCTCCTCTGAGCAGAACGCCTTGGTAACACAAGACAGTTGCAGAAGAATTTTGTTGTTGCTGTTGCTGTTGCTGCTGTTCCACAACTATAGCTTTTCATAGAATAAATTCTGTGATTTCTCCCCAAAATCACAATTTAGGTAACTGTCCCTTGAGAAGACAGTACAGCACAATGATCAAATATTCTGGCTACAGCCACACTGCCTGGGTTGAAACTTAGCTCTACCACTTACTGTGTGACCCTGCGCAAGTTACTTACCCTCTTTCTATAAATGTTTGAAATGGGGATGAGAATATTTCCTTCCTCGGAGCATTGCTTTGAGGATTAAATAAAATGATGCACATAAAAACATTTAGTGACTGACAAGCAGTAAATAGTCACTTGGGTTTTTTTTTTCCTTTCAAGTACAATGTCAAATCTATTGGTGGTATCATAAATCATGGATTATAAAGGCAGACAGTGCTCTTGTGTTAAAGCAACAAGGAACCTCTCCTCGTGCCTTTCTTGTTCTGTGAGTGTTAGAAGAGGTACAGAGTCAAGAATATATTAAAGTGTTATGAACATTAAAGCTTGTGAAATCTTTGTGAAAGCTTCTGTCTTTCACAGGTGGACTGAGGTTTGGACCAAACCAAGGCCGGCAGAGCCTGCCTCCCATGATATGAAAAATGTCATATGGCCAGTACAATCTGAGATGCTGCTGACCAATCACTGTCCCCCTTTAAGTAGCCAAAGGACCTGAAAGATAATGTCTTAATATGCTGATGAGTAAAAAAAGCTGGTGAACCAAAGTTATAGGGCTTAATCTCATTTTTATAAAATATTAATAGCCATTTTTAAGCAATGGGATTATGTGAAAGGTACTTTTTTATTTCAAGACAACTTCAGACTTATAGAAACATTGGAAAGATAGAGAGAGCTCCCATGTACTTGTCATCCAGTTTTCCCTAAAGTCAACATTTTATATAACTATGGCACATTTGTTAAAATTGAGAGATTGATAGTACTACCTTACTATTAACTAAATTCCAGACTTTTTTAGATTCTACCAGCTTTCTCTAATGATGTCCTTTTTCTTTTCCAGGATTCCACTTTGCCCTTAGGCATCATGTCTCCTGAGTGTCCCTGGTCTGTGACACTTTCTTAGTCTTTCTTTGTTTATCAACACCTTGACAGCTTTGAAGTACACTGGCCAGTTATTTTGTACACTGTGCCTCAATTTGGATGTTTAAGATTTTATTTTTCATGCTTAGACTGAGGTTATAGGTTTTTGAGAAAAATACCATGGAGGTAAAAGTGCCTTTCTTGTTACATTAGATCAGGGTGTATACGACAACAACATGACATCACTGGTGATGTCAACCTCAACCTTTTGGTTAAAGTACAGTCTGCCAGGTGTCTCCACTGTAAAGTTACTATTGGTCTCTTTTTGTACCAAAATCTGGGGATGGGGTGCTTGTTGCTATTGGGATGTCACTGCTTCTGGACCTGGTCAGAAGACAGAGCTAGGAAATAATACAAGGGACTTTTATTTTATTCTTTTTTTCTTGTCCATATTTTCTAAATTTCCTGCTAACAATGTTGTATTCATTTTCTATTCCTGCTGTGACAAATTATCACAAACTGAGTGCCTAAAACAACACGAATCTTTTATCTTACATTTTGTAGTTTACAAGTACCTAATGGGTCTCACTGGTCAAAGTCAAGGGGTCGAGAGGGCTGTGTCCCTTTCTGGAGACTCCAGGGGAGAGACTCTACTTTCTTGCTCTTTCTAGCTTCTAGAAAGTATCCACATTCCTTGGCTTATTGCCTCCTTTATCCATCTTCAAAGCCAGCAACAATGGGTAGGTTCCTGTCATGTTGCAACTCTCTGACCTCTGCTCCGCCTCCTCCTTCCACTTTTAAGGATCCTTGTGATTACATTGGGCCCAGTTGGATAACCCAGGAAAATCTCCCTACTTTTAAGGACAGTTGATTAGCAACCTTAATTCCATCTGCAAACTTAATTCCCCTTTTCCATGTAAGGTAACACATCCACAGTTTCTGGGGACCTGGACATCTTTGACAGGTTGAGGGAACATTAGTCTGCCTATTACAAATGTGAATTTCTTGGTAACAAGAAAAACACGTAAGTAATGATAAAATAGTTGTTCAGAAAATTTTCATCTAACCAGTAACTGTATTCTGCTCTGCAAATTAGAAAAAGTACATTTTCTCAAGGAACTTTACTCCCATCTGATGAAACGTTGTCATAATATATTGATTTAGTTACAACAAGACAGTAGTACATAAAAACCTACAATGTCTGTTGTATGGTAATAAATATATATATAAATCCACAATGACTATTATACAACTAGCATCCCCTGAAATGTGGTATCCTCATGCTGTGTATGATCTGCTCAAGCATCCACAGTGGCCACAGGAGAATTAACTGCACTATTGCAGACCAGGCTGCATATTAGGTGCTTTTCATACATTAACTTATTCAAAGTTCTTAATACCCTGCTAGGTGAGCATTAATATCACACTTAATTTAGGTTAGACTTCAAGTAATTTGCCCAATGCCATATAGCTACTAAGTATCAAAATTAAAGTTAAAACTTGGTAGACCTAACACCAAAGTCTTTATTCTTTGTAGAGAGTAGGGGTGCTCTCTACAGCCATCACCCTATATCCTTCAAAGACAAAAGGAAGCAAAGACCACTGGGTTCCCATAAATGCTGGAAATGAAGGTTCAAGAAATTCCTAGTCTTTCTGCTAAAAAAAGGGGCTCAGCACCTCTCTTTCCATATCACCCACTCTGCTACCACCACAATCTTGATCTTATTCAAAATAAAAATGAAATTTTTTTTTCCTATCACACCAAAAGAGTAACTGTTCTAGTGACAAATTGAAGTAAATTAAAGAAACCAAAACTATAGCTGGCTGCTAAATAAGCCTTACTAAGGAAAAATTTAATAAACAGCATGAGGATAGATGTTTACCCTTACTATTTCAAATACATATAAATTACAGAAATATTTATGAAGATTTTAGAATTTCAAAAAGTTGGGGTATTTTAAATAGCTCTCAACATTTTCCTGTGGATTTGGGATACTCATTTACTGCTAGTGGCAATGGGACAACATTTTTGGAAAGCAATGGAAAAATAGAACCATATGAATTTTCATGAATCTTTTGATGCACACAATCCAGGAAGTGAGACAAATAAATTGCTCAACACTGTAAAAAATCTACATGTTATTATCACAAACCTAGAAACACCCTAAATGCACAACAATAACAAAATGATTTAGTGAATTATAGTAAATCAATTTGACAAAAAACAATGCAGTTATTAAAATGGTAAATTTAGAATCTTTTCAATTCTAAAAGGCACATTTTTAACATATCAACAGTTGTAACATCAGGATGCACCTTTAATCAATACTGTCTTGCATCTCAATTAGAAGCCCCCCTTTTTTTACAGGTACATAAAATAATGATAGATCTTAGATTAAATAAAAGTGATACTATTAGAAACTATGCCAATATGAAACTACTGTGTTAACATTGAGAGATTCTAGGTGTTTCATTTTGTCTATGTTCACAATTAAACTATTTTTCTTTTTTTTTTTCCGTTTTGTTTTTTTTTTGTTTTTGTTTCTTTTTGGTACACGGGCCTCTCACTGTTGTGGCCTCTCCCGTTGTGGAGCACAGGCTCCGGACACACAGGCTCAGCGGCCATGGCTCACGGGCCCAGCCACTCCGCGGCATGTGGGATCTTCCCAGATGGGGGCACGAACCTGTGTCCCATGCATTGGCAGGCGGACTCTCAACCACTGTGCCACCACGGAAGCCCTAAACTATTTTTCAATACTAACTTTAAAAAAATAACAAATTACAAGAGCTTTGATGAACGGTGGAAAATTCTAGGGTAGATACATTTATAAAGAATTTTCATATGCAATGAATAAGCCAGATTTTAAGAGGTGGGAGACTATGGAAGGAATTCTAAGGAAAGAATCTATTTTTAGTAAATAAGAAAGAATAATGAAGGAGAAAAGCTTTTAAGTTTAATTAGGCACCATTTGTTTATTTTTGTTTTTATTTCCATTTCTCTAGGACATGGGTCAAAAAAGATCTTGCTGTGGTTTATGTCAAAGAGTGTTTTTCCTATGTTTTCCCCTAAGAGTTTTCTGGTGTCTGGTCTTACATTTAGGTTTTTAATCAATTTGGAGTTTATTTTTGTGTATGGTGTTAGGGAGTGCTCTAATTTCATTCTTTTACGTGTAGCCATCCAGTTTTCCCAGCACCACTTATTGAAGAGTCTGTCTTTTCTCCATTGTATATTCTTGCCTATTTTATCATAGATAAGGTGACCATATGTGCATGGGTTTATCTCTGGGCTTTCTATCCTGTTCCATTGATCTATATTTCTGTTATTGTGCCAGTACCATACTGTCTTGATTATTGTAGCTTTGTAGTATAGTTTGAAGTCAGGGAGCCTGATTCCTCCAAATCCATTTTTCTTTCTCAAGATTGCTTTGGCTATTCAGGGTCTTTTGTGCTTCCATACAAATTGTGAATTTTTTTGTTCTAATTCTGTGTAGAATGTCATTGGTAGTTTGATAGGGATGGCATTGAATCTGTAGATTGCTTTGGGTAGTACAGTCATTTCCACAAGAATCAATATTGATTCTTCCAACAAAAGAACATGGCATATTTCTCCATCTGTTTATGTCATCTTTGATTTCTTACATCAGTGTTTTATAGTTTTCTGAGTACAAGTCTTTTGCCTCCTTAGGTTGGTTTATTCCTAGGTATTTTATTCTTTTTGTTGCAATGGTAAATGGGATTGTTTCCTTAATTCCTCTTTCTGATTTTTCACTTCTAGTGTATAGGAATGCCAGAGATTTCTATGAATTAATTTTGTAGCCTGCAACCTTACCAAATTCATTGATTAGTTCTAGCAATTTTCTGGTGGCATCTTTAGGATTTTCTATGTATAATATCATGTCAAAGGAAACTGTAAAGAAGACAAAAAGATAACCCTCAGAATGGGAGAAAATATTTGCAAATGAAACAACGGAAAAGGATTAATTTCCAAAATATAAAAACAGCTCATGGAGCTCAATATCAAAAAAGCAAATAATCCAATTTAAAAATGGGCAAAAGACCTAAATAGACATTTCACCAAAGAAGACATACAGATGGACAAGAGGCATGTGAAAAGATGCTGAATATCACTAACTACTAGAGAAATGCAAATCAAAACTACAAAGAGGTATCACCTCACGTGGTCAGAATGGCCATTATCAAAATATCTACAAACAATAAATGCTGGAGAGGGTGTGGAGAAGAGGGAACCCTCTTGCACTGTTGGTGGGAATGTAAATTGATACAGCCACTATGGAGAACAGTATGGAGGTTCCTTTAAAAACTAAAAATAGAACTTCCATACGACCCAGCAATCCGATTACTGGGCATATACCCTGAGAAAACCATAATTCAAAAAGAGACATGTACCACAATGTTCATTGCAGTACTATTTACAATAGCCAGGACATGGAAGCAACCTAAGTGTCCATCGACAGATGAATGGATAAAGAAGATGAGGCACATATATACAATGGAATATTACTCAGCCAAAGAAAGACATGGGGGAGGCTTCAAGATGGCTGAGGAGTAAGATGTGGTAATCACCTTCCTCCCCACAAATACATCAAAACTACATCTACATGTGGAACAATTCCTACAGAACACCTACTTAACGCTGGCAGAAGACTTCAGACTTCCCAAAAGGCAAAAAACTCCCCACGTACCTAGGTAGGGAAAAGGAAAAAGGAAAAACAGAGATAAAAGAATAGGGACGGGACCTGCACCTCGGGGGGGGGGGGGGGGGGGGAGGGGGTAAGGGGGGGGGGGGGGGGGGGGGAAGCTCCAGAGCCACAGAGGAGAGCGCAGCAACAGGGGTGCAGAGGGCAAAGTGGAGAGATTCCCGCACAGAGGATCGGTGTCAACCAGCACTCACCAACCTGAGAGGCTTGTCTGCTCACCCGCTGGGATAGGTGGGGGCTGGGAGCTGAGGCTCAGGCTTCAGAGTTCAGATCCCAGGGAGAGGACTGGAATTTGCTGCATGAACACAGCCTGAAGGGTGCTAGTGCACCACAGCTAGTTGGGAGGGAATCCAGGAAAGAGCCTAGACCTGCCTAAGGGGCAAGAGCCCATTGCTTCAGGGTGCACGAGGAGAAGGGATTCAGAGCACCACCTAAACAAGCTCGAGAGGTGGGCGCAAGCCACCACTGTCAGCGCAGACACCGGAGACAGGCATGAAATGCTAAGGCTGCTGCTACAGCCACCAAAAAGCCTGTGTGCAAGCACAGGTCACTATCCACACCTCCCCTCCCGGGAGCCTGTGCAGCCCACCACTGCCAGGGTCCCGTGTCCCAGGGACAACATCCCTGGGAGAACACACGGCATGCCACAGGCTATTGCAATGTCATGCCGGCCTCTGCCGCCGCAGGTTCACCCTGCATTCTGTACCCTTCCCTCCCCTAAGCCTGAGTGAGCCAGAGGCCCCTAATCAGCCGCTCCTTTAACCCCATCCTATCTGGGTGGGGAACAGACAACCTCAGGTGACCTACATGCAGAGGCGGGGCCAAATCCAAAGCTGAACCCCAGGATCTGTGCGAACAAAGAAGAGAAAGGGAAATTTCTCAGTGCAGCCTCAGGAGCAGTGGAATAAATCTCAATAATCAACTTGATGTGCCCTGCATCTGTGGAATAACTGAAGAGACAACCAATCATCCCAAAATTGAGGCTATGGACTTTGGGAGCAACTGTAGACTTGGGGTTTGCTTTCTGCATCTAATCTGTTTCTGCTTTTATGTTTATCTTAGTTTAGTATTTAGAGCTTATTATCATTGGTAGATTTGTTTATTGATTTGGCTGCTCTCTTCCTTTTTTTTATTTTTTTATATATATACAGATTTTTTTTCCTTTTTCTCTTTTTGTGGGTGTGTATGTGTGTATGCTTCTTTGTGATTTTCTCTGTAAAACCTTGCTTTTGCCATTTGTCCTAGGGTTCAGACTGTCCTTTTTTTTTTTTAGTATAGTTTTTAGCACTTGTTATCATAGGGGGATTTGTTTTTTGGTTTAGTTCCTATCTTCTTTCTTTCTCTCTTTCTTTTTTTTATTACTTTTTCATTTTTTTATTTTTAATAATTCTTTTCTATTTTAATTATTTTATTTTATTTACTTTTTCTTTCTTTCTTTCTAACTTTTTTCTCCATTTTCTTCAGAGCCGTGTGGCTGAAGGGGTCTTGGTGCTCTGACCAGGTGTCAGGCCTGAGCCTCTGAGGTGGGAGAGCCGAGTTCAGGACATTGCTCCAATAGAGACCTCCCAGCCATACGTAATATCAAACAGCAAAAGCTCTCCCAGAGATCTCCATTTCAACGCTAAGACCCAGCTCCACTCAATGACCATAAAGCTACAGTGCTGGACACCTTATGCCAAACAACTAGCAAGACAGGAACACAAACCCACCCATTAGCAGACAGGCTACGTAAAATCATAATAGTGTCACAGACACCCCAAAACACACCACTGGACTCGGTCCAGCCCACCAGAAAGACAAGATCCAGCCTCATCCACCAAAACACAGGCACCAGTCTCCTCCACAAGAAACCTTACACAACCCACTGAACAAACCTTAGCCACTGGGGATGGACATCAAATACAACAGGAACTACGAACCTGCAGCCTGTGAAAAGGAGACCCCAAACACAGTAAGTAAGGCAAAATGAGAAGACAGAGAAATACACAACAGATGATGCAGCAAGGAAAAAACCCACTAGACCAAACAGATGAACAGAAAGTAGGCAGTCTACCTGAAAATGAATTCAGAATAATAATAGTAAAGATGATCAAAAATCTTGGAAATGGAATGGAGAAAATACAAGAAACGTTTACCAAGGACCCAGAAGAACTAAAGAGCAAACAAACAATGATTAATAGCACAATCAATGAAATTAAAAATTCTGTAGAAGGATTCAGTAGCAGAATAACTGAGGCAGAAGAATGGATAAGTGACCTGGAAGATAAAATAGTGGAAATAACTACCACAGAGCAGAATAAAGAGAAAAGAATGAAGAGAATTGAGGACAATCTCAGAGACCTCTGGGACAAAATTAAATGCATCAACATTCGAATTATAGGAGTCTCAAAAGAAGAAGAGGAAAAAAAGAAGGGACTGAGAAAATATTTGAAGACATTATAGTTGAAAACTTCCCTAATATGTATAAGGAAATAGTCAATCAAGTCCAGGAACTGCAGCGAGTCCCATACATGGTAAATACAAGAGGAAACACGCCAAGATACATATTCATCAAACTATCAAAAATTAAATACTAAGAAAAAATATTAAAAGCACCAAGGGAAAAGAAACAAATAACATACAAGGGAATCGCCATAAGGTTAAGAGCTGATCTTTCAGCAGACACTCTGCAAGCCAGAAGGGAGTGGCAGGACATATTTAAGGTGATGAAAGGGAAAAACCTACAACCAAGATTACACTACCCAGCAAGGACATCATGCAGATTTGACGGACAAATTAAAACCTTTACAGATAAGCAAAAGCTAAGAGAATTCAGCACCACAAAACCAGCTCTACAACAAATGCTAAAGGAACTTCTCTAGGCAGAAAACACAAAAGAAGGAAAAGACTTACAATAACAAACCCAAAACAATTAAGAAAATGGTAATAGGAACATACAAATCGATAACTACCTTAAATGTAAATGAATTAAATGCTCCAACCAGAAGACACAGACTGGCTGAATGGATACAAAACAAAACCCATACATATGCTGTATACAAGAGACCCACGTCAGACCTAGGGACACATACAGACTGAAAGTGAGGGGATGGAAAAAGATATTCCATGCAAATGGAAATCAAAAGAAAGCTGGAGTAACAATTCTCACATCACACAAAATAGACTTTAAAATAAAGACCATTACAAGAGACAAAGAAAGACACTAAATAATGATGAAGGGATAAAGAAGAAGACATAACAATTGTAAATATTTATGCACCCAACATAGGAGCACCTCAATACATAAGGCAAATGTTAACAGCCATAAAAGGGGAAAGCAACAGTAACACAAACATAGTAGGGGACTTTTGACACCCCACTTTCACCAAGGGACAGATCATCCAAAATGAAAATAAATAAGGAAACACAAGCTTTAAATGATACACTAAACAAGACGGACTTAATTGATATTTATAGGACATTCCAACCAAAAACAACAGAATACACTTTCTTCTCAAGTGCTCATGGAACATTCTCCAGGATAGGTCATATCCTGAGCCACAAATGAAGCCTTGGTAAACTTAAGAAAACTGAAATCATATCAAGTATCTTTTAAGACCACAAACGCTATGAGACCAGCTATCAATTACAGGAAAAAAATCTGTAAAAAACAGCAAACAAATGGAGGATAAACAATACACTGCTAAATAAACAAGAGATCACTGAAGAAATCAAAGAGGAAATAAAAAATACCTAGAATCAAATGACAATGAAAACACGACGACCCAACCTATGGGATGCAGCAAAAGCAGTTCTAACAGGGAAGTCTATAGCAATATAATCCTACCTCAAGAAACAAGAAACATCTCAAATAAACAACTTAATCTTACACCTAAAGCAATTACAGAAAGAAGAACAAAAAACCCCCAAAGTTAGCAGAAGGAAAGAAATCATGAAGATCAGATCAGAAATAAATGAAAAAGAAATGAAGAAAATGATAGCAAAGATCAATAAAACTAAAAGCTGGTTCTCTGAGAAGACAAACAAAATTAATAAACCATTAGCCAGACTCATCAATAAAAAGAGAGAGAAGACTCAAATCAATAGAATTAGAAATGAAAATGGAGAAGTAACAACTGACACTGCAGAAATACAAAGGATCATGAGAGATTACTACAAGCAACTCTATGCCAATAAAATGGACAACCTGGAAGAAATGGACAAATTCTTAGAAAAGCACAACTTTCTGAGACTGAACCAGGAAGAAATAGAAAACATAAACAGACCAATCACAAGCACTGAAATTGAAACTGTGATTAAAAATCTTCCAGCAAACAGAAGCCCAGGACCAGATAGGTTCACAAGCGAATTCTACCAAACATTTAGAGAAGACCTAACACCTATCTTTCTCAAACTCTTACAAAATATAGCAGAAGGAGGAACACTCCCAAACTCGTTCTACAAGGCCAGCATCACCCTAATACCAAAACCAGACAAAGATGCCACAAAAAAGAAAACTACAGGCCAATATCACTGATGAACATCGATGCAAAAATCATCAACAAAACACTAGCAAACAGAATCCCACAGCACATTAAAAGGATCATATACTATGATCAACTGGGGTTTACCCCAGGAATGCAAGGATTCTTCAATATACGCAAATCAATCAATGTGATACACCATATTAACAAAATGAAGGAGAAAAACTATATGATCATCTCAACAGATGTAGAAAAAGCTTTTAACAAAATTCAACACCCGATTATGAGAAAAACTCTCCAGAAAGTAGTCACAGAGGGATTTTTCCTCAACATAATAAAGGTCATATATGACAAACCCATAGCCAAGATCATTCTTAATGGTGAAAACCTGAAACCATTTCCACTAATATCAGGAACAAGACAAGGTTGCCCACTCTCACCACTATTGTTCAACATAGTTTTGGAAGTTTTAGCCACAGCAATCAGAGAAGAAAAAGAAATAAAAGGAATCAAATCGGAAAAGAAGTAAAACTGTTACTGTTTACAGATGACATGATGCTATACGTAGAGAATCCTAAAGATGCTACCAGAAAACTACTAGAGCTAATCAATGAATTTGGAAGAGTAGCAGAACACAAAATAAATGCACTGAAATCTTTTGCATTCCTATACACTAATGATGAAAAATCTGAGAGAGAAATTAAGGAAACACTCCCATTTACGACTGCAACAAAAAGAATAAAATACCTAGGAATATACCTACCTAAGGAGACAAAAGACCTGTATGCAGAAAACTATAAGACACCGATGATAGAAATTAAAGATGACACAAACAGATGGGGAGATGTACCATGTTCTTGGATTGGAATCATCAACATTGTGAAAATGACTCTACTACCCAAAGCAATCTACAGATTCAATGCAATCCCTATCAAACTACCAGTGGCATTTTTCACAGAACTAGAACAAAAAATTTCACAATGTTTATGGAAACACAAAAGACCCCGAATAGCCAAAGCAATCTTGAGAAAGAAAAAAGGAGATGGAGGAATCAGGCTCTCTGACTTCAGACTATACTACAGAGGTACAGTAATCAAGACAGTATGGTACTGGCACAAAAACAGAAATATACATCAATGGAACAGGACAGAAAGCCCAGAGATAAACCCATGCACATATGGTCACCTTATCTTTGATAAAAGAGGCAAGAATACACAATGGAGAAAAAACAGCCTCTTCAATAAGTGGTGCTAGGAAAACTGGACAGCTTCATGTAAAAGAATGTAATTAGAACACTCCCTAGCACCATACACAAAAATCAACTCAAAATGGATTAACGATCTAAATGTAAGGCCTGACACTATAAAACTCTTAGAGGAAAACATAGGCAGAACACACTAAGACATAAGTCACAGCAAGATCCTTTTTGACCCACCTCCTAGAAAAATGGAAATAAAATAAAAAATAAACAAATGGAGCAACAGAAAACATAAACAAGGTGAAAAGACAACTCTCAGAATGGGAGAAAATATTCGCAAATGAAGCAACTGACAAAGGATTAATCTCCAAAATTTACAAGCAGTTCATGCAGCTCAATATCAAAAAAACAAGCAACCCAATGCAAAAATGCACAGAAGACCTAAATAGACATTTCTCCAAAGAAGATATACAGATTGCTAACAAGCACATGAAAAGATGCTCAACATCACTAATCATTAGAGAAATGCAAATCAAAACTACGATGAAGTATCACCTCACACCAGTCAGAAAGGCCATCATCAAAAAATCTAGAAACAATAAATGCTGGAGAGGGTGTGGAGAAAGGGAACCCTCTTGCACTGTTGGTGGGAATGTAAATTGATACAGCCACTATGGAGAACAGTACGGAGGTTCCTTAGAAAACTAAAAATAGAACTACCATACGACCCAGCGATCCCACTGCTGGGCATACACCCTGAGAAAACCGTAATTCAAAAAGAGTCATGTACCACAATGTTCATTGCAGCTCTATTTACAATAGCCAGGACATGGAAGCAACCTAAGTGTCCATCGACAGATGAATAGATAAAGAAGATGTGGCACATATATACAATGGAATATTACTCAGCCATAAAAAGAAATGAAATTGAGTTATTTGTAGTGAGGTGGATGGACCTAGAGTCTGTCATACAGAGTGAAGTAAGTCAGAAAGAGAAAAACAAATACCATATGCTAACACATATATATAGAATCTAAAAAAAAGAAAAAATGGTTCTGAAGAACCTAGAGGCAGGACAGGAATAAAGATGCAGATGTATAGAATGGACTTGAGGACACGGGGAGTGGGAAGGGTAAGCTGGGATGAAGTGAGAGAGTGGCATGGACATATATACACTACCTAATGTAAAATAGATAGCTAGTGGGAAGCAGCCACATAGCACAGGGAGTTCAGCTCGGTGCTTTGTGACCACCCAGAGGGATAGGATAGGGAGAGTGGGAGGGAGACGCAAGAGGGAGGAGATATGGGGTATATGTGTAGGTGATTCACTTCGTTATAAAGCAGAAACTAATGCACCATTGTAAAGCAATTATACTCCAATAAAGATGTTTTTTAAAAAAAGGAAAATAACACACCATTGTAAAGCAATTATATTCCAATAAAGATGTTAAAAAAAAAAGTCATGTACCATAATATTCATTGCAGCACTATTTACAATAGTCAGGACATGGAAGCAAGCTAGGTGTCCATCGACAGATGAATGGATAAAGAAGATGTGGCACATATATACAATGGAATATTACTCAGCCATAAAAAGAAACGAAATTGAGTTATTTGTAGTGAGGTAGATGGACCTAGAGACTGTCATACAGAGTGAAGTAAGCCAGAAAGAGAAAAACAAATACAGTAAGCTAACACATATATATACAATCTAAAAAAAAAAAAAGGTTCTGAAGAACCTAGCAGCAGGACAGGAATAAATACTTAGAGAATGGACTTGAGGACATGGTAGGGTGAGGGGGAAGCTAGAGTGAAGTGAGAGTAGCATCGACATATATACACTACCGAATGTAAAATAGCTAGCTAGTGGGAAGCAGCAGCATAGCACAGGGAGATCAGCTCAGTGTTTTGCAACCACCTAGAGGGGTGGGTGGGATAGGGAGGCTCAAGAGGGAGGGGATATGGGGATGTATGTATGCATGTGGGTGATTCACTTTGTTGTGCAACAGAGGCTAGTGCAGTATTGTGAAGCAGTTATAAAGATCTATCCAATAAAGATCTATTAAAAAAATAAATAAGTAAATAAAAGAAAGGACTATTCTACGGTATGTGGATAGAATTTAATATGTAGCCCCACCATGGAGGTCTCAGATGAGAACATCATTGAAGTTCTTAATTTCCTTTGGGCCCAGGGTTACAGTGT
Source organism: Aethalodelphis obliquidens (assembly GCF_003676395.1). Classification (NCBI taxonomy): domain Eukaryota; kingdom Metazoa; phylum Chordata; class Mammalia; order Artiodactyla; family Delphinidae; genus Aethalodelphis; species Aethalodelphis obliquidens. The sequence continues at coordinate 15,205,842 of NW_020837956.1, read as the reverse complement.
CTCCCAGAAAAAGGTACAAATCTCAAAGCAACAAGTTAAATACCTGGGTTAATTATAAACTCTGGAAGAAGACAGCTGTCTCTAGATGGAACACAAGCTGTATTAGGCCTCAGTGTCCCAAAGACAAAGCAACATCTCCGTACATTTTTAGGCATGGCAAGGTTTTGCAGACTCTGGATCCCAGGATTTGGGCTAATGGGTAAGCCCCTGTATGAAACCACTAAAAGCCCAGATACAGAACCATTACTTTGGACTGGGGAACAGGAAAAGGCTTTTAATAGTATCAAACAGGCCCTCACTAATGCTCCTGCTCTGGGTCTCCCCAGTTTTAAAAAGCCATTCATTTTGTACATGGCTGAAAAGCAGGTGACAGCTCTGGGGATCCTAATACAGAAGGTAGGCTATTTTTCCAAACAACTAGATTCTGCGGCCAGAGGTTGGCCTGGCTGCCTTCAGGCAGTAGCTGCCACCACTTTATTAATGGAAGAAGCTAACAAGCTTACCTTTGGACAGTCACTGGAAATCTGGATGCCTCACCCCACATCAAGTTACAAGGGATTCTAGAGATCAAAGGCCACCACTGGCTAACTGGAGGCCGCATTACAAAGCACCACGCTTTACTTCTTGACTTCCTAGAGGTAACCCTCAAAACTTGCCACACCCAGAGAAGGGAACCCTCTTACACTATTGGTGGGAATGTAAATTAGTGCAGCCACTATGGAAAACAGTATGGAGGTCCTCACGAAACTCGAGTTGCCATAGGATCCAGCAATCCCACTCCTGGGCATATACCCAGACAAAACTATAATTCAAAAAGATACATGCACTCCTGTGTTCATAGCAGCACTAATTACATTAGCCAAGACATGGAAGCAACCTAAATGTCCATCGACAGATGAATGCATAAAGAAGATGTGGTATATATACACAATGGAATACTACTCGGCCATTAAAAAAGAACAAAATAATACCATTTGCAGCAGCATGGATGGACCTAGAGATACTAAGCATAGTAAGTCAGAAAGAGAAAGACAAATATACCATATGATATCACTTATATGTGGAATCTAAATTACAACACAAATGAACATATCTGTGAAACAAAAACAGACTCACAGACATAGAGAACAGACTTGTGTTTGCCTGGGGGAGGGAAAGATTGGGAGTTTGGGATTAGCAGATGCAAACTATTACGTATAGGATGGATAAACAACAAGGTTCTACTGTATAGCTCAGGGAACTATTCAATATCCTGTGATAAACCATAATGAAAAAGAATATATATGTATAACTGAGTCATTTTGCTGTATAACAGAAATTAAACACAACATTGTGAATCAACTACACTTCACTAAAATTTTTTAAAGATTGCCACAAGAAAAAAAAGAAAAAGAATGAAGGGGAAAGGGGTTCAAAATGTTTCCTAATCTACATTATGATTTGTGGGATGCAGTTTTCTTTTATGTCTAACTTCAAAAGGATCAGGAATTCAGTGCCATGGAGTAAAATTTAGAAACTGAAAATAGCTAAGTAGCTGTCTTTTTTACCATCTTTCACTAAAAGTGGTTCTGGGGACTTCCCTGGTGGCGCACTGGTTAAGAATCTGCCTGCCAATGCATGGGACATGGGTTCGAACCCTGGCCCAGGAAGATTCCACATGCCGCAGAGCAACTAAGCCCATGAGGCACAACTACTACTGAGCCTGTGTGCCACAACTACTGAAGCCTGTGTGCCTAGAGCCTGGGCTCTGCAACAAGAGAAGCCACCACAGTGACAAGCCCATGCACTGCAACGAAGATTAGCTCCTAGAAAGCCCGAGCACAGCAACGAAGAGCCAACGCAGCCATAAATAAATAAATAAATAAATATTTTAAAAGTGGTTCTGAATTAAGACATAAGTAAATTTGGCATGAATAATTTGAAGGTAAGTAGTTTTAATCTTACACAAAAATTCTTGCCAAAAGCAAAACAATGATATGAATTTACATGAGGTCAGAAAGAGTCCTCATTTTTTTAACTACAAGTAAATGGTGAAGACTATAAATGCAAAAAATGGGAAGCAATATTAGGAAAGAAATAAATATCATAATATTAAAAGTAAAATTTAGTATAAGCATTTTGAGATTTTTTTAATCAACTATAGTTAGAGAGTTAACAAAAGAAATGAGATGTTAATTGGTTCTTTTTCTTTTATTTTTTCTATAAGAACGTATGATATGAGATTTATTTAGATCTGAGATCAATAGTAGATGCAACCCAGAAAGAGTGACCTTAGTGAGAAATCAAATTGAGGTGGAAAAAAAAGTCTTAAACCTGTAATCATCAGAAACTAGAAATTCTAGTGACAATAATTTATTGTGAATCATTTATGGCATCTTCCCTGTCTTACTCACATCAGTAGCAGAACTTCCACTTTCGGTGGGGCACATTGCCTCCAGAATGGTCTTAATTTTCCAGCTCCTCTGCAGCCTGTGGTTAAGCTCTCTGCAATGCGATGTAAATCAAAGCCTTATACTACCCAACTAGATCCCTCTTTAAGACCATTCTTCACAAAGAGAAATGAGCAGCCTTTCATCCTCCTTCAGTTCCCTCTGCTGCCACCTTCACTGGATGTAATGAAGACCTGGACCTTCAAAAACCATCTCAGTTCATAGTATACAGAGACTAGCAGCCGGTGCTAAGACTGGTGGAAGCAGGGAAAATCTTAGAACCTGATGACACCGTGGGTCTACTCTCCCAGCTTTGGATGGCCACCCCTAGACGTCCACTGTACATCTTCTATCCTGGTTAAGCTATAATTATTTCTGGTGTTGGACATTAACAGTCGAAGCCAAGTCATAACTGATATATCAAGTAAATCTATGTTACATCATTCTTGCTTTGTCAGGAACTGTTGTAATATTCTCCATCGCATGGGTTTCTTTACCTCATCCCCCAAATTGAAGAATTAATCCATAATTACCAACACCCACTACATGTTCTATCCTGTGCTCTACTTTATGGATTGGCATGAAGAAAAAACAAAGATGAGAAGGAACTGCCAAATAAAAATGACAAAGCTGGGTAAGATGGTGAGGAGGAGGAGAGCTGGCAAGTGGAAGGTTTGCTCTTCCTTGTCTAACATTCATCAGTTTTTAAATATATCTTTCGCAGACTTGTAAGGCAGAAGACAGATCTTTTAAAGCTTGGGTTTGAAGTCAGAAAACATTAGTCCTGGCCCTGTGAACCTGAGGTCTTTCTATAGCCACTCTGGGCTCTTTCCATAGATCGCAATATACTAGTCTCTACTAGGTGGGACAGCTTTGGATAAAATAAAATAATCCTCATAGAAATGTCCATTTTAATCATTTTTGTGGCCTTGGGCTTCTGGAAATAAGGTTAGAATTGCTTTCCCTACTGAATCTTTTCCCAAACACTACTCTTTGTCTAGAATATATTTTCTAACCATCCCTTCATCCTTACTTTAACATTTCCTGAAGTTTTATCTCATGGATACAATTCTTAGGACCATTATCCCATTGGCTTCCAAACTAGGTATTCCATGCTGATGCATTTGATTATGGAAAATTCTGTTTATCTCCGATGCATCTTTCATGCTTCCTTAATGGTCAATTTCCAAAGAGAAATAAACCTGGTGTTTACTTTCAACTGGCTGCTAGCACAGTTAATTCAATTCATGTTCGTTAAACACCAACTATGTGCATATTGCTGTGGGCATTAAAAAGATACTTTCTGAGGATGGTGGTGAGGTTGGTGGAGATAGTAATAATAAAATCATTAGGCATACAACATGACTAAGGGCCAATTAATAATTAATAATGTATCCTCAATTAATAATGAAGAATCCCTCATGGGCTCATAAAAATGCAATCATGAACTCCATGCTTTTTAAAGCTCACTTGAAGAACGAGCTATTTATGAAGGAATTTTTGATAGTCTTTCCATTTTTCCTAGCATTTCAGGTTTTACCCTCAAATCAAGCTAATCCCTCAGAAAGGTGCACAGTTGTCCTGAGGTATATTGGCCCTTGAGATGGGTCTTGTATAGAATTGTGCCTGGCATTTACTGAGGAATGATACTAATTTCACACAGCTTTATATAGTGTTGAGAATTTCTTCCACTGCCCTTAAGGGAAGTTCCATGTGAGCAGTTTAGTTTAGATTTTAATCTAATGAAGTATTTGTTTCTCACCAAAATTGATGATTTTTTTCCTTAGACCTTAAAACTATGTTCCAGACCAATTTTTGTTTTCACATTGGTTGCCAAGGTGAGCCCATTTCTTGTTCATCTCTAGCAACTACGAAGACTCAGATAATGTGAACACTTGTGGTTTTCTCATTCCTCTCATCTCCCAACCCCAGACTTAACTTTCCTCTGACTCCAATTCATATTTGCTCTGGTCTTATCATTCTTCTCTCCTATTTATGTCTCACTGTTTTGATATATGAGTTAACATAAGCAACTTAAAATGAGCTCTAGAAGAAGACAAAGAATAGATAATTAAATTAATAAATAAGGGTCCAAATTATATATAATTCAGGCAAAGTGTGGACATCTGAAGTATTCTAAGGACCCTGAGTCTAAAGGCCATTTCATTCTACACCATACCTGCCTATCCAGATACAACAGTCCTCAAGGCATATGGTCTTCCCAAGCCACAGTAAATCAGATCCTGTACAAAAAACACTTTGTAGAATCTCCCTGACTCCATGGAGTTAGAAACATTGGTTGGAAAGAAAATCCTTTTCTCCCAAGGAAACTGGAAGGATCCCATGGAGTTCTTGGAGGTCATTGACCTCTGGCTTCACCACGTCATTGCAGCAAGAAAACAAGCACACATTTGTGCCTGAGCCTATTCCAGGAAGACTGTCATATACAATGTAGGTACCAGATTATAAAGTCACTTGCTTAGTTTTCAGTTTGTTAAGACAATTGAAAAGTTGACAATTGAATTCAGGTCAGTTAATAGCTGACTAAGGGCAACTTTTCCATACAACTGTGTACTCAATCAGGTAATAATTAATTAAACATTAGATAAGCCAACTACTATTTGTAAGGCACAGTGCTAGCTGCTGGTATAGGGACATAAATATGAACTAGTCAATGTTGAAAGTCTTGAAAGCATTGAAAAGTCCAATGGTTGAGAAGCTTGCAATAAAGTGAGAAAAGCTAAATTAATACTCAAAAGTCCACACATGCACACCAATGATCACAGCAGCACTATTTACAATTGCCAGCACATGGAAGCAACCCAAATATCCATCAACAGAGGAATGGATAAAGAAGATGTGGTACATACATGCAATGGAATATTACTCGGCCGTAAAAAGGAACAAAACTGTGTCATTTGTAGAGATGTGGATGGACACAGAGAGTGTCATACAGAGTGAAGTAAGTCAGAAAGAGAAAAGCAAATATCGTATAATAACGCAAGTATGTGGAATCTAGAAAAATGGTATAGATGATCTTATTTGCAAAGCAGAAATAGAGACATAGGTGTAGGGAACAAATGTATGGATACCAAGGGGAAAAGGGGTGGGGAGGGAGGAACTGGAAGACTGGGATTGACACATATACATTATTGATACTGTGTATAAAATAGACGACTGATGGGAACATACTGCATTAGCACTCTACCTAATGCACTGTGGTAACCTAAATGGGACGGAAGTCCAAAAGGGAGGGGATTATCTGTACGTGTATGGCTGATTCATTTCGTTGTGCAGTGGAGGTTAACACGACATTGTAAAGCAACCATATTCCAATAAAAATTAATTTTAAAAATAAATTAATTAAAATACTCAAAAGTCCATCAATATTATGCCAATAACCCATTCTCTAAATGCTATACAAGAAATACAAAGTGCTCCTATTGGGTGGAATTAAGAAAGGTTTCATGGAGACCATGAATTTTGAGACAATTCCTGTAATGTCTAGATCATATTGGCAAGTAAACTGAACAGAAGTATGACTGGTTAGGAAAAAAGAATGAGCAAATGGTAAAAAATATTCAGGAACAGTGCCAAAGGTAAACCATTTGGACTGCCTCAATAAAGTTGGGATAAAAACAAAAGAAAACAAAAACAAAACCACTTGGCCTGGCATACTGTAGAGTGGTGGGCAATAACACTAGGGAAGAACATTAGCATAGGCTGATAAATTTGTCTTTAATTCAGTGGAAAGGGAGTCATCCTTGAACACTTCCAAGAAGGGGAGTGATGGCATCAGAGATTCCTTGACAGGCATAATCTGGAGCCAAAATGAGTGATGGATTTAGAGCTGGGGAGGAAGAGGTAGTTGAAAAACAAATAACTAATCCTGTTTTCTATTAGTTTAACACCTCGTTACTGAACAGCAAATGTTGAATCTACATTGATTATGTACACTACAGATACAGTCACACACAGAATTACTGCTAATAATTCTTGGAATAAGTTACTAGTGAAACTTAGCTTTAATGATATGCAACCATAATGGGTTTCTGTGATACAAAAATCTATGATCCCACCATTATTTAACCATCTCAATCACTTCAGTTTAAAAGAAATCAAAGAGGATGTCCAGCAGTGTCTTTGGATTTCTTTACTCTAGCAATTGAAGCAGCAAGGGGTCTGGTTTTCTGAACATTAGAGTGGAAATGTTTATTTCTGCAAATCTTGCCTTTGTTTTCAAAATTATACATTTATTAGTTCCCCTCTAACTCACTAAGTGCTTTTGCTCCACAGCCCCCCACCTGAACAGCAGAAAAACCTTCAACAAGACTATTTCTGCCACAATTGGAACCAATCTGAAATCTAAACTTAATGAAAAAAAATAATTTATTTCTTGCTTATCAACTTCTTTTTCCTAGACACCAAAGAATAATTCTATTAAAAATGCAATTAGCTGTGATCATCATGCATATCCAATTCAGCAAGTGTTTACTTAAAACCTTCTTTGGGCACATTGTTTTTTTTAAAGCTTTGCTGTTCCAAATGAATTTGAATGTGTTTGCAAAGGGGTCACTTCTGGACATTGTTGCCCATTTGTAGCTTCATATTATATACACTTGCATGCCCTTATCCCAAATGCTACTGAAGCTAGCCCTCTGACTACCTCAGTACCCTCTGCTACTGAAGCTACCCTTTTCAGTTCAGGGTACCTCTATCATACGACATACAGGAAGGCAGATTTGCAATCTTTCAAGTTCCTCCAGTTGGTAAGAATGGTGATCTTCTTCATTAGTGATGTTTTTTGAGAACTTTTGAAAAATCTCAAAGGCTAAAATAAAAACCCTATTCCTACCTCATACACACAAAAATTGATATGTTGACATTTTAAATTTGTGTTTTCTAAAGAAATAATGCTTTATTATAAGTCAAGTTAAAGTTCCCTTAATCTCCTATCCTCTGACTCAGTTTTCTCTCTCCTTCTCAGAAGCAACTGATACCAGCACTTTGCTATTCAACCTTCCAATCCACTGTGATACGTGGATATATATACAACTATCCATAAATAATACACACTGTTATTTTTGTGTTGCTTTTCACATTTAAATAAACTGTATCATAAAATCATATAGTTCTGCAATATTTCCACCTAATATTATGTTTTTGAGATCTATCAACGTTTACTCTGATTGTGTCCATTTTTTACCACTGGATTGTGTTCCATTGTGTAAGCAAACCTCATTGTATTTATTCTGTTAGACTATTTCATTGTATTTTTTCATTTGGGTTGTTTCAAATATTTTACTTTCACAAACAATGCAGAATGAGAAGCAGTTTGCACGGGTCTGCTTGTGCAGTTAGAAGAGTTACCTCTTTGGGGCTTTAGATTTAGAAATGAAATGTGTGTGCACTGTTAGTTTTTTGGGAAACTGCCAAATTGCTCTCCAAAGTGGCTGTATCATTTATACCCCACTGGTTATTTCAGTCTTTTTCATTTTTGCTAATCTGTTGGGTGAAAATTGCGACTAATTGTTGTTTCCATCTGCATCCCCAAGATTACAAGCAAGGAAGGCTAAGTGAAATTCTCCCAGCTGTGACACATGGGGGAGCTGGCCTCAGCTACAAAGAAGTGACAGCACTGTCAGCAGCCCTGTCTTGGCAGGGACTTTTGCTGTGGTAGTGTTGCAAACCACCACTCACAAGGCTCAAAGAGGGGTCAGAGTAAAATCTTCAACTCCCCGCAAAAGGCCTGCACAATACACCATGCTTAGCAAGCCTTCCAGTATTGCATAATAACACAAAGCAAAATACTCCTTGCCTCTTACGTGACATGGTAAAGAGCAGCCTAAGTATGACAGAATGTTTATCTAAGAGTCACATTTTTAAAAATAGAAATTTTCTGTTCAAAGCAGTAAGGCCATATCATGCCCCACTGAATGGGTGTAGTCTATAATTAGGGGTCTTATAATTTTCTTTTGAGTTCCTGTCTTCTTACCCTTTTTTCTATCCACCTGAAAGCATCCTGAATCCTCCTCCATCCTTAGCCTAGCAATTCATCATGAAGTAATAAAGCACAAACTGGAAATCAGAAGATGTCAACTCTGGGTCCAGCATTGCTGGTAACTAACACAACACTTTGGGCAAATCATTTTTCTGCTGAGTCTTATCTTTCTTATAGGATGATAAGTGATGCCAAAGGCCATAATCTAGGATTTGAAGCCTCTCATGTTCTAGCTTTCCCTTCCTTAGTCTCTAGTGAAGCTTAGGATTTGGCTCTGTCTGACCTCCACCCCATCTCTCTCTCTATCTGTATCTCTGTGTCTCTGTCTCTGTGTCTCTGTCTCTGTCTCTCTCTCTCTCTCTCTCTCACACACACACACACACACACACACACACACACACACACACACACTACCACTCTAGAGACTGAGAAATCACTTGTTCTGAGTTGCCTGTTTCATTTTATTAGCACATCCCATGGGAGGGGGATGACCCACCAGAGGCAGCAGAGCCAGAACTGCATGCTACTCAGCCAGTGCCCTTTCCCAACCCAAACCTGCCTTCTCCTGTCTTTACAGCCAGGCTCCCTGTTCCTTCCTTGGTGTCAGTCTACCCACCTAAATGCTGATTCCCTTCTAAAGGGTGAACTAGAGAAAAACCCCTCCATCCCCTCGTCACTCACAATAGTTGGTGCTCCACCTGTCATTCATTCCACAAGGAACCAGGATAGGGGATTTCTACCAGAGGAATTTCACTTGCTATTGGGCTTCCATATTCCTCTTAGGTGGCAATAAAACCATATCCAGGGGTCTCTCTGATACAGTGAGTCAGGTAGAGCACAAAATTCACCCAGGCATTACACAGACAGTCCCTGAGTATATGTCTGTGAAGCTAGGGCATGGATAGTGTGGCACACAGACTGGTTCCATGATCCTTGATTCTTGGTGTTCATGCCCTCATATAATCCCCTCCCTCTGAGTGTGGACAGGTAGGTACCTGTGACTTTATTCTAACCAATGGAATATGGCAAAGGTGATGTGATGTTACTCCCAGGATTATATTATGTTGCACAAGACTCTACTTTGCTAGCCAACTTGCTCTAGGGTTTTGCTTTCCTTGCTGGCTATGAAGCAGCAAGCTGCTGTAAGTCCTACAGCCACAAGAAAATTAATTATGCCAACAACCAGAATGCGCATGGAAGCGAAACTTTCCTCAGTCAAGCTTCCACATGAGAATGCAGCCCTGGTCGACACCTCGATCAAAGCCTTGCTTAGGACTCAACTAAGCCGTGTTCAGACTCCTGACCTAAAAAAGCTGTGAGATAATAGATGTGTGTTGTTTTATATATACTGCTTTATATATGGTTATTTGGTACATAGCATGTAAAACTAACCCAGGCAGATTCACTTCATATGTGGTACTTTATACATTCAGTATGGGAGAAATAATTTGAATCCTATGCACAGAAAAAGTCTACACGAAGCCTATTCTTTCAGCCCCATGACAACAGTTCAGGTCATGGCCTCTCTCCTCTGCTGAGAGGCGATCAGAACCCTGGACACCTGAGCCTGCAGGGTATGAAACCAGACTAGCCAATGACAGACAAACTTCAGGGCTTTCCTGCCATTTTCAGCATCTGGACTTCACAGCAGAGATAAGTGGGGAAAAAGTCACAGTAGAGTATTTAGAGGGGCAAAGGACCAAAGCATGGTTCTACCCTTCAAGCTAGAGAGACTCCAACCACTAGTCCCCAGCTACTCTTCCTGATTCTGATGCAACCCAATCAAGTTAGGCTACGGCAGGTGAGTCCTTTCTGTAACTAGAATAGACAGAATTTTCATTATGGGCTACACAAGACCTGCATGATCCAGTCCCTGATCATTTTGTTCCATATTTCTACACTCCTGTCACAACCTTCTTTTAGTGCTGGAATTCACCGTGCTTCCTCTTGCCATGGGGCATTTGTACATGCTGGCCCCTGACATATTATTTCCTCCAATTTTCACACAGTTAATTCCTTCCTCAGATGTTAGCTTAGGTGACATTGCCCCAGAGAAGCCTGTCCTTACCTTTGTAACAAGACCTAATACCTGATGGCAGGCCCCCAGGGTATGATAACTCTCAGCTACTCAACACTTGTTATAGCCTAACTGTCCATTGGCCTCTGTGACTATTAGTTCAATGCAAGCCTCCTTCACTAGCCTCTTTCTGAGCCACAAGGGCAGGAACCAGAGCAAGTTTTGACTTTTTGTTGACTTGCCATTAACTTGCCAGCACTGAGCCTTGAACATAGTATGGTTCAATAAACATTCATTCAATAAAGAACTGAATAAAACATATTTGAGGGAAAAAATAAAATAATTGAGGGAAAAAATAAGCCCTGGCCTGAGAGTCAGGAGATCTGGTTGTGAACCAGCTTTCCACTCAATTTCAGTGTGACGTGGAGGGGCCATTCCAACGCCTAGTTTACCTGATGCCTGGTGAGTCTTTACATCTCTGATTCACTGACAATATCATCAGCACTACTAGTTGCTTGTTACTGATGTTGTCACCACTGTACTTTGCTTCACTTTGCCACCTCAAGGAAGCAATTATGGGAAGACATTTGAAATCCTGCTTCATTTCCTCAGAGCTCCACAAATTCTCAACAAAAAATTATCAAAAGGACTACAGGCTGCATGTAAACCAGAGAGTCCACTGGGGCCTAAAGTTAAAAGGTCATATTGTGTGGAATGGTCCTCATAGTCATCTGGGAACAATAACTAAAACATATAAATTACAAAACCGGGATGGCCGGCTGCTGTATCCATGGAAACAGATGTTGGCTTGGCCAAAGTGCTTTATAATGATTATGATTAATCATCCTTGAAATCACTGTTATTTATTGGTGTATAACTGATGGATCCACGTTGGAAGGGCTATATCATACAGTTTTACAAATTTCCAGTTGCCAGAGCTAGCGCCCTGGCCATAAAATAGCAAAAATGTTCTTTAAAATGTGCTCATTAAATATCAGAACAGGAAAATATAAAAGCCATAGCTTGGAATAATAGTCAATAAAAACACTGTGCCAACACAAGTCACTAATGTTCAGAATAAATTTTCTTCCATGATTCATATAAACTTAGTGCTAAAAAAAACACTTAAATAAGCGAGAACACTTCTTTTGTACGTTTTTCCTAAACCTTGTTCACAACTCTGCTTTGTCTGTGTTTAAATCAGAACCATGCATCTGGAAAAAGTTATGGTTCATTTACTGTTGCCCCTTCCTTTCGCCAATCTTCCTTGTTACTAGTATTTTTCCACCTTATATTTTGTGTTTGGATAGACCGAAGTTTGTACCTCCACCACTTAAGTGTGATTTATTTTAATTCGATCACATGTATGATTGAAGGATGATCAGAATTTGGAAAGAATCTTCACTCAAACATGTTTTGGATGGAGCTAGGGGGCACTTTATGGAGACAGGGGGCATCTGGTTCTTTTAGAACCATCTTAGCTTCCTCATACCCTCCCATCACTCCCCATCCCCAGTCTGATCAATAAGCCCAACTGGCACCTAACAAAGCATGCACAACCTTACTCTCCCTCATGTGAGACAGAGGAATACCAAGGGATGTGACAACAGACCCAGAGGCCACCGTGGGCTTGGGTGTACTCCTAATGCATGTTTTCCCAGAACAGGTCCAACTCCTCAGAAACATATGGCATTGTTTTCAGTGGAAACAGAAACAGAGGGCTGAGAGAGAGGCCAGAGCCTCAGGTGCTGTTGATAGAAGTCTTTCCTAAGCACATCCACAAAGCTACTACCATATCACTCTTGATCTAGTGCCACAAATAAACAGCAACCCCTGGGCCCTGGGCTATGCTCTCTGAGCAGCTCTGGGATTGTTCTGCACAATGCTCTGATTGTCTGTGGGGCAGCGCAGCTGAGGAGCGCTGGAGTGGGTGCTGAGGGTTGCTCCTGCAGCCGCGCTAGGATATGTACCAAGCACCGGGTGTGTCAGCCACTGCTGATGTGCAGAGAGGCCCTGAGATGTGTGTACAGGTATAGTCACAGCAAACCTCCTGTCCTACTCTACTCAGCAGACCTAGAAAATGACCCAGAATGAATGCTTTGTGCCCCTGGGAAGGACAAGGCAAATATGGTAAGCTGGAAACTGATGGACAGACAAAGCAAAAATGTTTTAAAGGAAGCAAGGATTTGTAACTATTCTCCAGTAATTCTGACTGGAGAGTCTTTATATAATACATCACAGAAGGGCAAACATGAAGATCGTACACTAAGTATTTAAATAGGCACATAAGCAGGGCTGCCCCAGGGTCTTGTGGGACTTCTGTATCTTCACTTCAGAGAACCGAGAGCTACCTCAAAATGTTCCAACCCTATACACATTCCAGAGCTGAGAATTACCATTCTCTATTTTTTAATTGCCTCTGAAAGAAGACTCCATGGCCTTATTTCAAAGCATATTCCAGAAATTTACTATAAAATGTAATAAAGAGAAGCGATTATTTGTTATAATCTATCCCAGTGGTCTTCACCTGGGGATTATTCTGATGCCTGGGACACTTGTGGCAATGTCTGGAGACATGTTTTATGGTCACACCTGGTAAGAAAGGCAGGTGTTACTGGTGTCTAGTAGGTGGGGGTCAGGGATGCTGCTAAACACCCTACAACGCACAGGACACTGCCACACAACAAAAAATTATCCAGCCCAAAATGTCAACAGTGCCAAGGTTGAAAATCCCTTAGCTAGACAAATAGCCAGTGTGACTAAATTATTTCTTTCTGAAACAGCTGAGCAAAGGGAAAAGATCTGTCATTTGAATAGTTGGACTAATCATTAAAGGCATCTCAGTATACAATGCCTTGGTTTCAGATCACTGCATTAATTTCATTGAAAAGGATAATATTGATAATTATTCAAGTAAAATTAACAATTTCAAACTGCCTCCCATGCAGGCAGACCCTGCCTTTACAAGGGTTATTATTTGAGAGGTGAGGAGTGGCAGGCCTGTAAAACACTATAGAGGTGTTACAGAGAAAGAAGTAATCCATTACACTTGGGTGTCAGGGAAAATTTAATATAGGAAGATGACTTTGAACTCTCAAGCTAATTGTGCTTTACTTTCTAGTACAACAACTTGGCCATAGTTTGGAACTCTTGATTTAAATAATACCAAGCCTTTGTTATACAGCAGAAATTAACACACCATTGTAAAGCAATTATACTCCAATAAAGATGTTAAAAAATAAATAATACCAAGCACTCTTCTAAATACTTTACATTCATTATTTCATCATATTTTCCACACAATCCTATGAAGTAGGAGCTACTATTCTCATCTTAATTCTAGTGGGGACTTGCCTATCTCCAGAGTGAGTATGCATAACTGCCATGCCATGTAGTCTCCGTGGGGATGGGGCTGAGTGTTTGGACCAGAGGTATCACCTCCCAATCACTGTCCCCTCACCTCCAGAGGAAGGGGCTCATGATCTTTAAGGTCCTCACAGCACCGGTATTCAATATTCTATCACCAACAGGACAATTATTTCACAGAACAAACATCTTGGGGTCGGCTCCACACTGTGGAGGGAAAACAGGTCTTCAAATACTCATAGAAATGGTAACATTTAAATAGATATCTGGGATATTAACTCTAAAAGGAATTTTACCTTAGACTATATTCTCTAAATGGGTCAAAAGTCGACCTGTCATTGTCTCCCCAAGGTCAAAGGAATTTCATCCTGATTATACAAATACAGTCTAAGCCTCGCATTTCATTCATTCATTCATTCAACTGATATGTACTGATCATCTATCATGTTCTGGTAAATGGGTTGAATCCCTGGGATATAGCAGTAATCAACTAGACACAAATTCCTTAACCTCATGGAACTAATCAATGAAAACAGAGCCTTGAGATTAGAAGATTTCCAGGTAAAGTAAGTAGGCATAATGTTTCTTAGCTTTAAATTATTTGAATTATTGCCATCATTATTCATCCGAATTTCCAATTTACACCTAATCTCACCAAAAAATGTTTAGTGTTTTCCCATTATTTTTCAAATAGATGTAGGCATGACCTCTGGAAGGCATGAATAATGAAGAATGCCACCAGCTAACTCTTTCTGAAGTATTTAAATAACATAGAAAGATGTATTAGGTTAAAATATACTAACAGAATTTTCTTATCTCAATGCCCTTTATTTTCCCAGAGAGCTTCTAGGTTTCATTCCAGTGTATAGTAACTGAAATATTTCCACAAATTTATTCCTGAAATAAAATACATCAGGCTGAAAGAGATTTTAAAAGCAATTTCATTTTTATATCATGCATCTTTTATCCATGTTCTAGTTTAGAGATCTCAGTTAAGCAGCTTTGCTACATCACGTTAACTGTAATAAGGAAGATTTTTTATCAGATCCCTTGATAAAACCATTCACTCTACCTTTATATGTTTGTTCATGTTTCTCTCTGCATCTGAAAACACCTATTTTCTCTCCACTAACCAATCTGTAACCCTCCTTCAAAACCCTATTTGAGATTATTTCATTTATGTATATGTATTTATTTTCATATTTTTCTCTATTCTTGAAAAGATTTGAAGCAGCCTATAACAAGACACATAGAAGATGACCTAATAGCAACAATTAAAAGTGAGTCAAGAGAAGAAAGTAAAACAAGAGGGAAGATGAGGCATAGCCAGGAATGAGTTTTAAAATGCTTATCACAACAACCTGCATATGTGCAACACGTGGGCATAAATCTGGCCCTAAATTTTCTGGCAGCCAACATGAAAAGAGAAACCTTATCAGTCACTCAATTCACAGTGTCCTTGAGATACTAACAATCCAAATTTCCCGGCAAAGTCTAACTGTTCTTGGTACTCAGACCAGACAGAAACTTTCCCTGGGATCTTCACAAATAGGTGGTGCAATGAGCAATGACTATAACTTTCTTACAATTCATACAACAAGATCCACAGGGCTGCTTATTAAAATGACTCGATGTAGGCTAGTGGCACATGCACAGACACAATACAGAGAAAAGGTGCCCTTCTGGGGAGGGAGAAAGAGAAGGCAGGGATGACCGACAGAACAAAAGCAGTGTTCCAGACTCTGCTGATCAGCTTTGACCCAGGGATTTAATTTTGAGTTTCAGGAGGTGGATAAACCTGGCAATCCTCTCTAAACATTGTTCCTCCTAGTTATTGATCAATCTTGTGTGGTGACAGCAAATGCACTGAGAGTAGTATTCTCTGTGCCACTGAGATCATCCTCTAGTATCCAAGCAGAGCCCAGAGATGGGCTAGAGTTCCTTTCCTTTGCAGAAGGTGGGCACTTTGCAGACTTGCCATCAAGGCAAATGTCTGATGCATGGCCAGGCCACCCTCCCCGACAACAAGGTGAGCAGAGGAGGCACTAGCAAGAAAGGCCAGGATGATTCCTAGAAAATTATTTTGAACCCACTGTAGACACAGACGAACAGGCAGTTGAGGCCCTAATTCTACTCCGTTTAGCATGGGCAAAATAGTATTAGTCTGAATTAGCCGAAGATAACCAGACACCCACTTCAGGCAAAATAAAACAGCCACAAAGCCCTGAAAGCATTTTTAGCTTTGAGCAGACTACTTCCTACTGTGTATTCCAAGACAAAGCATAATGAAATGCACATCTACGAAACAGCAACAAGTTGTAAGGGATTGTTATTTATTTACAAGCCAGCTAGAAGACTATCTAGCAAAGACAATAACTTGTTTGGAAAAAGAAAAAAATAAGAAAAGGCAAAAGGCTTATCGGTGGCCTTTCTTTTGGACAATAATTGGCCAGCGGGGTCAGAGGCTTGTTCAGGCCACTCCTTATTTGAAATAATAGAGCCATAATATTCATGTAAGAATGTTTGTGCTTTTTTTCTCTATAGCCAGGAGAAAGAGGGGTTGAAGTCATCTCAACCAGATCATTAAGAGCCAAGTTTTAAAGAAGGGAAAGCTAAACACAATCCTTTAAAACCCCAAAGGCTATGGTCTGCCATGTCAAAAGACTGTTCCTACTGGCTCTAATTTGAGCAGAACCATAATAGGGCCAGTTTTGTAAGAACATCCATTCCCGAGGCTCTGTCTAGATTGAGCTCTTCAAACAGTTAAATCTTACATACAAGGATAAAGATCAAGGAATTTTCAAGAAGCGCAGCAACAATTTGATATCTCTAACATATTCCTCTAGCAGAGAATGAAGAAGTTAGCAGTGGTCTTTAAAGGAATAAACTTTGCTTGATGTTTACTGTTCCACATATAAAACATTGGTCTATGAAAACTATACTCTTAATTTGATAATCAAATACCTGGCATACAGTTTAGGGCTATTGTCCAATAAAGGAAGGCTATAATTTAGGATAGGAAGTATGTCCCTTTTAGAATACAGAATTATACTATTCATCCAATCAAGTGAGGCTGTACCTGAAGTATAAATAATGGTGGGAAAGTTGGTGAGAGAGATACTTGACTAGCTTTGGAGGGGAAAAAATATTTCCCTAGAATCTAACTACATTATGTAATACAGTACCCTATCTCAGATTCTGATGCGAATTATGTTTTTAAGGTAGTGATAAATTTGAAATAAATTTTCAAGTGGATGAAGTTCTAAGTATTCACATGAGATTGTTTGTTTCATGTGATATCTCATTAACCATACAGTGGAGGGTTTAAGTTGTTCTACTCTCTGATATGCAGAAAGTAGATCCCCTCTTGAGAGTTTAAACAGTCCTTAGCTAAAAGGATGCCACCTCACACAACTGAAAACCATCATCAACCTGTGTTAGTTTCCTAGGGCTGCCATAACAAAGTAACTTCATTGCCTCTGTAATGTCACTATTTACAAATAAGGTTATATTCTGAGATCCTGGGGATTACAACTTCGACATATCTTTTTTGGGGGACACAATTCAACCCATTACACAATCCTAACAACTTATTCTGCAGAATTGAAGGTTCTTCAGAATTGGCTGCTTTAAGTAGTAATGAGGGTAACCTTGCCCGTCCAACTGTAAGTGACCTTGAAACTAAAGAAGTAAACTTTCTATTCCTCATCATGAGAAAGGGACAGTTCTCTTACTCTTTGAGGAGCCAGGACATAAACCGTGGCATATGTCCCTCTGTTGGTCTCCCCAGATGTGAGGCCATATGGGGTGGTGCTTGACTGCACAGAACCTGGGGCCACACTGCCTGGGTTCATATTCCAGCACCAGCCCCTGTAACTGTGGGACTGTAGACAAGTCTTTCACTGTCTCTTGTCTGCAGTTAACTAGCCTGTAAAATGGAGATGATAATAGAACTTCCTCATGGGGACGTTTTGAGATTGAAATGAGCCAATATGCATGAAGCACTTAGAACAGGGCCAAGCACCCAGATGCACTATGTTAATGTTAGGTATTTTAAGCTGTTTTAAAGTTAGATATTTAAAATAAAGGTATTATTTTTAAGTATGAGGAGTAAAATGCTCAACATGAGACTGATTATCAAGGAAGCTAGATTTTCCACAAGAACCCCCTTTATGACCCTCATTCCATATTCCCTCTGTCTAGTTGTAATTTCTTCTATTTTTAATGCCTTTCCTCAATTAATAATAATCTCAGTCTAGTTTTGGCTCACTTTGATCACTGCCTCATGTTGTTCAATTTCACCAACGTATCAATAATAGAAGACAATTGCTTCTTGGACTATCTTCATCTCTGGACAACTGACCTCCTCCAGGTTACTATAAGCAAGTTCCACGTTTTCCATTTCTTCTACATCCTATAAAACTCAGAACAATATAACACACATAAGCAGGTGCTGGATAAACCCCAAATGGTTGAAAGGTAAATACAAAGTAAACCTGAACACTAAGAAGAGAATCCTTTATTTCAGGCAAGTTTGCACATCCAAGGATCGTTTTTGAAAACAATTATGGTTCACAAATGTTCAGAAAATTCCAGCAAAGGCATAGAGTACACAACCTAAGGAAAGATTATGGCTGGGAAGAATTGGCTTCAGGCCTAACATTGCTTTTATCATGGTTCTGGCAGGTAATCAATAGGAAATTCTGTAGCATAGACATAAATCATAATTGAATTTTCATCGGTCTTGTGCCAAATCTGTGCCTGTATGAAATCCAGAATCTCGGTGCCAAGGTGCCTAATCAGTCCATATGCAAATATGCCTTTTGATGAAATCAAAGAATAGCAGAATTCAGAGGAGATCGCCACCTTGTGCTGCCAAAGCCAGGTAGACATTTAACTCTTCACATTGGCCAATGACTAAAAACTGCCTGCAAAGGAAGGCATTTCTCATGCAATGCCACTCCTTAGATGCTCAAGGGAATTTAGAAATGGGAAAAAAATCAACTCACAGTGTTCATTCCCCCTAAGAGGCTATTCAAAAATTCTTTTACTAAAATCTCTGAAAACTTTATCAAAAATTAACCATTAACTAATATTAAAAATAAGATTTATACACAGTTTTCTCAAGGCAAAATGGGGGAAATAAACGGTATTGGAGACTACCTCCGTTAAATGTTAAAAAGAGGACAAAATTTCCAGACTTCCAACCTTCTCTCAAAGACAACACACCTGAAACTCAAGACGGTATAATCAAATAAGTTTAATGCTATGCTCACTTATTTTGAGAACTGATGATTAGATTAAATCAGGCTTATAGATTTATAAGGATCTGTGCTTTTAAAATTCTTTTGAACATCTTTTAAAATACTCTTTTTTTTTTAGATCAACCACCAGAACTTTTTTTAAGACACTGAGGACTAAATTGCCTGAGAGAATATTTTACCTAGATATTTACTCAACAATACAAACTGTTACCCACTGCTTACAACATACACACAAAGAAAAAGATTCTCTAGATTAGCACTGTCCAGTACAGTAGCCACTATCCACCTATGGCTATCTAAATTTAAATAATTCAAACATAATTAAAATTAAGAATTCAGTTCTGCACTCATACTGGCTACATTTCAAGAGCTCAATACCATGGATGGCTAGAAGCTACAGTATCCTATGCCATAGGTATAAAACATTTCTATCATCACAGGAAGTTCTGTTGGACAGCTCTGCAAGTCTGCATCATTCCTTCTTATGTCCAGAGAGTTCTACACTTTGTGTCATCACAGAGGGAGGGGCCTCTTTTCTCTCTGGGTTCACCAGAGAATCTTGATCTCACTACAGCCACATCTCTTAGAAGAAAGGGCCACAATTTCCCACCCTGAGCCCACACGCATGTGGGAAGAACTAACAGGCCTTTGATAAAGCCAGCAATTCTCAACCAGTTTGGGAGAGGAGAAGCGTATCAAATTTGCTCTGGGGAAATACAGATGCAGAATGTCAGCAAGATGACAGAATAGGAGGTTCAAGCTCTCATACCCCCACCAAAACATCAATTTTAACAACCATCCACGGACAGGAATACCCCTGTGGGAACCTGGAAGTTGAGTGGAGAGTTTACAGCACTTCATTTCAGAAGACAAACAAACAAACAAACAAGAATAGATGCATTATACACACTACTATATATAAAATAGATAACTAATAAGGACCTACTGTATAGCACAGGGAACTCTTTTCACTACTCTGTAATGACCTATATGGGAAAAGTATCTAAAAAAGAGTGGATATATGTATATATGTAACTGATTCACTTTGCTGTACAGCAAAAACTAACACAACATTTTAAAACAACTATACTCCAATAAAAATTTTTTAAAAAAGAATAGATGCATTGAAGAATATGAGTCTCACTTTACCTGTGTCACCCCTCCTCCACAGCAGCACAGCTCAATGCCAGGAGAGACCCCCTGAGCCCACAATTTTTCCCACAAGGGAAAGTGAGAACCAAGTGAGTGCTCAACTTCCCCAGCCTGGTGGGACATTGCCCCCAGAAGCCTGCTTCTGCCTTACCATATCCAGAGCAGTGGGGGGATCAGCATGGCTGAATAATCTGGAGGGGGGAGTAGAAGCAGGGCAAAAGGGCAGGGGTCACAGCAACCACTGTGCAGAGCTCAAAAACTGGCTTCAGATCCTACTAACTGGCTTGCAGACTTCACCAAGGGGCCTGCCCCCAAATCCCATGGGACACCTCACTGGTAGCGCCCCCCCCCCACTGGATGGCACGTGCCCCCAGCACTCTACTTGTGAACGCCCAAGATGGTGGATGTGAGCCTCCACAGACAGCTTTTGGGAGCCTCTGCAGAGGGCAAGTACAAACCCCTGCAGACAGCACACAGATATCCCCAGCTGGCTTGACCTGGCAGGATTGAGATCAACCTTGAATACTTCAGAGCACTGACCTGGGGGAAATAACAAAGCCAACCCACAGAATGGTAAATCACATACAGTGTATGATAAAGTATATATCCAGAATCTATAAAGAACTCTTACAACTTAACAGTAAAAAGACTCAAATGAAAAGGGAGAGAGTATTTGAACAGACGTTTCTCAAAAAAATATATACAAATAACCAATAGCACATGAAGACATGCTCAACATTGTTAGCCGTAATGAAATTCAATTGAAAACCACGAGGAACCACTTCACATTCACTAAGATGGCTACATCAAAAAGAGAGATAATTAGAAGTGTTGACAAGGACATCAGAAATTGGAACCCTCATACATTGCTGGTGGAATGTGGAAATGGTACAGTATGGTAGTTCCTCAAAGTGTCAAACATGGAGTTAACATATGAAGCAGCAATTCAGTCCTAGGTATGCACCCAACAGAAATTAAAACATACATGCATTCAAATACTTGCACACAAATGTTCATAATCACATTACTCATAATATCCCCAAACTGGAAACAACCCAATGTCTATCAACTGATGAATGGTTGAATGAAATGTGGTATATCCATACAGTGGAATCAGCAGTAAAAAATAATTAAGTATTGATACATGGTATAACATGGATGAATCTTGAAAACATTATGCTAAGTGAAAGAACCCAGTTAGAAAAGACCACATATTTTATGATTAGGTTTATATGAAATTCCCAGAATAGGCGCTCTTTATACAGAGAGAGAAATAGAATAGATTCGTGGGTGGGATGGGGAGAAATGAGGAGTGAACTGATAACAGATATGGGGTTTCCTTTTGGAGTGATGACAAAGTTTTAAAATTGATCGTGATGATGGCTACAAAACTCTGTGGATATATTAAAAATCATTAAATTGTATACTTTGGTGAACTTTATAGTATGTGAATTACATCACAATAAAGCTATTTTTTTAAATCTGGGATATTAAAAAAATTTTTAAATCTGAGGATGTAAATTTTTTATACAACTTAAAAATACTTGTTCAAAGAAATGAACAAAATTTGTAGTAATTTTGCAGAAGACCAAAGAAAGGAATATATATTGGCTTTATCTTTTGCAAACTGACTACAAAAATAAAACTTTAGTTTTTATTTCTTAAATATTTAAGCATATTTGATTCAGTTCATGAAAGGAGTTACATAATTCAAAGAAAACTGATCCCACAGTGACACCAGCAAATAGCAGGCTAACAACAATGCCCGGTTTATGTCAAACTTCTTGTAGCTTCCTTATACCTCCATCTTGAGAAATGAATCACTTGGCCCCAGATAGTATAGTGAAAAGCAGGGCCTTTCAGAGTACAAGATCCGAAAGACCAGTTGGCCCATGATTAATGTTCTTAGAGGGCCTCAAAGTGAGAATTTTGACATTACTTCCAGGTGAGCTTATAACCCAGTCACAGAGGTACACAGGCATACTGTTAGGGTTTAAAAAAATGTTCATTGTGTATTTTGTGACCGTTAATTTTATGTGTCAGCTTGACTGGGCCATAGGGTGCCCAGACATTTGGCCAAATATTATTGTGGGTGAGTCTGTGAGGGTGTTTCTGGAGGAGATTAACATTTGAATCAGGGGACTGAGTAAAGCAGATTTCCCTCCCTTAATCAATTAAGGTTATGATTAGCCTCATCCAATCAATTGATGAGAAAAGAACAAAAAGGCTGAATAAGAGGAACTTCCTCCTGTCTGATTCTTTTAGCTGGGACATTGGTCTTTTCCAGCCTTCGGACTCCAGCTGAAACACTGGCTTTTTGTGGGTCTCTAGCCTGCTGGCTTTTAGACTGGAACATATACCACCATCAGCTCTCCTGGTTCTAAGGCCTTTGGACTCAGACTGGAACTAAACCATTGGCTCCCTGGGTCTCCATCTTACCAGCTGCAGGTCTTGTCACTTCTGTCTCCATAATCATGTGAGCCTATTCCTTATAATAAATCATAGATGATAGAGAGAGAGAGAGAGAGAGAGAGAGATACTAGATAGATAGATATTCCTGACTAATACACATCTTTAATTTTGTGCTGTTCTGTCAGACCACAATCCTTACAAATTATATACTACAATGTCTGTAACCTTACTTTGCCTTCCCTAGAAGTTTTAATCTATAGGGGTCTTATGCAATAGCAATGGTTTGATTTTTTCTCAAGCTTTGAGAAACTCTGATGGAAACACCTGCATATGTCAGAACACGTATCTCCCCATTAACTTGTATGATCCTGGTTGAACCTTGACTCCGCTTGTGTCTCAGAGTAACCAAATGTACAAAGATGGTGATAATTCCTAACTTTCCTTATTAATAAGACTCTTATGAGGACCAAGTGAGATAAGAGGTATGAAAAATGTTTTCAAAAATAAGGCAATATACAGTAGTGATAAAATTTTAGTGTTTTTGTTGAATGTTATTAATATTTTAGTATTAATTGAAATCTCTCTAATGACAATAGAGAGAAAACCCTAATGGACAGCTGAATTAGAATAATATAGATAAGTTAGAATAAAATTTGAGCATATTAAAAGTGTATACTGGGCTTCCCTGGTGGCGCAGTGGTTGAGAGTCCGCCTGCCGATGCAGGGGACACGGGTTCGTGCCCCGGTCCGGGAAGATCCCACATGCTGCGGAGTGGCTAGGCCCATGAGCCATGGCCGCTGAGCCTGCGCTCCGCAACGGGAGAGACCACAACAGTGAGAGGCCAGCATACCACACACACACACACAAAAAAGTGTATACTGCAAAAAAAAATCACTAGATCATTTTCTGCTTCTTTAATTTACAGTGTAATGTGGGATGAGGAGTAAACTTGTTATACTCATGGAACAGGTGAGCTATTAAATTAATTTCATGTAAACAAACCAGATAAGAGGCAGCAAGTATACTGACATGGAAAGCCACTTCCTGTTATATAAATAACTACCATACAGATGCTTATAAGTATAATGTTTTTCATGTAATACCACCAAAGAAAGCCTATCTCACAGAGAAGAATCACATCGTTGGAAATTGCCCAAAGCTTTGAAGCCCAATGCCAGGAACAGCATAAGTGCCTAGTTAATATTTGCAGACTGATTAGGGGAAAAAAGTATTTATGTATAAATAAGAATATTGACTATAGGAACATGCGGATAATTGTTTCACTCAGTATTTCAATACCATGTCCAGTTTGGAGCCTGAAACTTAAGTGAATGGAGAACTTGGAGTAGTTCCAGAGAAAAGCAATGAAAATGATTAAAAAGATGGAAAATGGGGCCTATAAATCATGACTACAAGAATTGGAGCTTAGTTAACCTGAAAGAAAAAGCTACATGACTGCACCAGATTCTTGTATCTGAAACTGAGAGACGGTGAGATTTGCCATCACCCATCCATACAGCCCTGCAAGCAGAAATCCAGAAACAGCAAAGAAATTTTCAAAGTATTAGTATTATTTCTGTAAATATCAAACTCTCTTTTCTTGTGGTTTTCAAAACAACAACAGCAGGCCTGGGACAAGCAGGGTACGCAACGATTCAACCCTCAAAAATGTAGCAAGTGCCACTGTGGGCCAGGTGCCTTGCTGGGCATTGTGGAGAGAAAGGGGTAGGGCAGGGCATGACCCTTAACCTCGGGAGTGTGGTTGTAAAGAGAGCCGCAGGACGTCAGGAAATCTCTATCAAAAAATATGGAAAGCCCCTACCGCCTCTAAGAAAGGCACAAGCAAGTTTACTTGGGAAGCTGGGGTAAAAAAGGAGCTTCTTTATCAGGGTCTTACTGCTGCAAATAAGTCTGTGGGCAGAAGTACGCAGGAGGGCAGTAAGGCCGCTCTGTGTGAACAGAAGAGGAAACAAAGGAAATCCAGGCTAGACACATGACAGCCTGAACCAGTTAGGAAGGCTGTAAATGTCATCACATCCAATTTGCAGATGAAGAAACTGAGGTTTGGAGGAACTTCAAGATGGCACAGGAGTAAGACGTGGAGATCACCTTCCTCCCCACAAATACACCAGAAATACATCTACATGTGGAAAAACTCCTACAGAACACCTGCTGAACGCTGCCAGAAGACCTCAGACCTCCCCAAAGGCAAGAAATTCCCCAAGTACATCAGTAGGGCAAAACAAAAAAGAAAAAACGAGACAAAAGAATAGGGACAGGACCTGCACCAGTGGAAGGGAGCTGTGAAGGAGGAAAGGTTTCCACACACTAAGAAGCCCCTTCATGGGCAGAGACTGTGGGTGGTGGAGGGGTGAAGCTTCAGAGCCACAGAGGAGAGCGCAGCCACAGGGCTGCGGAGGGCAAAGCGGAGAGATTCCCGCACAGATGATCGGTGCCGACCAGCACTCACCAGCCCGAGAGACTTGTCTGCTCACCCAACGGGGTGGGCAGGGGCTGGGATCTGAGGCTCGGGCTTCAGTTGGATCCCAGGGAGAGGACTGGGGTTGGCTGCGTGAGCACAGCCTGAAGGGGGCTACTGCGCCACAGCTAGCCGGGAGGGAGTGAGGGAAAAAGTCTGGACCTGCCGAAGAGGCAAGAGATTCTGTCTTGTCTCTGTTTCCTGGTGCCCGAGGAGAGGGGATTCAGAGCACCGCTTAAAGGAGCTCCAGAGACAGGGGTAAGCCGCAGCTATCGGCGCGGACCCCAGAGATGGACATGAGACGCTAAGGCTGCTGCTGCAGCCACCAAGAAGCCTGTGTGCGAGCACAGGTCACTAGCCACACCTCCCCTCCTGGGAGCCTGTGCAGCCCGCCACTGCCACGGTCTCATGATCCAGAGACAACTTCCCCAGGAGAATACACAGTGCACCTCAGGCTGGTGCAAGGTCATGCTGGCCTCTGCTGCTGCAGGCTCGCCCCGCATCCGTATCCCTCCCTCCCCACGGCCTGAGTGGGCCAGAGCCCCCGAATCAGCTGCTCCTTTAACACCATCCTGTCTGAGCGAAGAACAGACACCCTCAGGTGACCTACACACAGAGGCAGGACCAGATCCAAAGCTGAACCCCAGGAGCTGTGCGAACAAAGAAGAGAAATGGAAATCTCTCCCAGCAGCCTCAGGAGCAGCGGATAAAATCTCCACAGTCAACTTGATGTACCCTGCATCTGTGGAATACATGAATAGACAACGAATCATCCCAAATTGAGGAGGTGGACTTTGGGAACAAGGATATATATACTGTTTTCCCTTTTCCTCTTTTTGTGAGTATGTATGTTTATGCTTCTGTGTGTGATTTTGTCTGTATTGCTTTCCTTTTACCATCTGTCCTAGGGTTCTCTCTGTCCATTTTTTTGTTTGATTGTTCTTTTGTATAGTTTTTGGCATTGTTATCATTGGTGGATTTGTTTTTGGTTTGGTTGCTCACTTCCTTCTTTCATTCTTTCTTTTTTTTTATTACTTTAAAATTTTTTTCAATTTTTTTTATTTTAATAACTTTATTGTATTGTACTGTATCTTCCTCTTTCTTTCTTTCTTTCTTTTTCCCCCTTTTATTCTGAGCCGTGTGGATGACAAGCTCTTGGTGCTCCAGCCAGACATCAGGGCTGTGCCTCTGAGGTGGGAGAGCCAAGTTCAGGACATTGGTCCACAAGAGACCTCCAGCTCCATGTAATATCAAACTGTGAAAATCTCCCTGAGATCTCCATCTCAACGCCAAGACCCAGATCCACTCAATGACCAGCAAGCTACAGTGCTGGACACCCTATGCCAAACAACTAACAAGACAGGAACACAAGCCCACCCATTAGCAGAGAGGTTGGCTAAAATCATAATAAGGCCACAGACACCCCCAAAACATACCACCAAACATGGACCTGCCCACCAGAAAGACAAGATCCAGCCTCATCCACCAGAACATAGGCACTAGTCCCTTCCACCAGGAAGCCTACACAACCAACTGAACCAACCTTAGCTACTGGGGGCAGACACCAAAAGTAACGGGAACTATGAACCTGCAGCCTGAAAAAAGGAGACCCCAAACACAGTAAATTAAGCAAAATCAGAAGACAGAGAAACACACAGCAGATGAAGGAGCAAGGCAGAAACCCACCAGACCAAACAAATGAAGGGGAAATAGGCAGTATACCTGAAAAAGAATTCAGAGTAATGGTAGTAAAGATGATCCAAAATCTTGGAAATAGAATGGAGAAAATACGAGAAACGTTTTACAAGGACCTAGAAAAACTAAAGAGCAAACAAACAGTGATGAACAAAACAATAAATGAAATTAAAAATTCCCTAGATGGGATCAATAGTAGAATAATTGAGGCAGAAGAACGGATAAGTGACCTGGAAGACAAAATAGTGGAAATAACTACTGCAGAGCAGAATAAAGAAAAAAGAATGAAAAGAACTCAGGACAGTCTCAGAGACCTCTGGGACAACATTAAATGCACCAACATTCAAATGATAGGGGTCCCAGAAGAAAAGCAAAAAAGAAAGGGACTGAAAAAATATTTGAAGACATTATAGTTGAAAACTTCCCTAATATGGGGAAGAAAAGAGTCAATCAAGTCCAGGAAGCACAGCGAGTCCCATACACGATAAATCCAAGGAGAAACACACAAAGACACATATTAATCAAACTATCAAAAATTAAATACAAAGAAAAAAAATTTAAACGCAGCAAGGGAAAAACAACAAATTAACACACAAGGGAATCCCCATAAGGTTAACAGCTGATCTTCCAGCAGAAACTCTGCAAGCCAGAAGGGAGTGGCAGGACATATTTAAAGTGATGAGGGAGAAAACCTACAACCAAGATTACTCTACCCAGCAAGGATCTCATTCAGATCTGACAGAGAAATTAAAACCTTTACACACAAGCAAAAGCTAAGAGAATTCAGCACCACCAAACCAGCTTTACAACAAATGCTAAAGGAATTTTTCTAGGCAGGAAACACAAGAGAAGGAAAAGACCTACAATGACAAACCCAAAACAATTAAGAAAATGGTAATAGAAGCATACATATCGATAATTACCTTAAATGTAAATGAATTAAATGCTCCAACCAAAAGACATAGATTGGCTGAATGGATACAAAAACAGGACCCATATATATGCTGTCTATAAGAGACCCACTTCAGACCTAGGGACACAAACAGATTGAAAGTGAGGGGATGGAAAAAGATATTCCATGCAAATGGAAATCAAAAGAAAGCTGGAGGAACAATTCTCATATCACACAAAATAGACTTTAAAACAAAGACTATTACAAGAGACAAAGAAGGACACTCCATAATGATCAAGGGATCAATCCAAGAAGATGATGTAACAATTGTAAATATTTATGCACCCAACACAGGAGCACCTCAATACACAGGGAAATACTAACAGCCATAAAAGGGGAAATCCACAGTAACACAATCATAGTGGGTAACATTAACACCCCACTTTCACCAATGGACAGATCATGCAAAATGAAAATAAATCAGGAAACACAAGCTTTAACTGATACATTAAACAAGATGGACTTAATTGATATTTATAGGACATTCCACCCAAAAACAACAGAAGACACTTTCTTCTCAAGTGCTCATGGAACATTCTCCAGGATAGATCTTATCTTGGGTCACAAATCAAGCCTTGGTAAATATAAGAAAATTAAAATCGTATCAAGTATCTTTTCTGACCACAATGCTATGAGACTAGATATCAACTACAGGAAAAAATCTGTAAAAAATACAAACACATGGTGGCTAAACAATACACTACTTAATAACCAAAAGGTCACTGAAGAAATCAAAGAGGAAATCAAAAAATTCCTAGAAACAAATGACAATGAATACACGATGACGCAAAACCTACGGGATGCAGCAAAAGCAGTTCTAAGAGGGAAGATTATAGCAATACAATCCTACCTCAAGAAACAAGAAATATCTCAAATAAACAACCTAACCTTACACCTAAAGCACTTAGAGAAAGAAGAACAAAAAAACCCCAAAGTTAGTAGAAGGAAAGAAATCATAAAAATCAGATCAGAAATAAATGAAAATGAAATGAAGGAAACGATAGCAAAGATCAATAAAACTAAAAGCTGGTTCTTTGAGAAGGTAAACAAAATTGATAAACCATTAGCCAGACTCATCAAGACAAAAAGGGAGAAGACTCAAAACACTAGAATTAAAAATGAAAAAGGAGAAGTAAGAACTGACACTGCAGAAATACAAAGTATCAAGAGAGATTACTACAAGCAACTATATGCCAATAAAAGGGACAATACGGAAGAAATGGACAATTTTTAGAAATGCACAACCTCCCGATACTGAACCAGGAAGAAAGAGAAAATATGAACAGACCAATCACAAGCACTGAAATTGAAACTGTGATTAAAAATCTTCCAACAAATAAAAGCCCAGGACCAGACGGCTTCACAGACGGCTTCAAACATTTAGAGAAGAGCTAACATGTATGCTTCTCAAACTCTTCCAAAATATGTCAGAGGGAGGAACACTCCCAAACTCATTCTACAAGGCCAGCATCACCCTGATACCAAAACCAGACAAAGATGCCACACACACAAAGAAAAACTACAGGCCAATATCACTGATGAACAAAGATGCAAAAATCCTCAACAAAAAACTAGGACACAAAATCCAGCACCACATTAAAAGGATCATATAACATGATCAAGTGGGGTTTACCCCAAGAATGCAAGGATTCTTCAATATATGCAAATCAATCAATGTGATAAACCATATTAACAAAATGAAGGAGAAAAACCACATGATCATCTCAACAGAGGCAGAAAAAGCTTTTGACAAAATTCAACACCCATTTACGATAAAAACCTTCCAGAAAGTAGGCATAGAGGGAACTTACCTCAACATAAAAAAGGCCATATATGACAAACCTACAGCCAACATCGTCCTCAATGGTGAAAAACTGAAACCATTTCCACTAAGATTATGAAAAAGACAAGGTTTCCCACTCTCACCACTATTATTCAACAGTTTTGGAAGTTTTAGCCACAGCAATCAGAGAAGAAAAAGAAATAAAAGGAATCCAAATCAGAAAAGAAGAAGTAAAGTTGTCACTGTTTGCAGGTGACATGATACTATACATAGAGAATCCTAAAGACTCTACCAGAAAACTACTAGTGCTAATCAATGAATTTGGTAAAGTAGCAGAATACAAAATTAATGCACAGAAATCTCTAGCATTCCTATACACTAATGATGAAAAATCTGAAAGTGAAATTAAGAAAACATTTACCACTGCAATGAAACAAATAAAATATCTAGGAATAAAATATATATATATATATATATATATATATATATATATATATATATATAGGAATAAACCGACCTAAGGAGATTAAAGACCTGTATGCAGAAAATTATAAGACACTGATGAAAGAAATTAAAGATGATACAAACAGATAGAGAGATATACCATGTTCTTGGATTGGAAGAATCAACATTGTGAAAATGACTCTACTACCCAAAGCAATCTACAGGTTCAGTGCCATCCTTATCAAACCACCAATGGCATTTTTCAGAGAACTAGAATAAAAAATTTCACAATCTGTATGGAAACACAGAAGACCCCGAATAGCCAAAGCAATCTTAAGAAAGAAAAACGGAGCTGGAGGAATCAGGTTCCCTGACTTAAGACTATACTACAAAGCTACAGTAATCAAGACAGTCTGGTACTGGCACAAAAACAGAAATATAGATCAATGGAACAGGATAGAAGGCCCAGAGAGAAACCCACGCATACGTGGTCACCTTATCTTTGATAAAGGAGGCAAGAGTATACAGTGGAGAAAAGACAGCCTCTTCAATACGCGGTGCTGGGAAAACTGGACAGCTACATGTAAAAGAATGAAATTAGAACACTCCCTAACACCATACACAAAAATAAACTCAAAATGGATTAAAGACCTAAATGTAAGGCCAGACACTATCAAACTCTTAGAAGAAAACATAGGCAGAACACTCTCTGACATAAATCACAGCAAGATCCTCTTTGACCCACCTCCTAGAAAAATGGAAATAAAAACAAAAATAAACAAATGAGACCTAATGAAACTCAAAACCTTTTGCACAGCAAAGGAAAACACAAACAAGATGAAAAGACAACCCTCAGAATGGGAGAAAATATTTGCAAATGAAGCAACTGACAAAGGATTAATCTCAGAAATTTACAAGCAGCTCATGCAACTCAATATCAAAAAAATAAACAACCCAATCCAAAAATGGGCAGGAGACCTAAATAGACATTTCTCCAAAGAAGATATACAGATTGCCAACAAACACATGAAAGAATGCTCAACATTGTTAATCATTAGAGAAATGCAAATCAAAACTACAATGAGATTATCATCTCACACCAGTGAGAATGGCCATCAACCAAAAATCTACAAACAGTAAATGCTGGAGAGGGTTTGGAGAAAAGGGAACCCTCTTGCACGTTGGTAGGAATTTAAATTGATACATCCACTATGGAGAACAGTATGGAGGTTCCTTAAAAAACTAAAAATAGAACTACCATACGACCCAGCAACCCCACTACTGGGCATATACTCTGAGAAAACCATAATTCAAAAACAGTCATGTACCACAATGTTCACTGCAGCTGTATTTACAATAGCCAGGACATGGAAGCAACCTAAGTGTCCATCGACAGATGTATGGATAAAGAAGATGTGGCACATATATACAATGGAATATTACTCAGCCATAAAAAGAAATGAAATTGAGTTATTTGTAGTGAGGTGGATGGACCTAGTGTCTGTCTTACAGAGTGAAGTAAGTCAGAAGAGAAAAACAAATACCGTAATCTAACACATATATATGGAATCTAAAAAAAAAAATGGTTCTGATGAACCTAGGTGCAGGACAGGAATAAAGACGCAGACGTAGAGAATGGACTTGAGGACACGGGGAGGGGGAAGGGTAAGCTGGGACAAAGTAAGAGAGTAGCACTGACATACATACACTACCAAATATAAAATAGATAGCTAGTGGGAAGCAGCCACATAGCACAGGGAGATCAGCTCGGTGCTTTGTGACCACCTAGAGCGGTGGGATAGGGAGGGTGGGAGGGAGGGAGATGCAAGAGGGAAGAGATATGGGGATATATGTGTATGTACAACTGATTCACTTTGTTATAAAGCAGAAACTAACACACCATTGTAAAGCAATTATACTCCAATAAAGATGTTAAAAAAAAAAAAGAAACTGAGGTTCAATGGTCTCAGTGATTTGGGCAAGGTTAGCAGCAGTTAATGTCAGGGCTGGGACTTGAACCCACAAATCCTGATCTCGAGTCTGTTTTAGGGCTCTTTACAAATCCTTGTTACTCCTTTAGCAATCCTAACGTGCTGTGGTTTGTCAGATAAATATTTCTTTCCATTAGAGCTGAAATTGTTATCAACAGAAAATCCCCACCTTGTTGAGTAATTTGCTGGGGGGATGGAGAGATGATGTCATCATGGTCATATGGTACAAAGTCACTGAATTCTGTACACACACACACACACACACACACACAAGTTATTTATAAAGAGTTTAATTTAGCCAAAGTGTCATTTAATAATGAATAAAGCATCTCATCTCTATTTGTTCAGTTACACTCCACGTAGTTAAGACAAGAGATATAAACTAGAATTAAACTGTTTTCAATTTTTTATTTTAAATTGAAACAAAATGCACCACCGTACACATGCTTTCTATTCTCACCCCTGCTGCATCCTCACATCTTTTCTTTTTCTTGTGTTTTAAATGAAAATGTTTCACATGCCTTCAGTCAATCTAACAATAATCAAAAAATGATTCTGGATCAACACACACAAAATTGGGGGAAAGAAGTAGTTTATTGGAGTCCAGGCAAATCACAAGATAAAACAGAAGTCAGTGTATTGGCGAGTTAGCGATTTAGTTTATTTTATTATTTTATTTTGTTTCTCTATATTCAGAGGCTAGCAAAATTACTTCTGAATTTCTGGATGTTAAGAGTCTAGAATTATTGAAATCTGAATTTTTCTGTCTCGATAACTGACTGAAAATGAAGCAAAAATATATTTCCCTTTATTTTTGTTTCAAAGGTTCAATGGAATAAATTTCACAGAAAACAAATATTGGAGAAACTAATACAATTCTTCAAGGCATCCTGTTGTTTCTTAGAAGTTCCCAAACCTCACACCAATATTCCCACGTGATCACAGTTTCAAAATGACCTCCTTTTATCCTGCCCCATGACTGGAAATCACCTTAAAATTCAATATGGGAGGATGAACTTTCCTGGTTCAATTTCCCAAGTGTCTTAATTGTAATTTTATCCAATTTGTTGGTAGCGACTCCCAGGAGTTGCTCAAGGACACAAAAGCTGCCCTTTTTATCCCTGCCTGCTTGTCCCCCTCTCCTTGCACGGAAGCTCTGTAATAAATGAGGAACGCACAACTGTGCTGGGTGGTTACATCTGCTCATGATTCCCTCTATGCGCTTGCTTTAGGAAGACACTGGAGAGTCACTGAGAAGCAGAGCAATTTCTTACCCATTAGTTTGTAAGAATCCCCCTGCCCCAACATGATTTAAAACATGAGCATCATGACCTCGATATTCTCAGAAGGTATTAGTCTCCCTGCCTCTCTTTCAGGGAAGTCCTGATTTACTTTCTTAGAAAGGGTGGATGCATCTAAAAGCTAATAGTTCTGAGTGTAAGCTTGAGTACATGTCTGAACTCTTGACTTCAGGTCAAGCTAACCTAAAAAAATGAGAAATTCAATCTTGTCCTATTTGTGAGCCCTGATCGGGTCTGACACCACTGAGGAGAGTTTTTAAGTTCAGAGATCGGCACTAGCTGGTACCCATGCACTAGGAAGGAGTCCACACAAGCTGGTCGCCCAGGCTGATGGTTAGAGACAAAAGCCCCTCTCTACTAAAGCTGCAGGTGCATGAGCCAGAAGAGTAGTCTAAGCTCCTATCCTAAGTAAAATGACTCAGGTTAAAACTAAAGAGATGCATCTGAATAGGTCATTGATGTAAGGAGATCCTGAGGTAGGAAGCAGAGCCTGGATTGAAAAGAGAGCAAGGTAAGCAGGAGGGTGTTCGGAGAAATTGCATAGACAGGTTTTTATACATCCTCAGTAATGCATTGGGTGGATGGGCAGGATTTATTTAAAAGTCCATGGATGGAGCTGACCTCACCACATGAGAATGCCTCCCCTAGCAGGGCTGGGTCTGAGTTTTCCAAGGCTGGTGCACTCCTAAGTCAGAGGTACATCCTCATGACTGTTCTTCAGGCTCTACCCTTTACTGCTGATACATGAAATGGGGCCAATGGAGCTGAGGAACTCTTTCAAGCATATTTGGGCTGTTTCAGGGAAATCAGCACTAATTATTAGGTTCTAGTGTAGTTGGTGGAATTTCAGCAGAGAGGCCAGGGCTGGTGTGGACACACATGAGGAAGACTGATGGAGTCGGCTGCCACAAGTTCATCCCATTGTTCTCCTCCCAGGCAGCTGGTATCCATAGGTCAGAAGAAAGAGGTCAGAGGGCAAGCTGAAATTCTACCAACTACTAGAATAATGGTGGTACCAGGAGGTGCAGAAAGAAGTGACTCAGTGCTTTAGGTGGAGGAAAGCAGTGGAGTTTTATATGGGAAATCCACAGTGGCTACTGAGTAGAACAGTTGTGTGGTCTTTAAAAGATACAATTATGAGTGTACTTCTCTCAGACCAGACTGACATGCTCACTCTGACCATTGGTCTATAAATTCTGGAAAGGTGAATGGAGCTATAGATGAACAGCCTCCTCCAAACTGGGATTTAAGTGGTCGGGTTATATTAGGCCCTAAAAGACTTCCTTGATAAATAGGGAGGGTATCAGGGAATGGTGCCTTGGTGGGAAGGATCAGGATAGGGAGTAAGCCCTAAATTGGTTTCTTATGGAGGATGCCTATATCAGTCAGGGAAGGCTAGGTTATGCTGCAGTAAAAATTACCCCCAAATCTGAATGGCTTAAAAGAAGAAATTTCATTTATCATTCAGGGTGTTTGTCCGTTAGGGATCTACTGGGGGCCCTACTCCATTTACTTTCACTCAGGAATCCACACCAAGGGAGATTTAATCTGTGTGCTGCCATGTTTGCTCTGGCAGGAAAATGAGAACACAGCAAATCATGCACCAGCCCTTAAAACTCAGCCCACAGTTGACATTTGTCATTTCTGTTCTCATTTCATTGATTACAGCAAGTCACGTGGTCACACCTAACCCTAAGAGGGCAGAGAAGTGCAAGTTGTCCATGTGCCCAAAGGGAGGACTAAAAATATTTCATGATCAGCACTAATGATTACCAAAATGTCCACATCACTAAGATGGTATCATGACCATGGGAAGGGAGGGGGTTGGTCTGAAATGATGGTGTGTCTGAACAGTTCAGTTTGCTGGATATGTGGCGCTAGCTCAGCACTGCCACCATCACCACCAAACCCCCACCTCCGTCCTCTCCTTGACCTGGGTATTTTAGGTGTCAATTTCTGTAATAGGTGAATTAATGGTGCCCCCAAAACACACATGCCCTAATCCCTAGAATCTATGAATATGTTACTTTATATGGCAAAAGTAACTTTGCAGATGTGAGTAAGTTAAGGATCTTGGAATGCGGAGATGATCATGGATTATCCAGGTGGACCCAATGGAATCACAGGGGCCCCTATAAGAGGGAGACGGGAGTGTACGTTAAAGAAAAAAAGGAGATTTGAGGATGTTACACTGCTGGGTTTGAAGATAGAGGATGGGGCCACAAGCCAAGGAATGCAGGCAGTCTCTAGAAGCTGGAAAGGGGAAAGAAATAGAGTCTCTACTAGAGCTTCCAGAGAGAACATGGCCCTACCTACACCTTGATTTTAGCACAGTTAGTGTGTCTCAGACTTCTGAACTCCAGAACAGTAAGAGAATAAAATTGTGTTGTTTAGATTACCACTAAATCTGTGGTAATATGTCCAGTAGCAAGAGGAAACTAATACAATGTCCCAGAAAATGTGATGTAAGAGGAAAGTCCTCAGACAGAGTTTGGAATGGGCAAAGTTAGATGACAGGAAGCATTGTTGCAAAGCTGTAGTGTTGGTACATGATGAGTGTGAATTTCATGGCCACCACTCAAACCCATTGACCTGGGAGGGCAGGCGGCCCCAAATCCAAAGGTATCCCTAATAAAAAGAACTTGGTCCTGTCGCTTAATTATGTTTTAAATGAGTAAAACACAACCCCACATGTGCAGAAACATGAATTCCTTCTTGCTTTTCTTCCTCCTAACTTTTCCCTCTCCACACCTCCCCCGCTCTCAGCTTCAACTCCTTTCCATTTCAGCTGAACCAGCAGCAAATGCCAATACTGAGCAAGGTAGTCATGATTTTAAACACCTTCACTTGCAGAGCATAGCATCATTTCGGGACGATCATAGGGTCAACCACACACCCAAAACTTAAATCTGCTCTACAACTTCCGTTCCAGGTTAATGTCTACACGTAAAACGGAGTTAGGTTTTAGACTCCAGAAACTATAAACAGTGTTTTACTATGTGCAGGGATGTCACTTACAGCTGTACAGATTGTGCACAACACAGTCCTATGGGGACACCATGCCAACAGGTCCATGTCAATGGTGCTTCCAAAAATTTTGCAGTCCACAACTCACACAACTGTATGTGGCAGCCTTACACTCTACAAATACCCATTCAGATATGTGAAAAGTGGGTAAGATGTAGGACAATTCTTCACTGTGCGGAACCATCCCATCTATCTAGCATCTGTGGCCTCCACCCATTCTATAACAGTAGCACACCTCAATCATTCTGACAACACAAAACACTCCACAAACTTACAAACTGCTCCTGTGGAACAACAGTGCATTCATTCTTCATTTCTCTGATCTCATCTTTTAAGCTCTCATTCTTGCACCAATCACACCACTCTTCTTGATGAAAGCTTTTAACAGTCCATGTTTCCTCCTTCCTCAAGCGTCTCTGCAACTTATTTCTCTGGGATGAACACTCTGAGGCTTAACATCTCCAAACTCTCCTTCACTCCCTTCATACCCCTGCCCAAATGTCACCTTATCAAAAAGTCCTTCTCTGGCCACGCTACATAAGATAGAAATCCCACACCTACCCCAGCACTTCTTGCCCCTCTTATTTTGCTTTATTTTTCTTAACATCATGATCACTCTCTATAGCACTATCTTTTACTGAGTTATTTATTTTCTGTATCCCTTCACTAGCACTTAAGTTTCATGAAGCCAGGAACTTGACCTGTTTCATTCACTGTTATACCCCCAGCACCTAGGACAGTGCCTTCCTTGCCCTAGCCATTCAATAATTATTTGTGCCATGAATAGTACATGGTAACAACTTCACTCATGATAGCATATGCTCAGTAACACTCCTTTTCCCATTTATCCAAGTCAATGAATTCAATCACTTCACTTCCCTCCTTCCTATTCATAACTTGAGTTGCACTGCCCAAAGTAAAAAAAGATCAGATAGTCAGCAAGTCCTATCTTAGAACATTATATCACATTGATGTTTCTTGTATGAGGGGATGAATGCAGAGTAGTTTTCAGATAAGTTGTGTGTTTTCACTAAGTTCATTTAACGTAAGTATGCTCTCCGTATAGGTCTGGAAGACAAAGATAAAGATAGAAATTGGGCATGGCATGACACAAGGAACCTGACAGGCATTACTACATTTAATCTGTACAGCCATCTTGTAAAATAGAGAAAACTAAAGCTATTTCACCTAAGAGAAAACAAAGGTTCAGTGATAATAAGTTAATACCAGAGCAGAATTAAACACCATGCCTGTCTGACTGTAAAATTTATGGTCATTTTACCCCATCACTGGAGCGAGACAATGAAGTATGCTGAACACAAGTGCTATTTCCTCAAGATCTGAGCATCATTTTAAGGGTCACAGTTTATTAAAAAAAAAAAAAATCCTAGATTCATTTTCAAGAATATTTATTTTATGCTCATTTATGGACAATATCTGGAAATACTTGAGAAATGAGGTCAACTCCTCCTTATCTTTAGACAAATTATACAAGATTTTGGCTCACTCATGGCAAATTTTTGTTTAAAGCCAGTTTATTAACCAACAGCACCTACTCTGCTTAATGAATTGCTTTCTTGATATTATTGGCAGTCTGTACCCTACCTACTTAATTACTGTGTTCTAAAATAATCAATGTCTTTTGTCTTACCGAGGCCAAAACCAAGACAAATTATGAGACAGAGAGATGCTTCTGTGCTCCTCCCATCCCTTCCTTGTTAAGATCTTGCTAGAGGAGAACAGAGAAACAAAAGGAAGATAGACTGCAAGGAGAACTGCTTACTCAACAGTAGGTCTGACATGTAAAGGTCAATAACCAGAATCCTAGTAGGGCATCCCAACAGCCAATGTTCAGCTGGCTCTGGACATTGGCTATTGGGAATCTTAGAAGTCAAAGAAGTATTAATCACTTCCTTGTGCACCATATTGAGTGGTTTCTACATTACTATTTAATGCTCACAATACGGGAATTTACTGTTAGCTCTAATTTACAAATGAGATGTTGAAAACCTTCACTAAGCTTAGATATAAAGGAACTAGAATCCCACCCAAGTCTATCTGACTCCAGGGCCCATGTCCTTCACCACTGAACTATGGTACAGGACAGGAGCATTCCACGTCAGAGAAGGCAGGAGTGTCTCAATTTCCAGTGCCAGTCTGTAGAAGCAGGACCTTTGGTTCATGGCTAGACAGAAAAGGGCCATGATCTACACCCTGAGGTAAGAGTAGGACACAAGCAAGTGCGCCCAGGCCTAGCTAAGTATACCAGAGCCTGGTAAACATATAATCTGTGATCCACAGGTCAATGGTGGTAAAGTTTACACTTCAGGTAAAGTGC
Organism: Aethalodelphis obliquidens; assembly: GCF_003676395.1. Classification (NCBI taxonomy): domain Eukaryota; kingdom Metazoa; phylum Chordata; class Mammalia; order Artiodactyla; family Delphinidae; genus Aethalodelphis; species Aethalodelphis obliquidens. Next base: position 15,167,190 of record NW_020837956.1, on the reverse strand, counting down.
TGCTCATGGCATCTCAAAAGCTTTTGGATGAAACTACACAAGGATCTAACTGCAGGTAAAATATTGTGGAAGAAGACCTCATAGTCCAACAAAAATTATCAAGACTCTTAAACATAAAAAACATTATCTACTTCATTCATTCTACTAATCTTTTTCTGAATAACCCCCAAATAAAATGGTTGCTGTATTCATTTTCTATGTGCAATACAGAAAATCATCTTAAACATATCCCTCTTCTAAACCTATAACCCTGAACTACAGATGAGTTAATCAAGGTGCTTTCCTGTTAGCAATCAGCTTACACCATCACCAGATTTACCCCTCAACAGGATACTTCTCTGGTTACCTCTGCTTGGGTCCTCCTGTTCTGGCCCTTGCCTCACAGATACAATTGAAACCAAGAGGATTTCAGGGAAAGCAAAGAAACATTGTGAGCCAGACAGCTCTAAGAATCAATCAAGTAATGCTCCCATGCCATTGTAAAGCAATTATACTCCAATAAAGATGTTAAAAAAATAAAATAAAATAAAAAAATAAAAGCTGATGCAAAAAAAAAAAAAAAAAAGTAATGCTCCCATGGAGCAACATGACCCTCAGTCTGAACACTGAATGTACAGTCTAGTCAGTCCACAGGTCTTTAAAAAATATTTTATTTTATTAAAGGTCTTTACAGAGTAACATCCAGACTCCAGATCCAGCTGCCAAGGATACCCTATTATGCTAGGAGTACTGGCTGGGGCATGGTAAGTAGCTCCAGCTTCCCACCTTTCTCTTCAGAGATGGGAGTGGTGGGTGTTATCTCATTTGGGGGTTCCACAATGCTCACAAGGTCAGGAAAGGGCTTCTTAAGGCCAATCTTACCACTTGGGTCCCAAGGCAGCATGACCTTCACTTTGATGCCCAGCACACCCTGACTGTGTAGCACGTGGCACATGGCAGTGTCAACATAGTGGTTAACAGAGTCCCAGATCATCAGGCCATCCACAAACTTCATGGATTTAGTGCTATATCCTCAGAGTTTCCCAGTACCATGACTATGCAGGCTTTAGCCCCACATTCCATGATGAACGGCAGCATACCACAGCAGGCCCTCCTCCACACAGCAAGTCCTCCTAGGAATCTGTAATACAGAGACTCTGCCTGGGCAATAGCACACAGACCTCTTGTGGCCACCTTTTCAGTATAAAGCTCTACACTGCCCTCAGGGAAGCTAGATCTTTTCTGAACCACAGCAGTCAGTTTGCAGATCTGCTGGCCCTTCTCACCAGGAACATTCTGCATACTGGTGACCAGGATAATGATTTCTGTCATGGCTGGTGTAACTCAGAACTCCATAGTATCCATCTTCAGCCAGCTCCTGAGTGAGAAACCCATTCAGTTCAGCTTTGAAGATATTATCGGTGACAAACTTCCTCTCCTTGGAAATTTGCACCACCATCTTGCCGCCGTGTGCTGCCATAAGGAAAAACTACTAACACATCTTGAGTTCATACTATGTAGCAGACACTTTTTTGAGTTTAGACTTTTGAGATCCAAATTAGAATAGTCTAAATATGTAGTTTTGTTTATCTCTATTTAACTACCCTATTCCTGAGTTGCGTTCCTGAAACTTGACTGTAGTAGAAGTTTTCCAGGTAAAGGAAAGAAAGGAAATTCAGGCCAGGAAATAAGTGGCATGAATAAATGACAGGAAATGTGAAAGTCTTTACCTGATTTGGGGAAAGGTGAGAAGTATAAGATGGGTGAAATATAAGGTGATGGACATGGTGGGTGAGGATGACAAAGTCACCATCTTTATTGTACTCTGTGGGGGAAACTTCAGGAGGGAGAAGATGTAGAAATTATTGGAGGCAGACAAGACTTTTTGTTACCTTACATTACACTTCTTTCATCTCAGTCGCTTTAGCTCTCAGTCCATCTCATTCTCAGCAGGAATGTGCTTTGACAACCAAACATTTTGATTCAGGATCTGTTTCAAGGAAGGCTTGATTTCTGTGAGAAAAATCTGGATGGGTTCCCAGCTTCTCCTCTGCCCAGCCTTCATTCACAGCATGCTTTCCTCATTCTCTTTGATGTGAATTTTCAGAACATCATTGGGTGTAATCAATATTCAAACATAATTTCAATAAACCCATCCAAAAGCAGGTTCAAATGTTTTCACAATACTTCTCACCAGCCTTGAGAGTGCTCTTTCTGGCTATCAGAGTCACCACCATAAAGTGTATGGGTTGGCCCTAAACAAGAATGGCCAACTAAGGGGACTAATAGACACAGAAATCTAGCACCAGTTCTGCTCCTGCAGTTGAAGAGCTCAACAGGAGGTGGCATCACCCAAAAAATAAAGCACTTGTTTTTTTCCCATACAAATAAACTGCTTAGGCTATTAGCGGCCTTTTGGCCCAACAGAAAAAACAGGCCTACGTAACACATTACTATTTCAGCCAGAAAGAATAATAACAAAAGATAGATAATTTTGTCTAGAAGAAAATGAGTTGAACCCTCAGAGAATAACAAAATGTGACTTTATATAAAATAATACAATACATGTAAATAAGTGCCTGTCGTACAGTAAGCAGAACAATGATGTCTACTTATTACTAATATCAGTAATAATATTTCATTTTCATTATTTATTATTTTTAGGGAATTGAGAGTGTTTATGTAATTGATTTTTAAAGTTACCAAAACACTCCACGGCTATCATTTCAGTGTAAATTGAATGTAGTTGTTCTGATCTATAAAAGAAGACAAAGGCTATCAAGATATATTTTTTAAAAGCTGATGAAAATATGGCAGTGTTTTAAGTTTTGACAGAACTGAGTGAGAAAGTACTCCAGAGTTATATTACTTTTGCTAATTTTCAGGATGCTTAAAATGTTTTATAATTTTATATAATATATAAATATTCTAATCTCCCCAAACAGAAAAGACAGCCTTGATACTAGAAGTGGGGGCAAGGAAACTCTAACACTAAGTCAAGTGGCTGAGATCTGGTCCTATTTACTTCCTACATGACCTTGAGCTGATCAATTTACTGCCTCTCTAACCAAGCATTTTCTCACCTGTAAAATACAAGAATTGTACTAGAAGATCTCTCAGGTTCTTTACTCAAATTTTATGACCAAGTCTACTCTTTGACAGCTAAAGAAGATAGGGCTGATTTTAGTGCATGCTGTCTGTCCCCATATCTTGAAAATAACTGATTGCCTAGAAGGGTCAAAGATGCGCCATCTGCTTCTATTACCAATTACATTGTGAAGCTGCCTCAAGTTTAAAAAAGAAAAATTTAGTGAAAAACAGAAGTTGGCAGGAAATGAGCTGTAAATAATATTACCCCCACATATTTACTGAATAATTCATAACCAGTACATAGTAGAAGCATAATTTTTAAAATGACATTTTCCCCAAGTACCTGAATGTTCTGACATCAGTAACAAATGATTTAGTTGGCATTACCTTAAAAGTTACAGTGTTTAGAGATTGACATCTCAGATTTAAATTTATTTTATTCTTATCAATTTCCTTTAAATCAACTTTGCTGTATTATATCGGAATGAAATATTTGCCATAGTTGACTATCCCTCATTATTTTTCACATATCCTTTTTTAATATTCTTTATCCAATGTTTTTCTTTTGAAATATTCCATTTTTCCTCACCAGTGAGACCCTTCACTGGCATTCAAACTGCATAAAATAATCTTACAATTTGATAAATTAATATAAGAACATTTTATTTAATTATGCATAAGGAGAACTAGTATTACGTTAGTGATTTTTCAATCTGATACAATGAAAACACACTTGTTCCAATTTATTTTACTCACCACTATCTTTTTTTTAAATTTATTTATTTTTGGCTGCGTTGGGTGTTCATTGCTGTGCGCGGGCTCTAGGTGCATGGGCTGCAGTAGTTGTGGCTCGTGGGCTCTAGAGCGCAGGCTCAGTAGTTGTGGCGCACGGGCTTAGTTGCTCCGCAGCATGTGGGATCTTCCCTCACCAGGGCTCGAACCTGTGTCCCCTAGCTTTGGCAGGCGGATTCTTAACCACTGCACCGCCAGGGAAATCCCTCACCATTTTCTTTTATCCTCTCTACCATTTTATATTGGCCTCCTCAAACTGCAATTTGCTCCAATTTTTAACGAAACTGTATTGCTGTCCAAATTCTTTCTCAAATAGGATAAGATATACTTATGTCTTCTACTGCATCGCCAAGTTACACCACAAAACACTAAAAGTGAGATTATATGAGGAATTTTGCATAGCAGTACTCCTACACCAATTACAATTTACAAGGAGCATTAGTATCAGCTGTGTCTCAGAACTTCAATCCAATGTCAGCTGAGTCTCCCAAGTGAGCCAATCATAGCCCTTCCCACCTTTAATTGCAATCCCATAACTGCCTCCCTTTGAGAATTCAAGGTGCTTCCCTGAGAGTTCTCTAATCTGCCAACACAACCTCTAACCCATTCAGGTCATATACACTTTTTAGAAGAATGCAGGGGCATCTCCAGATTTTCTGAATAGGAAGGGCTTCTGGGCAGCTCTCTGATTTGAAGAAGTAGTTATATAACTTGAAGCCAGATACATGGAAAACTTGCTATTTTTCTTAGATTGTATGAACATTCAGATTATTTTGGGGGTTCCCCTCGTCATAAGCCAACCCTTGGTTTCTCAGCCGCAACAGTGACTTGACTTTTCATTTGACCAGGAAGTCCTATTACAATCCAAGTCCCAGAGGGTGGGAGTTAAGTCCACTTCCTTATACAGGCTTTCAGATGTTAACTATGCTGTGGGATACTGTCTGGCTAGGGCAAATGGTTTTGTGTACAAAATGAAGTTTTCCTTTTATTCGGCCTGAAAATTTTCTATCTATTGACAACTGTCATGATTAGCCATCCTGAAGAACTCTTTTTACTGGCTCAAAAGTATATGTGTTGAATTTTTTAAACTTTTATTCATTCTTTCATTTATTCAATAAATATTTATTGAGAACTCACTACTGTGCATCAGGTATTGTTCTAGGCACTTTGTGAGTACTTGAAAATTGACTATAGATTGATAATAAAATAAAACCAAAATTAGTGCTTTTGATGGGGTTTTTGTGCTTATTTCAACCTATGAATTACAATGTTCTTCAACACTATAGCGTAAGAGTAAATAAAGAAGGGCTAAATGACAGACCTATGGATAAACAGAATAGACTAAATATCTACCTAAAAGTCTTCCTTTGAGCTCACCACCCACATGTGTTTATTCTCTGTCTCTCGTTCTCTCTCTCATTCTCTCTCTCTCCCCCTATCATACTCCTAAGGTTCCCATTCATATTTCCAACTCTATGCTTAATGACAGATACCTCCTGTCAGTGAATAATGTGTTACCACAGATGGATAGCACACGACCCCCACTTAAACTCATCTTCTGCCTTGGATAGATCACCCACTCAGTTGTAGTACCAATGGGTCCCTTGGGAAGTGGGCATTAAGATGATGTTAGGAGTGCAAGAGGTTTATTGTGTTGTGACTGGAGAAAGGGTGGTTTAATGCTTGAGAGAAATAAAAAGGGAGAGGAAGCAGGATGGGATGGGGAAAAGATCAGATCACCACACAGATCTGACCAAGTCTTGCCAACACAATGAGGAGCAGTGGAACAACGCTTTATCAGGTAGAAACGGCCGGGTCCTAGCACCTCTGTGCTCAGTAGCTGGCTAGTCACTGCCCAGGAAGAGCATAGCTTCATCTGGAAAACTGAAGTGGGTCCTGAAGGCATTAGCAGCTGGAGGCTGTCAAGTGACCACACTCCCCATAGCTAAACATCAAGTTCTATCTTGAAGGAAAATCCAAGCCCAGGCAACCACAGTGTTCTCGAGAACAGAGCCCTAAGGAAATGGAATAAGACACTGCTAAGAATTAGACCATGAACGGGACCAAGAGAAAGAGCTGCCTAAAAGGGATGTAGGAGGACTGAGAAGAGTGACCAAAGGAGATACCCAGAACATCTCTTGGGTACCTGCATCACAGAGGACCCCAAAACACTGTGACAACTGCAGGGAGTGAAGACACGAGCCTAGTGTTTTAATAATCTGACCCCGGACCAGGAATCACTCCTGGCTCCACCACGTAAGAACATGGTGATATTGGTCATTACCCAACCTCTCCACATTGCAGCGTCCTTATCTGTACAATGTATTAATGTAAGAGGAGTATTAAAAATTAGAGATAAAGATAAAATCACTATAACATATTAAGTCCTCAATATTTATTTACCATTATTATTGCCATTGTTGTTGCCAGTTGTTGTTCTATTGAAGACCTTGTTAACCTACTTCAGATTTGCCCCAGATTCCCAGGGCAGGGCTGCTAGAATACAGTCTACTTGAGTGGATAAGGCAGACTCTGGAGATGAACTGCCTGACTTCAAATCCCAACTCTACTATCTAAGAGTTGTGAAGTCTTGAGTAATTATTGAACTTCTCAGTGCCTCAGTTTTCTAATCTGGAAGAGAAGGATAACAACAGTACATATTTCCTGAGTTTATTTCAGGAAATGTACTTAGTACAGAGCAAGCCACTTAGTACGTGCTCAATAAATGGTAGCTGTTAGCACTTAAAAGTATTTTTGCTTTATTATAAAATAAATACATTTTAAAACATTTCAAAAATAGAGCTTTTTTAAACTAAAACAACACCAAAAAATTCCATTTGTTTCCTGTAAAAGACTAAATGCTTCTCAGTTTGTACAATCCCAAATAAACAGTCTACATAGAGTCCGCCAAAATTCTATATTGCTTTCTGCTAACACCTAGTATGTTTTCAACATACTATTTAAATATTCTTTAATTATTTAGTTATTCTTTAATGACTATCTTAGTTATTCTTTAGTGACTATCTTACAGGTCACTGTAAGGAAAAAAACCTCCATCATCTGCATAAATTCTGAACTTAACTTTCTCCTTGTTCCAGCTCAAAAAGCAAAAATGTATGCAATGGGCTCAAATGGAAAACTGTTGATGCATGTTATTCCTTGGTGTGTGTTTTTAGTTTTGATTCTAGGTACATCCACAGACTATATAACATCTGATTGGAAATCTTTTCAATAATCTAGGTCTTTGGCATCATGTTGACAAAACTGGATGATTGATTGTTCCTGACATATTTTTTAATCCAGATGTTTGGATTTCCTGAAGGCCTGGCCCAAGGGTTGGTTTGTTCTTGGAATGATATTATGGTGCAAGCATCTTGAAATTCAGAACTCTATTTTATAAACCTACTCAGCAAAATGCCCTATACACTTAATCCCATAAATGCTACTTGATTTTTTATTCAATCAAATTGTTAATTGAAAAGGCATTGAGAGGATTCTAGAGATGCAATACTCAGGAAATGTATTAACAACAGAGCACAAAAATGAAGAAACAATCACTAAATGGCATTTACGAATTTTAGGTACAAACTCCAGACTTCCATAGACTTACCTCAAGGCCTGAAAAAGACATGGTTAAGTTACTCTATCTTATGGCTGGATTGTGTTCTGAACGCCTGTTGGTAGTTAGAATGAATTTACCCATTGTCAAAAGTTATAAAGATGGTAAAGTTCCAAGGTTAGTCCACAAAAATCTATTTAACTGGCAACAAAGCTGCATACTATTAACCAACTCCCAGAGCTCTCTGCCTTGAGTCTTCTGGGTCCTGCGTGTCCCAGGACTTTAAAGCACTTAGTTTTAAATAATCCGTAAACTGCTCTAAACCAGGGAGGGCCTAAACTGTAACCCCTGATCTCAACAACTCCAGCCTTAAACGGCTGACCAGTTGTGGAGAGTGGGCCTAGTGGTGCCTCTGTTGCTAGGCAGCTTCCACCCCAAGAAAGCAAGATTACTGGTATGTGGACATACCAGTAATATTTACTGCCTTAATTTTCCCTCCAGTTTATACTTCCCAGAGTCTAATTTCATAACACCTGGTATTTCCCACTTTTAATGTCTTTCTAGTCTTATTTTTTTCTTCTTAGTCTTTTGGCTGGTCTTTTAAAGACCAATGTGAAGAATTTTAATATGCAATTATAAACCCACAATGGTCCATAAATTTGGTTCCTCCTTCCCTAACACCAACAAATTGAGTCCTGGAACCACCAATAATTGACCAAAAATATGAAAAATGTTGGTGATTCAATGTGAATTAAAGAAAATAAAAAGTAAACTCATATAATATTGAATGTGATATCATCTTGAAAATGGATATATCTCATCTTTATTCATTATTTTCTGGCTCACTATCAGCTCAGGCATTTATTCCCAGAGACTTCCCTGATCCCACCTCCACCTCCAGCCTTGTTACACGTCTCTCATCTGTGCTTCTAACTTCCTTATGTCTTTCTCTGTGATTGCCCTCACCACATTGCACTAAAAATGTCTATTTATATATCTTTCTCTCTGATTAGACTGTAACCTTCTGGAAGCAAGAACTGTGACTTATCTGTCCTCTCATCCCCTGCACTAGCAAACTGCCTGTATACAGTGTAGGTGCTCAAGAAGTTTTTATGAATAAATTACCCTCTATCAGGCACCAAACAATATGCAAGATGTTTTTACAAATATTTGGATTTATAATGTAATACTATAAATATTTTTAAATTATAGGTATTATCATATGTAATTCTAGCAAAAAAACCTTATGAGATAGGTAAGACTATCACCAGTTTAGAGGGGTTGAGTCACACCATCAGAAAGGGTCAGAACTGGCACTGAAAGTCAGAGGAAAGGATCTCCAAAGCCCTGTGTCCACCACTCTTTCCCATTGCTTGTATGAGCTATTGGCACTGCAGAATGATGTGTTACTCACTTTTTTCCAAAATAAACCATCTACTTGTTCTCTTCCATTAATAGGTAATCAAGAATTAGTAAGATGTGCTTGCAATTATCTTGTCTTAGACATTACACTTAAGAGTCTAGTCAAGCACACATTTTTTTCTATCAATGTCCAAGTGACAGCATTAACCATGTAGCTTCATTATAATAACTGAGAGAGAATTCCATCAGAAATCTCACAGGCCCTGGGTATGAGCTGCATGGGCTATATATGGAAAACCCTATCTTCTTTGTTAATTATAAGATCTGGTTTTTGTCAGCTGTTAAAAGGGCTTGGGGATGATATGAAGATCCCTCTGGCCCTTGTGGGCACCATCATCATGAATTAATAGATGAAATACAGCCTGCATATGCACTTGGAAAACACCACCAGCTTCTATTCTTCATAGTCTTACATCTTCCACTCACAGGTTCCAGGATCAGAGAGGAAGTCGGGAATCATTAAAAACAACAGCTGAAAAAAGGCAGAAAGGCAGAGCTCACTCATTTCCTAATTGCAACAAAATGATCAGGAGAACAAGTTCAGGACCCCTATGCCTCGTTGCACAGAGTAACAAGATTAAAAAGGATAAGATGTTGCTGCCAAGATGCTGAGGAGCCATCTCAGAGAACTTGGAAGGTGACTCCAAGACCTATGGTCAGAGCATGGACTTCCAGTCAATCCCCTAAATCATATTCAAGATGAGGCCTGCCCTCAGGGATCAACATGAAGGCTCCAGATCAGCATATGAGTGTGAAACACCTGGAAAAAGCAGGGCGAAAATCAAAGCTCATCTCTTAGTGAAGAGGAAATCTAGCCTGATATTGGCTAGGGAAGGAAAGATACCCTGGATTGCTACCTAGGACAGAAGATGCTCTCATGGTGTCTGAGGTCAAACTAAGCACTTTTATCCTCAGACACCTAGGTTTCAGTATATTTGGACCATTAGATCATTGTAAGAACAGACTCATCCATGTCTACCAATTTTAATTCCTCTGAATTTTTGCCTCTAGCGTGGAATATTACGTCCCATTTTGGGACTACATGAAGAAACCCATGTTCTCAGGTGACCTAGGGACCACATCCAAATAAAAGAATGCCACCCTTCTTCTCAGATAGTTTGAACTCCATTGACAATTGTCAACTCCATTGACAATTTCTCTGCTGGTCTATGTACAGATTCAGAGCTCAGTTAGGGAAGCTGTTTCTGTCTAGTTCCCCTGCCCCACTGTAAACCTAAAACCTTGCCCTACCAAAGAATAACTGGAAAATGAACTCTTCAGATAAACAAAAATTCTTTACCTAAAATCTAATTCTTTAATGAAGAGGAAATTTTTTCCTTTAGTCCAATAGTAGTCCAATAGTCTCTCTCCCCCATCCCTGTCATTATTTTTGCTAAGTAATATTTCATAAGTGACAACAGATTGCAGAACACTGCGCTTAGCATTATCACATATCTATAGCTTCAGACTGTATAAATTCAAACAATAAAAGAAGTTTTGTGACCACGAAGAAGACATAGTTGAAAGACCTAAAAAATGCAACAAGGTGTAGATTTTACTAAAATTTTCTGAGTGCCTATTATGTTATGCAAAGTGCTGACGCTCTGTGATAGAGAGAACTTTCTGAGTTGCGAAACATGGCAACCCAATTTAAACTAATAGATGCAAAGTCAAGGGAATTCATTAGAAGACTTCTAGAGGGTTGCACCAAAGCCAGAGTGAAGATCAGCCTAGACTCAGAAATGGAGCTGGGACCGGATGCCCTATCCCTGACCGGACCAAAGAGTCCTTTAGTCCTTCTGTAAGGAGCCAGAACAGACTCTCCCTCTCTCAGTCTACTTTTCTCTATCTGCTTGACTCTTCTAACTTCAGTCCTTCTTCTGCTCGTAAGTTCATAGCACAGACCACGGTCACCAATAGTCCCTCAGTTTTATATTCTACCATACAAATACTCAGAGGGAGACATCTCCCTGTTTTCTGTCTCTATCTCTCTCCCCTACTTTCTATCTGGGCATTAAATGAGTCACTAATTTAAGGAGTCCCAAATTAGGCTTGAAGATAGTGAACTGCCAATAATATAACTTAACCGATTTCAGAAAAATATACAACAAAATTTCCATGATGTCATTAAGGATAAGATAATGAAAGAAAACAAATATTACATTAAAACCACAAGGTTTACATCACTGAAAAGCACAAAGATTTGCAAACCCATGAACGGAGTAACAAAGAATTATGAAAAATAAAGACAGCGAGAAAACAAAGCTCAGATCACTATGTAGATTTGACCAAGTCTTAGACAAACTAAAAGGCAGCTCCGAAGCAAAGAGTGCCCATTAGAGGAGGTCAGGATTGGACAGAAATGGCCAGGCCCTAGTACCCCCTGCCATGCTCACTCATTGGCTGGAGGCTGCCCGAAAAGAGCAGAGCCATAGCTTGAAAGCTGAAGCCAATAACAGCAGGAAATTGTCTGCTAACTGCACTTATTGCACCTGAACAGCAAATTTTTTCTTGAAGAGAGGTTTAAGTGACACAACTCCACTTCAGCAGTGTATAAAAGTAGAATGATAGCAAGGCATATAAAAGCCTGCATTCCCACCAGTAGAGAGGACATGTTCATTTTCTTGTACCCTTACCAACCTTGAATATTACATGTGGTTGATTTCTTTTAGATTTTCAAGTTTTCTGTACATAGCATTTTCTTGCAATTTAAAGGAATAAAAATTAATTTCCATAAATATGGTTACAAAAAAAAAACGTAGAATGATGTTTACCATTTTTTAGCTGCTCCGAAGCCATCCCTCTTTGTAAGAGCAACCCAGTTTTTGTTCGGGGTAAGTTGCACATTGTACTGTGTCAATGGAAGAGCAATGCCAGTGTTATAAGCTGAATTATGCCCCTCCGACACACACCCACACAAATTCATGTGTTGATGTCTTAATTTCTAGTACTTTAGAATGTAACTATATTTGGAGATAGGGCCTTTAAAGATATAAATTAAAATAGCATCATTAGAGTGAGCCCTAATCCAATATGAATGCTGTCTTTGTAAGAGGACATTTAGACACAGACACATAGAGAGGGGAGACTAAGTGAAGATACATGGAGAAGCTGGCCATCTACAAACCAAGAAAAGAGGCCTGGAAAAGATTCTTTCGTCACAGCCCTCAGAAGGAACCAACCCTCCTGACACCTCAATGTTGGATTTCTAGCCTCTAGAACTGCAAGAAAATAAATTTCCGTTGCTTAAGCCACGCAGTCTGTGGTATTTTGTTACTGCAGCCCTGGAAAATTAATACAATCGGGCTTCACTATGAAAGAAAAGAGGAACAGATTCTTCTCCATGATATAGCTGGGAGAAAGCTCATGATGTAAGCTTGGCCAATCAGAAGCCAACTCTCAAGACACTGAATTCCATCCCGAGGAGGGTGAGAAGACAGAGGTGCAGTTGGCGGTCATTCATGGCTGCTTCTGGTCACTCTGGCTGTGGACAGCTTGCTATGCCCCTGACTCTTTAGACAGCACCCCTACCTACCTACCACCTGCCCCTTCTCATGAATATTTCCCTCCCCACTAGTATCATTCCAGTAAATTCCCCAGTCAGGGTCTGATCCTTCAACCAGGATTCCTAATTGACACAGAAAGTTTATCTATTACTAAATAAATTAATTTGGCAGCAAAACACAATGTGGAGAAACTGTTCATTGTTCGGGTAACAAACACGTAAATATACAATTTACCACCCTTCAAAAATAAATCACTCCAGAAGGCAGGTATAAAAATAATCTTCTTGAATGGTTTAAGAAGCAAATTTTGAGACATTACTAGTAAGAGAGATTTTCCCATAATTATTATGGTAAAGAAAATATGCCTGCTTTTTCAAATTTGTAACCATTTTTTATAAACTAAAATTGTACTACATTTGCCCTTGCCTTCTTCCTAATTTGATTTTAGAAAGTCACAGGTAAAGATTTGTGAAACTAACTAGACTTTTCACAATTTGCTGTGGCATTAAAGTGGTTGTGTTTTTTGGTTCCAGGTCTTCTATTTTGAGAAAGAATAACACAAATAGACCTCTTTCTGTACTAGCCTCAGACCAGAGGCCAGAGCATAAAATCACATTATCTCAAAACCAGAGCTGATACAACTAACTGTATGGTACCCAGATTAGCCACTATTTAAATAATTGCATGTTAATAATATTGATGAATGATGCAGTACTACCTAAAGTAAATCTCTAACAGGGTAACTACCCTTGGTCTAATTCTGGTCAATATTTTTTGCAGTGACCTATGCAAAGAGTAGGAAAGTGTGCTTTTCAAATTTAACAAGCACAAAACTAAAAAAGATAACCAATATGTTAGACATACAAGTTAAAATTTTAAATGGTATTGATTTTTTTAATTGGAGTATAGTTGCTCTGAAATATTGTGTTAGTTCATACTGTACAGCAAAGTGAATCAGCTATTCACACACACATATATCGCCTCTTTTTTGGATTTCCTTCTCATTTAGGTCACCACAGAGCACTGAGTAGAGTTCCCTGTGCTACACAGGTTCTCATTAGTTATCCATTTTATACATAGAATCAATAGTGTATATATGTCAATCTCAATCTCCCAGTTCATCCCATTCCTCCTTCCCCCTTGGTATCCATAGATTTGTTCTCTACATCTGTGTCTCTGTTTCTACTTTGTAAATAAGATCATCTATACCAATTTTTTCAGATTCCACATATATGTGTTAATATATGATATTTGTTTTTCTCTGACTTACTTCAGTCTGTATGACAGTCTCTAGGTCCATCCATGTCTCTACAAATGACCCAATTTCATTCCTTTTTATGACTGAGTAATATTCCATTGTATATATGTACTACATCTTCTTTATCCATTCCTCTGTTGATGGACATTTAGGTTGCTTCCATGACCTGGCTATTGTTAAAAAAACATGGAACGCTTCACGAATTTGTGTGCCATCCTTGCACAAGGGTCACGCTAATCTTCTCTGTATGGTTCCAATTTTAGTATATGTGCTGCCAAAGCAAGCACTAACTGGTATTGATTGACACAATATAAAAACATTAAAAGATGACATTTTTAATGTCTTGAATTCAGTATCAAAATCTTGAATTTAGTAACAAAACTGCAATGGCAATATATGTGGTTTTAAAATGCTCCGGACAGTTCTATTTGTAGTTTTTTAAGGAACCTCCATACTGTTCTCTGTAGTGCCTGTACCAATTCACATTCCCACCAGCAGTGCAAGAGTGTTCCCTTTTCTCCACACCCTCTCCAGCATTTATTGTTTCTGGATTTTTTGATGATGGCCATTCTGACCAGTGTGAGATGGTATCTCATTGTAGTTCTGATTTGCATTTCTCTAATGATTAATGATGTTGAGCATTCTTTCATGTGTTTGTTGGCCATCTGTATATCTTCTTTGGAGAAATGTCTATTTAGGTCTTCTGCCCATTTTTGGATTGGGTTGTTTGTTTTTTTGTTATTGAGCTGCACGAGCTGCTTGTAAATTTTGGAGATTAATCCTTTGTCAGTTGCTTCATTTGCAAATATTTTCTCCCATTCTGAGTGTTGTCTTTTGGTCTTGTTTATGGTTTCCTTTGCTGTGCAAAAGCTTTGAAGTTTCATTAGGTTCCATTTGTTTATTTTTGTTTTTTTTTCCATTTCTCTAGAAGGTGGGTCAAAAAGGATCTTGCTGTGATTTATGTCATAGAATGTTCTGCCTATGTTTTCCTCTAAGAGATTGATGGTGTCTGGCCTTACATTTAGGTCTTTACTCCATTTTGCATTTATTTTTGTGTATGGTGTTAGGGAGTGTTCTAATTTCATTCTGTTACATGTAGCTGTCCAGTTTTCCCAGCACCACTTATTGAAGAGGCTATCTCTTCTCCATGCCTCCTTTATCAAAAATAAGGTGACCATATGTGCATGGGTTTATCTCTGGGCTTTCTATCCTGTTCCATTGATCTGTATTTCTGTTTTTGTGCCAGTACCATACTGTCTTGATTACTGAAGCTTTGTAGTATAGCGTGAAGTCAGGGAGCCTGATTCCTCCAGCTCCATTTTTCTTTCTCAAGATTGCTTTGGCTATTCGGGGTCTTTTGTGTTTCCATACAAATTGTGAAACTTTTTGTTCTAGTTCTGTGAAAAATGCCAGTGGTAGTTTCATAGGGATTGCACTGAATCTGTAGATTGCTTTGGGTAGTAGAGTCATTTTCACAATGTTGATTCTTCCAATCCAAGAACATGGTATATCTCTCCATCTGTTTGTATCATCTTTAGTTTCTTTCATCATTGTCTTATAGTTTTCTGCATACAGGTCTTTTGTCTCCTTAGGTAGATTTATTCCTAGGTATTTCATTCTTTTTGTTGCAATGGTAAATGGGAGTGTTTCCTTAATTTCTCTTTCAGACTTTTCATCATTAGTGTATAGGAATGCAAGAGATTTCTGTACATTAATTTTGTATATGCCACTTTACCAAATTCATTGACTATGAGTTTTCTAGTACAGTCTTTAGGATTCTCCATGTATAGTATCATGTCATCTGCAAACAGTGACAGCTTTACTTCTTCTTTTCTGATTTGGTTTCCTTTTATTTCTTTTTCTTCTCTTACTGCTGTGGTTAAAACTTCCAAAACTATGTTGAATAAGAGTGGTGAGAGTGGGCAACCTTGTCTTATTCCTGATCTTAGTGAAAATGGTTTCAGTTTTTCACCATTGAGGACGATGTTGGCTGTGGGTTTGTCATATATGGCCTTTATTATGTTGAGGTAAGTTCCCTCTATGCATACTTTCTGGAAGGTTTTTATCATAAATTGGTGTTGAATTTTGTCGAAAGCTTTTTCTGCATCTATTGAGATGATCATATGGTTTTTCTCCTTCAATTTGTTAATATGGTGTATCACATTGATGATTTGCATATATTGAAGAATCCTTGCATTCCAGGGATAAACCCCACTTGATCATGGTATATGATCCTTTGGATTGGATCTGTTGGATCTGTGCTGTTGGATTCTGTTTGCTAGTATTTTGTTGATGATTTTTGCATCTATGTTCATCAGTGATATTGGCCTGTAGTTTTCTGTCTTTGTGACATCTTTGTCTGGTTTTGGTATCAGGGTGATGGTGGTCTCATAGAATGAGTTTGGGAGTGTTACTCCTTCTGCTATATTGGTACGATTTTTTTATATTTGTAATTTTTATGTTCTTAGGTGTCCCAGTTGCATGTACATGGTACCTGCATGATATATCTCTGCAAATATATATAATAACATCAGTTCACTTTCTTTGTAATCAAAGATAATGCTACTATGAAAGCAACCTACTTGTGTGTGTAGATGTGGACTTTGGGCCATCTTTCTATGAACAGCCACTTCCTGGCATCCAATGCAACAGATTATTGAGAGCTGGAATGATTCCCAGGAAAGTGTATTGGAATTTACTTTATTTTCTCATTAAATTCAGGCAATTGCAGCATATAGTATAAATTACACCTCAACTTAAATTACATGTTTTCCTTTAGCCAAGGGAGAATTCTTTTCTATTGTAATCTTCACAAGTGTATCTATAAATCCATAAATGAAAGGGGAAACTTTCTTTATATTCCCAAATAAATATCAGTGTGAGATTTTCCAATATGCTAACATTTAATCTTGCCTCATTGAGAAATGACTGTTCCGTGTGATTTTTCTAGTTAATTGTCAGAAGCTCCTGATAGAGTTATTTATCCATGAAATTTTAACTATATTAATGAGACTACTTCATAAATGTATTACATTTGTCTGCATTGGTGAATGGAGCATAATAAATTATATTTAGTTTTCTTCCCTTATGATTTCAATCAAAAGTTACATATTTGTAATGGGCTGAATGGTGGCCCAAAAAATATATGTTCATGTATGGCATGGGCTGAATTGTGCCCCCCACATTAACACGTTGAAGCCTTAACTCCCAGTATGTCAGAATGTGACTGTATGTGGAGAAAAGGTCTTTAAGGAGGAAATTAAGTTAAAATGAGGCCTTTAGGGTGAGCCAAACTAACTAGTGTCCTTATAAGAAAAGGAAATTTGGACACACAAAGAGACACCAGGGACACATGTGCAGAGAGGAAATAACACATGAGGACACAATGAGAAGGGGGTAGTCTACAAGCCAAAGAGGGAGACTTGGGAGATATCAAACCTGCCAACACCTTGATCTCAGGCTGCTAGCCTCTGGGACTGTGAAACAATAAACTTTTATTGTTTAAGTTACCAAATCTGTGGTATTTTGTAATGGCAGTACTAGAAAATCAATACAACATCCTAATCCCTAGAATCTGTGAATAGTACCTTACATGGCAAAAGAGTGAATATTACTTTATAGGGCAAAAGGTGTGACTAAGTTAAGAATCTTGAAAAAAGGAGATTACCCTGTATTATCTGGGTAAACACCAAATGCCATCACAAGTATTCTTATGAGAGAGGCAGATGGAGTTTAGAGACACACAGAGAAGGAGGTGATGTGAAATGATGCAGCCACAACCCAAGGAATGCCAACAGGCACTAGAAGCTGAAAGAGGCAAGGAACAGAATCTCTCCTAGCGGCTCTAAAGGGAGTTCAGCCCTGCCCAACTTCCGGCCTCCAGAACTGTGAGAAAATAAACTGCCCTTTTAAGTCACCAAATTTGTGTTTAATTGTTATGGCAGTCTCAGAAAGCAAATATGATAGCACACTTGGTTTTAATACAGTGATGTTCTCATGACTCTCAGCATATGGAGTTTCTAATTGACTATTCTGTATTTGTGATTGTATTGGAAGCACTTGCTCTTTTTCTGATAGTATCAATATAAACATGTTGTTTCCATTGTTTCATTCATTTAACATAAAAACATGCACCACAAATTATTTTTGAGAGTCAAAGGCTATTATGAGCTTCCTTATCTCCCACTACCTTCCTTTCCTCAATTCTTTTAATCTATTTTTTCTAAAATTTATTAAATAACAGTCCATATGTTCAAAGTTTAAATTAAATTTGCTTTAAATTAATATTAGACCATTAAGAGCAACTCTATGTGCAATGCAAAGCTTATGGCTTCACAAGTATTTTCTTTTTCTGACATGACCTCCCTTAACTTTCAGATAAATAGTATGTTGTTTACCATATTTTTGAGGTTTCCAGAATATTTCCACAAGTTTGATCACCAACTATGAACACATTAGTGTAAAATTATCAGATGACTTCCTTAAAAAAATAATTTTTATTTTATTTTCCCAAAAGGAAATTTTATCCTGTAAGTGTGCTATTTAGTATCTTTGTTGATTCTTTCAGACCTTGTTTAAGATCTTGAAAATCTAGTACAATCATTTTGATTCATTTAAAGCCAAAGAATGGAGTTTGGATTGCCAACATAAAAGTACATTATTTTCATGAAAATAAACTTGCTTCAGTATAATTTTAGCTAAACACAGAATTACAATGCTTAACAAAGAAAACCTCATTTGGAAAAACCTCATTGGTAAAATTTTTAAAATTTTACTATGATAACTTAGTAACCAAGTTCATAATATAGTCAATCAACTTCAACCTTATAAGTATTTAATATGTGGCTACTTAATGTCATGCACTCTGCTAGAAGCTAAGTGCTACAGATTCATATATATATGATTCCATATAATACACAAAATTTTGCATATTATATAAATATAATACATTAAAGAATTTCTGGTGCTTCAGAGTTCAGGAGTAGAAATTAGCAGAAGTAGCCAGTTGTCTTAGATTCTGGTGAATAAAAGAACAGAAGTGCCTCATGAGTGATAGACCAAACTAAGCCTCACTGCTTAAAGCTGAGACTGGAATGAGGGTCCAATAACTGTGAGAGCAGCCTGAAAAAAAAAAAAAAAAACCTGTAGGTGAAAACTACCTGGGGCTATAATTTAAGTAAACCTGTGATCTAAAGGAGACAGATTTGACCTCTAGGTAATGAACAGGAGCAAACTATACTCTGAAACAGACTCCCTGATATAAAGAACAAACTAGTGGTTATCAGTGGGGAGAGGGTAGGAAGGGGTAAGATAGGGGTAAGGAACTAACAGGTACAAACTCCTATGTGTAAAATAAATAAGCTACAAGGATATATTGTACAGCACAGGGAATATAGCCAATATTTTATAGTAACTTTAAATGGAGTAAATCTATAAAAATTTTGAATCATGTTATACACCTGAAACTAATATAATACTGTAAATATTGTAAATCAACTATACTTCAATAAAAATAAACAAATAATTTAAAATACAATGTTAATTTAAAAAATAAATTCATTTGATATTTTTATAACCTTCGAGGAATGCAGCTATTTCCTACATTTTAGCATTTATGATATAGCTTAAACAAGTGACAATTCAAATATTCCTTTCCTGATTCTTTATTCCATTCCTCAACATTATCCATATGTTGATATTTCATTAATTAAAACAGAAACTGGATGTTTAAAGCCTGCTGCCAAGTCTGATATCAATTCCATTAGATCAATCATTTTCTAATCTCTTGAAATCTTTTCCAATTTTATGCCTTAAAAATAGGTCCTTATCCAAATTCTAGATGGCACCAGGAGACAGAAGCATTGACCAAAACGAAATGAGCCCACCACAGAAAGTTCTTTTGCTCTCTTATGAAAATTGTGAGTTATAAATAACACTATTTGAAAAGCACAAATCAAATGGTAACATTAGACTAAGGGGGTATCATCACAGAAATTTTAATTACATCCTTAGTTCTGCTATTTTGACTTCTGTCCTCTTATTAGTAAGTTTTATGACTTAAAAGCTCATCACAAGATTTCAATCCCAATTTTCTTGACTTTAACATGTCCCAGAAGTATGAAGTTCTTTCTTTTTTATTCCTACTGGGGGAGTATAACAATTATATTATTCCTTGTGAGTTTTCCCAATGTTAGCATTCAATCTGAGTCAATTCAGATAACAAATCTTTGTGCTACATCTGTGCTCAAACTAGACATTTAATTTTCAGGATACCATATTTTAATCAGTCATCAGGGGACTCTTATCTGTCTTTAGTCTGGCTGTTTCAGAGGTAATTGGCATTAACAGAGCACTGAGGTTATTCCTGCTCTAATCTCAAAGTTAGCAAATTAGTGCATCTGAAATTGCAGATATAAAATGACCCTGAATGTCTAACCTAAGAGGTGGTGGGCCAAGACCCAGTTTGCATGCATTTATGAAAGGAACCCTTTCTAAGGATAGAAAGAAAAACAATGCTTCCACTTTTCATAGGAAAAATAATAAAGAGCCATTCATATCCTCTAGATAATCACTAATCCAAAAATTCCACCTGTGATGAAAATACTACCATCATGGTCAATTTCAAGCTTCTAACATGTCATCACATAGAGTTGGGAAGAGATGCTAACAAACAGCTCTTGTGCCGTATGAGCTGGTTCCAGTATCCCAACTGTGACCAGGACACAAAAAAAGACAGTCAAAAAATATGTTAAGTGCCTGTGAGGTACCAGGCTACATCCTGACCATACTGACTAAAACAAGGACAAGAGACATGTCTCATTTGCTTCCGTTTTCTCCCATAATGTCAACTCTAGTGTGGCTTACACAACAGATGCACAAAACACATGTGTGAACAGAACTAGTAAATTCACTCAGAGTGAATGCTCAGTGTCTATTCTGCATGATTACTTCAAGATCACCCCAGAGTTCACCCAAACCTCAGCCTACATTTTTCAACATACTAACATTGATACCCAACCAAAATTTCCATCTTCTTCTGGTCCTGCCAGATTATTACCTAATTCAATTCCTCTCAGCTTTCAATCTGGAGTCCTTTCCTGGCTACATTTTCACCTCTCTCCCAGGTTCCTGGCCCTCTGTGGCTTCCAGGTCTTTCTGTCTCATATGCTACCCTAGGTAGCTCCCACCAGGTCATCAATGTAAGCAGGCCCCAGAGCCTTAGAACACAATACATCTTCTTCTGACTTTTCTTGATTTTTGCCTCT
This sequence comes from Aethalodelphis obliquidens, assembly GCF_003676395.1. NCBI lineage: Eukaryota > Metazoa > Chordata > Mammalia > Artiodactyla > Delphinidae > Aethalodelphis > Aethalodelphis obliquidens. Next base: position 15,146,319 of record NW_020837956.1, on the reverse strand, counting down.
GTCTTCTTTGAGCATTGTTCTTTGGAACTAGTAAAATTTATCCAACTTTTCTTGATTCTAATCTCTGACCTTGAGTCTCATTCCCCAAGACTCTTGCTGGTACTAACCACAGCTTCTTCCTGAATTCCCTTAGTGCGTCTAGCTCCTCAGGTGCATTCACTCTTTAATTTGGCATTATGCTGAGCTACTCTTGGAAATTCCTTTTAATTAATCATATTTGAATCTGATTCTATGTGAATATTCCCGTAGGTATGATACTGATTGACTCTTTTTTTATGAGACAAATTAATAAAATGTCCACTGATTTGATTTGCCTGTGTTACTTACTGAGCCATCCTCTTTTAAATGAGGCTCCAATCAAAGCCACATAGCTTCAAATCACTGGGTTACTTCACAATGTTACTTCTTTTTCTTAATTCAACCACTCTATTCCATTCTTTCCAAAAATGTGAAGAGCAAGAATGTCATTCCATTCTGCAAATTAAAGCCTAGAAGAAGGACTTCCCTGGTGGCGGAATGGTTAAGAATCCGCCTGCTAATGCAGGGGACACGGGTTCAAGCCCTGGTCCAGGAAGATCCCACATGCTGTGGAGCAACCAAGCCTGTGCACCACAACTATTGAGCTTTCGCTCTAGAGCCCGCGAGCCACAACTACTGAAGCCCGCGTGTCTAGAGCCCGGGCTCCGCAACAAGAGAAGCCACGGCAATGAGAAGCCCATGCACCGCAATGAAGAGTAGCCCCCGCTCTCCACAACTAGAGAAAGCCCACGTGCAGCAACAAAGACCAGCACAGACAAAAATAAACAAATAAATTTTAAAAATAAAAAAATAAAAATAAAGCCTAGAAGAAAATTAGGAAAGAAGCTGCAATTTTCTTTAAGTAAACCCAGCAACTAATATTTAAACTAAAGACTAAGAAAACGTGTAGGTGTTATTGACTATACCAAAATTTTCACTCTAGGATACCTTTGGAACCTCCCTCTTCTGCTTTCCATAGCTCATTTCTGAAATTGCTAGACTGTTACTGTAAAGTGGTCAGTCCCTGCTCTCATGGAGTTTTACTGAAACTAGGACACAAAGCACAGCCAACTCCAAGCTTAGTCAAGTCAAGCAGTGACAAAAAAGAATTCAGGTACAGACACCTGCTGACTTGAGAAATCTAGCCTTAGCAATCTGAGGGGTAGCTGATGCAGCAGCTCAAAGACCAGTACAGGAATCCTAGAAGTCTGACACGTGTCACGAAGCCTAAATCAGAAGTAAAGCCAAGGAATTAAGGGAAAACTCCAGGTCTAGCCTCAGAAAGAAGGTGGTAAAATTGGAGAATCAAACCAACCACAGAGCAGGTACATGAGAGTCTCAAAAACCTGCTGTGCCCCTCTGGTGGGGGCCTTTACAGCCATATACTCGTGAATGGTTTAACACCTATTACCCATAGAGTCCTTGCAGAAACATGAATTTCTTGAGGCTAACTGTATTAATATTGTTTAACTTTAGCAATAAAGGTTTATATTTTCATGTATGAATTTACTGTTTAACATTTATTAATCAGTTCATTGCTTTTGTGTGGTAGAGGCTTACATGAAATGGTGAAAATCTGATGAAATCTGGCACTCAAAATAAATTTTAAGAAGAAATAGTGGGAAATAATCTCAGTGAAATGATAAGAGATTGGTGATCTTCTAAACAGGTTTTTTAGGTATACTTTTTTGTTAAACAGTTTAATTTTTTGAAAAATCCATAAGATGTGAGAGACAATGTTTTAAATTGAATAACTTTAAAAACATTATATTTTTTAGTGAATGATATTGTATAATCAAAATTTAGAACTTATAATCAAGTTCCAAATTCAGGAACATTTTTTTAATGTACATTATGATAAGATTAAGAGCTAAGTTTTGCCAAATGCCTGAAATGTACCACACAGATGTACCAGCAAACCAAAGGGAACCCCAACAAGAGGGTCTGATATTATAGGGTTCATAAACCATCATTTATAGTCCCCATTTATGAAGTCACAAAGTTCTTGGTTACCTCATTGTTCCTGCAAGTTACTATAACTATAGGGTTTTTAAGACTCTAGTTAGAAAATTATGAATTCTGATTTTTAATCTGTTGGTTGGCATCAAAATACTACTTCCCCAAAAGTCCATATTTTACAAGCAGATATCAAACACCAATAAATTAAAACTTAGAGGACAAAAACACCAAGTCTTTCAAGTTATAGAAATTACAAAATAGGGACTTCCCTGGTGGCACAGTGGTTAAGAATCCACCTGCCAATGCAGGGGACACGGGTTTGAGCCCTGGTCCAGGAAGATGCCACATGTCGTGGAGCAACTAAGCCCGTGTGCCACAACTACTGAGACCATGCGCCTAGAGCCCATGCTCCGCAACAAGAGAAGCCACCGTAATGAGAAGCCAGCACACCACAACGAAGAGTAGCCCTCGCTCGTTGCAACTAGATAAAGCCCACATGCAGCAACAAAGACCAAACACAGCCAAAAGAAAAAAAGAAAAGAAATTACAAAATAAAACTTTCCCACCCTGGAGATGGCATTGCCAGCCTGTATTTTTAGTCATAAACATGTCACATTTCAGCTTTTCACACAAATGTCCATAACCACCCTTTTTTTCATGCAAGGACAGAATTTGTCTGCCTTCCCTTTCTTGGAAATGTCCCTGAGAGGTCTACTATAGTTAGGCAGTGGTAAACTGTGTCAGGAAAACAAGTACCCCAAGCTTCAGTCATGAACAAAGCATCAGGAGAGGTGAAACCAAGGATCACATGTCAAAGATGTTGCCATTTTCTACCAAGTCCACCGAAACACTCAAGAAGTCAGCACATCCCTCTTTCACTCCCTGACTTATCACAACAACTGCTTCAAGCAATTTCTACCAGGTGATCAGGCTTATCCCAGACTACCTTAGAGAAACCGGAGAAGGACAAAATAAATAAATCACTTGGACAAGAGAAATTACCATTTCCAATGACCATCCCTGGCTCAAAGAGGAGGATTTGACAAGAGAAATTACCATTTCCATGACCATCCCCGGCTCAAAGACGAGGATTTATCTCAATAAGTAGGGATATAATGTACTTAATAATGAGATATTGTGTTCATTTTAAAATACTTGGTCTACCTCTTTTCCCACAATCCCTTGCTTTTCAACACTCTTTAGCCACCAAGTGATATCATTAACAGTGGTAGGGCTGCAGCAATATTCTCAAATCTCAGTATCGAAGTATGTTTCTTGGGCATGTATGTGGCTGTCAGTTTTACTTATCTGTGACTAGCTCTGGTTAGGAAGATGTTCATTCCTGAAACAGATCTCCACTGGCCCCATGTTACCATGCAACAGACATCAGCTCTGCCTCGGGAATTTTTCTTGTTTTCAGTTTAACGTCTATGAGACATTATTTTTAAGCAATTCACATATTTTGGGGCGGATTTCACATCACCACTTCGTGAAAATTTAATGAGCTTCTATTACTAAAAGTAATTTGGAGTCACAAAGTACCAAAAAAGGGCATGGTCCACTTATCTCAATCTGACTCTGTTTGTATCTCATTGACCCTTCTTATACTCATTTGCCTTACTATCCATGGAGCAGGCATAATGAACAAGTTCCCATGAGCCAACTTCAAGCAACCTGATGTTAGGTAGGCAGTGAGAAGCAGAAAGTCTCTCTAAATTCCATTCAGCAAGAAACCACTGAGTACTTAATTTCCCTACACTATGCTAAGCATCTTGAGGCAAATAAACTTCTAAAAAAGATTCTTTGACTTCAAGTTGCTTATAATCTTGTTGTGGTAATTCATACATCAATTGGTCAAACAACAAAGGAGGTAGAATATGATTGATATAACCAAGAAATCCCCCTACACACACATGCTCCAGCTTCTGGAATGTGAAAGAATGCCAAGACTGTGAATTCCATCTTCCTTCTCTTCTTCCAAAAATGGCCCTATGCTTTTTCAAAATATACTGGACCTTCAAACTCTTAAGGAAAAATGCTTAACATTCCAAAGAATTATCCCCACTTTTCCTACACATCATTTGGCAGTTGGCATTTTTCTTCATATATGGAGGAATCAAGGAGGAAACTAGAAATGGGGTCAGTGTCACGGAGTTCAAGTGAAACGACTTTGAGAAGTACGAATTCTATGCAAGTACTGTAGGAAGCTGTTACATAACTGGCTGAGGGCAAAAACATGAAGACATCAGAAGGCTCGTTTTTCTGCTCAGAAAAGAAGTCAAAGGAGCACCTATCTGATGAGACTGTAATGGAAAATTGGCCCATGGAGTTACAGGATTAGTGAAACATCGATGTGAAAAAACCCCACCTCACCTATCAGTCATCCTATTTGAGCTGTATCCAACATAAACACAGCCAATATTAACTGATCATGCAAAGGGATCAAACATAATTATCATTTAATCTGTAACAGTGTTCTTCAATTTAATTATAGTGGAGAATCCTAGTATACATGAACAAATTATCAAGTTAAACTATTACATAAATGCAGCAAAGAACATAATATTTAAAGTCATGATTTTTAATTAAAGAAAAAGGTACCACCATATGGAACCCTCTCCATAAGCTACATTACTCAATAACTGTAACCATTTCTAACTTTAGTTGAGGGGAATTAATCAAAATCCAGTATCTTTAAATCACTCAGAAGCAGAATTTGGTTAATTGAAATGTTATGTTCAGGCTAACCTATCCAGATAAAATGTGTTATGAATCTATCATGTGGACAATATCTATGCAGGTAACTTAAGCATTTTATGCTAGCTTCATAACCTGATTCTGTGGAGAAGGGATATAGATGGGGCAGTGGAAGAGAGGACTACTAATCTGTAGTAATAGGTTTCTAAAACTTAACTTCTTTGTACTCATCCAGGGCTCTGAATCCATCCATACACATCACAAGAAATGTGATATCCACACACATATCATTAGATTCACTTTCCAAAATATCAGCAACTACCAGGAATTGAACACTCACTGTAGGCTTAGTTTATAAACACTAACCCTAATCTTGCAACATCCCTGTAACAGGCTTCATTGTTGCACCCATTTTATAAATGAGGAAGTAGAGACTCAGAAGAGTTAAATGAGTTGACCAAGGTCACACAGCTAGTGAATGATCAAGCTAAGACTGGGACGTAGGCCTGAGAATAAAGTTTGTGTACCCCATCCACAAGGACAAGCTATATGGCAGGTAACAAAGAAGAAAAGGATACAGAAATAAGGTTTGTCTCTATCTGGGCAATTTGTCCTGGATTACAAACTCCTGGAGGCAGGGTGGCATCTGTTCCCACCTTCTTCTCCTTGTACAGCCCTGAGCTGTGTAAGTAGGTGCTATGGGAAGTCATTTTGGTAATGAGAACAAGGAAGAAGCAAGAACACCAATAATAGCAGGAGCCTAATTCCCTGTTTTGCCTCTGAATTTATAAAAGGTCCTATGAATGATACGCAGGAAACAGAAATATATAGTCTCTGAGTCTTGGTGACAACACACAACTCTCCATGCATCTGTCAACACTACTATGTTAATGGACAAATGTCTGAACAAAGGAGGCATTAAATCATTGCCAGAGACCACTTGTCCCAACTTTCATTGTATTGTAGGAGAAGAAAGGGCAGATGTCTGAGTGTCCCACCTTCCTCAAACCCAATGCTCCTCTACGTCTCCTCTGCAGCTCAGACCTCATCAGTCCCGGAATTTTCTGTGCAGCAAAAACCAAAGGGAAAATGAATGCCGAACAGCTACTGCTGTCACTGCCTTCCCCTCAGTCATTTCCCTATCAGCTGTTGGCAAAGCAGACCGTGTAGGTTGACGAGATCTGAGGAAGGATGAGGGATGAGATGTCAAGTCAGGGAATGCAGCTGCCTGCACCAGGCGGCTTTGACACGCACAGCAGGCAGCGCCCATCAGCTCGCTGGGTCGGAGACAGCGAGCAAACCCAACTGCAGCAACAGAGAGGAAGAGACAGTAGAGCGCGTGAAAAGATCAGCACGCTCAGCCTGACAAGGACCTCCCTCCCTCTCTAGCCCCAAACACAGGTTCCTTCCTATTAAGAGCACTGGAAATTGCAGCAGTGATCAAGTTGTCAGGTCTAACATTCCTCTCCAAAGGAGAGCCTGGTGGGAAAGCAACGCCCTAGGCATTCCCCTCGCTGTCTGCCAGGTCAGAAAATTCTCCAAGGTCAGCAGCCCTGCAGCAATGTCTTATCCTCAAGAAATGGGATTGGCATTTCCGGTTTTCCAGTAAAGCAACAGCACATACTGGGACTTTTTAAAGTAGGAATACACACACACACACACACTCAAAAGAAATAACTAGGCCTAGTCTATGGCTGGGTGACATTCTCTTATTCCTCTTGCTTGAATCCCTATGCCTGTCACCTAAACCTTGCTCACCATGACCCTCTGCACAAATGCACTTAATCTCACCATCACATCTTTGACATGGTTAATATCAGTTTTGATATAAGAGAAATATGTGCAGGCAGGAGAAAGAGCACTGGAAAACATTCAGAGCAATGTACTGCATGGAAAGAAAAGATTTGCTGGGATGTTCTGGAGAAAGCTTCCTGGGAAATTGGCATCTGAAGCAAACAGAAGCATGGAGAATGGAGGCCCCAGAAGGGCTAGCCTTTGAACATATTCTTCTCTATTTCCTACTGTGCTAAAAAATAAGAGGAGAATCATGTTTCCACGGCAGTGGGCTTCATTAACAGGGAAAAACATGAATTCTCAGAAATTTTGGCTGGAAGAAGCCTTATGCATTTTCCATTCCAGGGACTATGAACTTTAACCTGCCGCAGAATCACCTGGATGCTTGCTAAACCACAGATTTCTGGGCCTTCCAAAGGTCTAGGGTGGGGCTGAATAATCTGCATTTCTAACAAGTTCCCAGGTGATGCTGATTATAATGGTCTAAGGATTACACTGTAAGAACCACTGATCTAATCCAACATTAAGTTTTTAAAGGAGACAACTAAATTTAACAATTATTTATTAAGTACCTACTATGAGTAAGATTTTGGACCAAACATTAAAGACAAGAAGAATTTTATACTAAATTAAATTCCAGATTGATTAAAGATTTACATGTTTTAAAAATTTTATGAAGCTACTAGGATATAATTCCAGAATGAGGAAGGACTTTTGGGAAATGACAGCAAAGGTAGAAACAATAAAGGAATAATATAAAAGAAAACTAATAAGGAATTTTTTCTATATAAAATTATTAAAAGTCAAAGCACACCAAAATAAAAATTATGACAAAATAAAAAATTGTGAAAAAGAATTTGTAATCAATATGACAGATAAAATGCTATATTCTTAAAATGTGAAGAATCCATCAGGACATACAAACACCTTCAGAGAAATATTAACAAAGAAATAACTGGGCAATTTACAAAAATAAATACAAATGGCAAATTAGTATATTAAAACATTTACTTACAGTAATAAAGAAAATTAAACATTGTTTTTCAATAATGAATTTGGCATATAAAAATATTGAATGTTGGCACAGCTGACTTTCACATGATGATGGAGCATTTATAAGTTGCTGTTATCATTCTTATGTTAGTTGAGTTTACACTAGCTGCTATTACAACAAACCTGAAAGTGAACAAAAGCTTAAACATAAATGCATGTATTTCTTGCCCACACTAAGTCCAAGAAAGTGCTTCATAGTGGCAGTAGGCTCCTCTCCAGTGATTCGGAGAGTCTGCTTCCTTTTTTCCTTCCGTCTGGTGCCTCCACCACCTTCAACATAGTGGCTTATTAGTTCACAATCAAGCCAAAAATGGAAATAGCATGAAAAATAGCTTTACAAATGGCTATGGGAGAGTCTTGGCATGCATAACTTTCATTCACATTCCATTGGCTAAAAATCATTCATATGGTATGTGAATGATATATCAATAAAACTGTTATTCTTTTTTTTAATGTAGAAAGAGGATTTAGAGAGTATGGTGTTATGAAAGCAAAGAGAGCTATCTGAGAAGAGATAGGGGGTTAACTGTATCATATATTGCAAGGAGGTTGAGGAAGATGAAGCCTAAGAAGAATACATAGAACTAATTAAGAGATTATTGTCAATCCTGAAAAAAAACAGTTTGAGTAGAATGATGAGCATTCAAGGCTAATGGAACTTGGTTAAGGAAGGGCTAGGTTAAAATTGTAAGGAATAGCAAGCAGTACTCAAAAGCTAGTCTACTGAGTTTTGCAATACAAGGGAAGAGATATAAAACTGCAATATTAAGTGATAAAGACAGAAAATGAAGGATTATTTTTTATAAGAGACATGATGATACATGCAATGATATAGCACCTGACTCTGTAGCACTGTCTTATTGGAGGCTGGGGGATGAGATTCTATGCAAAAACAGAGGATCAGCCTTGCCAAGAAGAGATATTTCTTCCTCCAAAATCTTAGAGAAATAGAAAAATTTGGTCAAAATGTGAAGAAATATTAAATAGAGATAGTTTATCAGATGGTTTTAATCGCTTCAGTAATATAATGCTTAATGATATCTGCTAAGGGAAAAGGAAGTAAAATGTGTTTGAGATAGTGCAGGAAATGGGGCAAGTTGGGGATAACTGTCATTGGAAACACAATCAGAAAAGAAAATAAATTATCAGGGGTTGGTTTTTTTGGTAGCCTCCAAAATCTTAAGGTGAGTATCACATAGATGAATGGACAGGGATAAGAGAGTTTGGATGCAATAAATGTGAATTTAATTGACTGGCATTGCTTTTCTTTAAAAAGTTCAAATTATCAATTATCAGAAAGTCCTCAACAGGTGATGAATACATCTTTTTTAAAGTTGCCCAAATTTCACAAATATTATCTTTTCCTTTTCAAATGAAAAGGCTGCTCCTCAATTTAAAAAAAAAAGGGGACTTCCCTGGTGGCGCAGTGGTTAAGAATCCGCCTGCCAATGGAAGGGACACGGGTTTGAGCCCTGGTCCGGGAAGATCCCACATGGCACGGAGCAACTAAGCCCATGCACCACAACTACTGAAGCCTGCGCACCTAGAGCCGGTGCTCCGCAACAAGAGAAGCCACCACAATAAGAAGCCGGCGTACCACAACGAAGAGTAGCACCCACTCACTGCAAGTAGAGAAAGCCCACGCACAGCAACGAGGACCCAACGCAGCCAAAAATAAATTAATTAAAAAATTTTTTTTCTAAAAAAAAATAAAAGGGCTGCTTCTATTCTTTGAAATATCTTCCACAAAAATGTGTGTTTTATCACACGTCATCAACCATGTTACTCAGATGCATCAATAGATTTAATAGCTTATACAATGCCCAACATTTTTTTTCATTTGTTCTTGTTCCTACATATTTTATTCAGAAGAACCCCACATAGTTCAATTAGTTCTGGGGATGCTTTTATTTATCTTGGGGGTGTTTCAATACAATACATGAGACCTACAAAATTTTCAGTATGTATTAAATATTTATTGCCCAATTTCCCTGATCAATCCAAGAGGTAGATGTAGAGACCATGGTCCTGAGGGGATGAAATAGAGGCAGGTGACTGGTCCAAGGGGAAAACTCTAGTCAATAGAGCAATAACTTAGTGTACATTGGAAGACCCTCAGTCTCTAAGAGCAGCATGGATAGCAAGTTCTTGTGGACAGAAGGGGTGGCTGAAATAAGAATAGAGGGATGCAAAAGGCTATTACATTCCAGGATGACCTTAGCTTGAAGCAGCTTGAACGTTATCTCATCTGCCTGTCTGCTTGTGGGACAAGGGAAGAACACAGGGACAAATTGTTCTGGAGCCACAGGACAAACTCAAACTAAGAACTAGCCTCCTATGAGCTGAAATGGTCCCAGCAGTAAAAATTCCAGTATCCAAAGCAGCAGGGAAGTTGGATCTCATTTTTTACTGATATCAATATTCAAAAATTCTGAGCTGGTTGAGACTCCAGTCACAAACATGGAAGCAGGAGCCTCCCTCAGACAATGATCATGGTCACACAAAAGGTTTTGTAATGGTTCCCAGGAGACATGATCAGTCTGAAATAGCTCTGCAATTGAGGGCTGGTGGTGGGGTTCCATGCTGGCTAGTGGGCTGGCAAGGCCTGGGAAGTTAGCAATGTCCCAGCAAACAAGATAAATTTCCGGAGACAATCCTAATACCAATCATGAACTCATCCATGAATCAGGAACTGAGTAACCATATCAGAGGTTAGAGAGAAACCAACATTTCAAGGAACGCTGGGCAACTGGGTTAGGTTGTAAGACTAGTATGGGGGTTTCTAATAATTATTCATTCATGCATTAAGCCATTATTATGTGCCTACTATCTTCTAGGTTCTGTGATAATTGCTGGTAATGCAAAGATAAATAGGGTATAGTCTCTAAGTAGTTTACTATGTCTAGTGGGAGAGACAGTGAAGAGCCAATGCACTATGATTTCAGTAGGGGATGCTTCTGAAGAGGAATAAGGGCCTTACAGAATTCCAAAAGGCCAGGGTACCTACAATAAGCAGAAACTGACAACTCCTTATTTCCAAATCTTCCTTAAATCTACCCTACTCTGAATATAATTCTCCATTTGAAAAAAAAAATGGGGAAACTTCAAAGGAAATGTGAACGAGTAATTGTATTACACAAGTCAATCCCACAAATAACAATATAAACATTTTTTTAAATTCCATAAATAGCCAAGCCCATCTGCATTTATTTTGTCTCATCCAATAGCACATTACAACTCTGTTTCCATGGCTCCAAAACAGCAAGTCAATTTGGTCAAGTCAGTCAAATAAAAGTCAAATGAGTTTTTTTAAAAAGACACAAATTGGAATAGTTGATATCTTCATCCTGTATAGGCATAGCCTAAAACTTGATATTTATTTCTATTCGTTGGCTTTTTGTTTTAATACTGATTCCCAAATCCCTTTTCACTACTATTTTATAAAATGCACCACTTTGCCTGAGTTAAATTGTATATAGTATCTTAATACATCATCTTCCAATCATTAATTTTCATCAGAGAATGTCAGCAGGGAATTATGTCAGATTAGTTGGACCTGATATCTTCTCATAAATCCATTCTAACCTCTATATAGCCTTTCATTCTATCAAACATTTTCCATCTCTCTTGGAAGCTTCTTAAAATTTTTTCTTGAAATTAAAGTTGAACTTATCCAAACTGTTCCTGTCTTTATTTTTAACAAATGTTTTCTGCATTCCAATTATTTGAAAAGCACTGAAAAAAAAATAAAGAAAAAGAAAGAAAAGCACTGAATAAAATGTTGAGATGGGGACAAGTATTTTCTCTAATTTATAGGTAAAGTGGGATTTTCTGTGTTATTCTGAACAAAAGGCAAAAGTTATCCCCACTGACAAGGAGCTGTCCTCAGCTGAAGCTGGAGCCAGCAAGCTCCCTGCAGGACTTCAGAAGCACAGTGCAGAGTTTTCACCAAGTGGTCGATCCCCTACTAATCCTCACATCCAAAAAGACCAGGAAGCCGTATGAGATGGGTACTACAGTGTTTGTGAAGAAAAGATATTGAAATCAGGGATGTTTCCCCTCTGAAAAGTCAAGGTTACCATTTCTGAGGACTGAAGTTTCCAGAAAGAAAAAGTTAAAAACATCTAGTTCTCTGGCCGGAGGGAAGCTGAGCTGCAGAGCCCTCAGGCCTTTGCTGACAATACTCTGGGAAGGAGTATGCTAAGGAATTCTTGGGGGAGAGTTCTTTGGAGAACTCTAAAGGTTTGTTATATTATCACTTTGGTCCATTTCCCCTACTGTGGAGGGAAGGAAGTGAGTGCTTCACAGATTTAAAGTTTAAAGCTCAATCTTGAACATAAAGAATGATGCCTCTTTCTGGCTTAGAGATTTATGAACGATGAAGACCACTGAAGCAGCCCATGCCAGTGGAGCTTAAGGTTTGATGTTCCTAGACACCTCGTCCCAACTCCCCACAACCCTCAGAGCATAAAGATAAATGTCTCAGCTCCACAGAAAAGAGCACAGAGATGGGCTGAGAATGTCTGGACAGTTGCTGGACCAGTTGATGGGATGTGCAGTCCAAAGAAGGAGTTGAAGTAGGTTCTGCTGGGAAAAAGCAGGGGAGACACATCTGCTCCTCTAAGGGATGCTTCGGTGACAGAGAGAGCTGAGGTAAAGGTAAATACCACTCAAAGAAAACTAAGTACACCATCTGGGTAGAAACCTTTATACCAGCGGATACTACCAGCATCAGCTAAAACCAGACTAAGCCTAAGGGAAAACACTGATCCACCTCTGATACATGGGCAGTCATGACAAAAGACTTATGCCTCCCATATGCTTCCTTCTTGTCCACAACACCAGAGAAATTGGTTTGGTGGGGAGGGAAGACTCAGAGCCAGGTGTCAGCCTGCACCTCCTCCACATCCAGCTGCCATGGCCACAGCTGGGGAGAAGATGACATCCCATCAAGAGTAAGAGAAAAGCTTTGAAGTAGACACATATAAGTCTCCAATTGGAAGCGTTATTCAATAAAATAAAACAAGTTCTTATATAGGTCAATGAGGTAATATCTATACACACAGAAACTTAAAAGTTGCTTCAAATATCTAGTTACTTCTATACATTTACAAAGCTGGTATTTTTTCCCCTCATTAAATTGTTCATTACATCCTCATTAACCACTGAATACGACTTGTAACTCAGAAAAGAGCACATAGCATATATTGGAATTACTAAAAATTGATCATAGAAAATTGGTTTGGATGAAAATATACAAATGTATTTTATATTCAGTTTTCCAAAATTTCACTAACATATCCTTTAAAATTATTCACACTAATAATAAATGTTGTATATCAGGAAAAAAAATGTATTTGCTCTATAAGTAAAATGAAGCAATGAAATAAAGAATGTGAAAAACCATCACTTCTTGAAAACATCCCTGCAAAAATTATTTGTGTTTAAGTAAAACTGATTACTCTAGTATAGTTAGTTTAGCGGCAGAGAAGAAATAAAATTGCAAGTAAAGTGAAATGTATTTTAAAAATACAGTAAGTATCTTGAATCTCAGGACTGATGGTGTATTTTTAAGAGGTTTCTAGAAACTAAAAGCAGAGAAGACCTATAATCTCTCCCTTAGGGCATCTCAATTTCTCTATGGATGCTTGTTCCACTCTCGGCTCTTCACTGAAGAGAAGCCCCTATGGTTTATACTGATTCATAAGTTTGCTCCAATTCTCAGGATCATGACCATTTGACCTCAGATTCCACCACTAACTGGCAACTTCTCTTTATGTTTAATTCAAATAAACAAGTGAGAGAATTGTATTGGTTTGTGTTTTTGTTCCAAGCCATGTGATAATAGCCAAAGCAGATATGGACAATACTTAGGTCCCCATCCACCAGTCTTTTCCAGCAAGAGGGAGACACATAGTACTTGAAGAAACTGAGTTTCCAGTGAACTCCAGTCCTGGGTCCCCATGTGATATCTGATATAAAGGATTCTGACTCTTTAGTATATTATGCATAGTTTTATTGTTTACTGAATTTTTTACAAATAAATCAGCCTTTTAAAATCTTCTAACTTCACTTTAAGATAGAAATTGAAGTCTTTTAAGAGAATATTTTTATTCATATGTTGGACCATGTCATCATTCTCATCAAAGGTCTCAAAGAACTTGTAGGTCATCTACCCGATCTGTTCTCACATGCTAGTTCCCCAAATTTTACCACAGTTCTAAAATTTTTAAATTGCAAGTAAATTATTTATCCATAGTAGAATCCAGAATACAGACATTTTCATATTATAGATAAAACAGTCACCTGAAGAAAGAGTGCTGGTGGCTCTATACTCTGAAAACCACTTCCCTTGTGGAAAAGAGAGCTTATAACCACAAAAGAAATCCTAGCCAGAAGGAGACTCTTTCTGTCATTTAACCTAACCACATCCCCTCACTCTCTACTCAGTGGAGACGAAAAATAATCTTCCTTGAATGAGCAAAAAAAAAGCAACATCCCCTTTCTTACATAGCTATCACTTATTGAGTGCATACTAAGTTCAAACTTTTGTTAAATATTGCTGGATTTGACTCAAAATATGGAGGTCATCTTGAGCTCAATTCTTCGCTATCTTAAAAAGTGCTCAAGGTCAACTACTAGCCACCTATGAGGCGAATCCAAAAAGCCTTTCCTTTTGGAGGCAACACTTTTGTTTCATGTAGCACTGTTGACTTAACCTCATGAAACAACTCAATAATAGGAAGTCAAGAATTAGTGGTTTCTAAAATTAAATGTTAAGTGCCTGGTTTCCATATGATTAGCCTGATTGTAACAGATCAACAAAAATATAAGAACGTATTTTTCTTCCTTCTAACTTTTGAGGGGAAAATGACCAAACTATCAATTACATTTAATTAGCAATGCCATGCTTATTCCATAATAATATTTACCAACTGACACACAAAATGAATATGCTGCAGGAGAATACTGAAGACAATCTATTTGGAATCTGTTTGCAGTAAGGAGGCTCAGTAGCCAAACACTGTGGGAATGAACATTAACACAAATTCTAGAATTTCTCTACCAATAGGTAATTGTCTCCAAGGGAAGAAGATACAGAGAGGGAAGACCACATTAAAGAGTGAAGAGGTAGGTTCTAGAGAAAGGCTAGACGCCAATAAGCTAAATGAAGGTCACTAACTCAGTTTTAATCAATTTCTAAATGAAATACACCTTGAGGGCAGAGCAATCCCAGGAAGAAACTGATTTAAAAAATGAGAAAGATTCTGTATTCTTTACTCTACTAACAGAGATACATTACTTTTAATGACTAAAATAAATGTGCTTTTTTAAACATCTTTATTGGAGTATAATCGCTTTACATTGTTGTTAGTTTCTGCTGTATAACAAAGTGAATCAGCTATACCTATACTTATATCCCCATATCCCCTCCCTCGCCCATCTCCCTCCCTCCCACCCTCCCTATCCCACCCCTCTAGGTGGTCACAAAGCACTGAACTGACCCAACTTACTCTTCCCCCTCCCCCGTCCTTAAGTCCATTCTCTACGTCTGAGTCTTTATTACTGCCCTGCCCCTAGGTTCATCAAAACCATTTTTTTAAATTCCATATAAATGTGTTCGCATATAGTATCTGTTTTTCTCTTTCTGAGTTACTTCACTTAGTATGACAGATTCTAGGTCCATCCAACTCACTACAAACACCTCAATTTCGTTTCTTTTTATGGCTGAGTAATATTCCATTGTATATATATGAGCCAAATCTTCTTTATCCTTTCATCTGTCCATGGACACTTAGGTTACTTCCATGTCCTGGCCATTGTAAATAGAGCTGCAATGAACATTGTAGTACATGACTCTTTTTTAGTTCTGGTTTTCTCAGGGTATATGCCCAGTAGTGGGATTACTAGGTCATATGGTAGTTCTATTTTTAGCTTTTTAAGGAACCTCCATACTCTTCTCCATAGTGGCTGTATCAATTTACATTCCCACCAACAGTGCAAGAGGGTTCCCTTTTCTCCACACCCTCTCCAGCATCTATTGTCTGTAGATTTTTGGATGATGGCCATTCTGACTGGTGTGAGGTAATACCTCATTGTAGCTTTGATTTGAATTTCTCTCATGATTAATGATGCTGAGCATTCTTTCATGTGTTTGTTGGCCATCTGTATATCTTCTTTGGAGAAATGTCTCTTTAGGTCTTCTGCCCATTTTTGGATTGGGTTGTTTGTTTTTTTGTTATTGAGCTGCACGAGCTGCTTGTAAATTTTGGAGATTAATCGTTTGTCAGTTGCTTCATTTGCAAATATTTTCTCCCATTCTGAGGGTTGTCTTTTGGGCTTGTTTATGGTTTCCTTTGCTGTGCAAAAGGTTTGAAGTTTCATTAGGTCTCATTTGTTTATTTTTGTTTTTATTTCCATTTCTCTAGGAGGTGGGTCAAAAAGGATCTTGCTGTGATTTATGTCATAGTGTTCTGCCTATGTTTGCCTCTAAGTGTTTTATAGTGTCTGGCCTTACATTTAGGTCTTCAGTCCATTCTGAGTTTATTTTTGTGTATAGGGTTAGGGAGTGTTCTAATTTCATTCTTTTACATGTAGCTGTCCAGTTTTCCCAGCACCACTTATTGAAGAGGCTATCTTTTCTCCATTGTATATTCTTGCCTCCTTTATCAAAGATAAGGTGACCATATGTGTGTGGGTTTATCTCTGGGCTTTCTATCCTGTTCCATTGATCTTTATTTCTGTTTTTGTGCCAGTACCAAACTGTCTTGATTACTGAAGCTTTGTAGTATAAAGTCAGGGAGCCTGATTCCTCCAGCTCCTCCTTTCTTTCTCAAGATTGCTTTGGCTATTCGGGGTCTTTTGTGTTTCCATACAAATTGTGAAATATTTTGTTCTAGTTCTGTGAAAAATGCCAGTGGTAGTTTCATAGGGATTGCACTGAATCTGAAGACTGCTTTGGGTAGTAGAGTCATTTTCACAATGTTGATTCTTTCAATCCAACAACATGGTATATCTCTCCATCTGTTTGCCTCCTCTTTAATTTCTATCATCAGTGTCTTATAGTTTTCTGCATACAGGTCTTTTATCTTCTTAGATAGGTTTATTCCTAGGTGTGTTTTTGGTTTTTTTTTTTTTGCGGTATGCAGGCCTCTCACTGCTGTGGCCTCTCCCATTGCGGAGCACAGGCTCCGGACGCACAGGCTCAGCGGCCATGGCTCACGGGCCCAGCTGCTCCACGGCATGTGGGATCTTCCCGGACCGGGGCACGAACCCGTGTTCCCTGCATCAGCAGGTGGACTCTCAACCACTGCGCCACCAGGGAAGCCCTATTCCTAGGTATTTTACTCTTTCTGTTGCAATGGTAAATGGGAGTGTTTCCTTAATTCCTCTTTCAGACTTTTCATCATTGGTGTATAGGAATGCAAGAGATTTCTGTACATTAATTTTGTATACGCCACTTTACCAAATTCATTGATTAGCTCTAGGAGTTTTCTGGTAGAGTCTTTAGGATTCTCTATGTATAGTATCATGTCATCTGCAAACAGTGACAGCTTTACTTCTTTTCTGATTTGGATTCCTTTCATTTCGTTTTCTTCTCTGCTGTGGCTAAAACTTCCAAAACTATGTTGAATAAGAGTGGTGAGAGTGGGCAACCTTGTCTTGTTCCTGATCTTAGCGGAAATGGCTTCAGTTTTTCACCACTGAGAACAATGTTGGCTGTGGGTTTGTCATATATAGCCTTTATTATGTCGAGGTAAGTTCCCTCTATGCCTACTTTCTGGAGAGTTTTTATTATAAATGGGTGTTGAATTTTCTCAGAAGCTTTTTCTGTATCTATTGAGATTATCATATTGTTTTTACCCTTCAGTTTGTTAGTATGGTTTATCACATTGATTGATTTGCATATATTGAAGAATCCCGGCATTCCTTGGATAAACCCACTTGACCATGGTATATGATCCTTTTAATGTGCTGCTGGATTCTGTTTGCTAGTATTTTGCTGAGGATTTTTGCATCTATGTTCATCAGTGATATTGGCTTGTAGTTTTCTTTTTTTGTGACATCTTTGTCTGGTTTTGGTATGAGGCTGACGGTGGTCTCATAGAATGAGTTTTGGAGTGTTCCTCCCTCTGCTATATTGTGGCTGAGTTTGAGAAGGATAGGTGTTAGCTCTTCTCTAAATATTTGATAGAATTCACCTGTGAAGCCATGTGGTCTTGGGCTTCTGTTTGTTGTATGATTTTTAATCACAGTTTCAATTTCAGTGCTTGTGATTGGCCTGTTTATATTTTCTATTTCTTCCTGGTTCAGTCTCAGAAGGTTGTGTTTTTCTAAGAATTTGTCCATTTCTTCCAGGTTGTCCATGTTACTGGCATACAGTTACTTGTAGTAATCTCTCAAGATCCTTTGTATTTCTGCAGTGTCAGTTGTTACTTCTCCTTTTTCATTTCTAATTCTGTTGACTTGAGTCTTCTCCCTTTTCTTCTTGATGAGTCTGGCTAATGGTTTATCAATTTTGTTTATCTTCTCAAAGAACCAGCTTTAGTTTTATTGATCTTTGCTATTGTTTCCTTCATTTCTTTTTCATTTATTTCTGATCTGATC